>NC_133415.1:26673928-26977232 GCF_049350105.2 Macaca mulatta | reverse complement strand
GCAATGGCTCGATCTCAGCTCACTGCAACTTCCGCCTCTTGGGTTCAAGTGATTCTCTGCGTCAGTCTCCCGAGTAGCTGGGATTACAGGCACCCGCCACTACACTCAGCTAATTTTTGTATTTTCAGTAGAGACAGGGTTTCACCAGGTTGGTCAGGCTGGTCTCGAACTCCTAACCTCAGGCAATCCACCCACCTGGGCCTCCCAAAGTGCTGGGATGACAGGTATGAGCCACCACACCCAGCCCATGTCTTCCATTTCTTTACACTGTGTGTGCATCGACTGAGTCAGTGGCTGCTCATGCTTGCCCCAGCCCCCGACAGTGGGACAGTCCATCACGGGGATCAGTACCTGGTGAGTGCTGAGCCTCACTCACCTAGCTGTGCAGGAGGTCTCCAGTGAGGGTGATGGGCACCAGGCTAACGATAATGCTGTCCTGAGTTCTGATGTGGCATTGGCCCTTGTCTGTCTGCTATAGATTGGAGCATCTCTTTTTATTTCTTTCTTTATTTTTCTGAGACAGAGTCTCACTCTGTCACCCAGGCTGGAGTGTGCAGTGGCTCGATCTAGGCTCACTGCAACCTCCACCTCCCAGGTTCAAGTGATTCTCCAGCCTCAGCCTCCCAAGTAGCTGGGATTACAGGTATGGGCCACTATGCCTGACTAATTTTTGTATTTTTAGTAGAGACAGGCTTTCACCACATTGGCCAGGCTGGTCTCAAACTCCTGACCTCAGGTGATCTGCTGCCTTGGCCTCCCAAAGTGCTAGGATTACAGGTGTGAGCCACCATGCCCAGCCCTGGATTGGAGCATTTCTAAGGCTTGAGGTAGTCATATTATTAAATACAATGCAATATCTTCTTGATCCTTACCTGCTTTGACCAAGTGTTGAGGAATGAGCCCAGCACTGACAGATGTTGACCTGCACTGTTCTATGTGAACCCTTACACTTCTCAGAATCTGTGAGCTGCCCAGAAGCCTGTGGGCTTTCTATGTGTATTTCACAGTAATCTCCATGCAAACGTCTGTTGTTCCGTGTACCTTTTGCTACCCCGGGTTTTGTGACCACTGGGGCCTCATTTGATGATGGGCAAAGTTTGGCAGCTTATAGGTCACACAGTTCCAGGGGCACACATAGGTGCTGGAGCTCCCTGGTGTGGGGTCCTGTCACCAAGCCTGAGTGATGACACAGTTGAGTAATAAAGACCATCAACACTGGGACCCATTTCTGGGTTCACTTTTGCCTCCTCCATTCAGGAGGTCAGAATCTGGGTTCACTCCTTTCTGCACTCTCTCCAGCTAAGGAGTAGGGATATTAAACTGACCTTCAGGTACAGCTGTGGTGAGGGAGGAAAGAGGTCATTTATGTAAAGTGTATGGTGGTGCTGAAGTTTTGTTTCCTTTTTATTAGAAGACATGACTCGGGAGGCTGAGGTGAGAGGACCACATAGGCCAGGAATTCAAGAAAAGTGACACTTGTACTGTGCTGGGCATGGGGGCCACATTTTTGGGGGAAAACACACATTTACAAACACACTCACAATCACTACACATTAATTTACCCCTAGCTACCTCCCAACCCTCCTGCACACAAACCCACACCATCTAAATGATATGGCTGTTTCCAGGGTCTCCAGTGGATGATCACAGTTCTTCACTGAGCCATCTGTTTCTCACACTGCACTCCAGGTCCTCACTCTTATCAGGAACCGGAAGCCAGGCAGGCTCTCCAGACAAAAACAGGCAAGAGAGTCCCCCGCGACCTATCACTCAGATTTGTCATCAGCAAGGGAGTGGTCTTAGACTATGTACAGTGTTAGAGAGGAGAACAACACACACTGGGGCCTGTCGGGACAGGTGAAGGGAGAGCATCTGGATAAACAGCTAATGCACGCAGGGCTTCATACCTAGGTGATGGGTTGACAGGTGCAGCAAACCACCATGGCACACTTTCACCCATGTAACAAAACTGTACATCCTCACATGTATCTCAGAACTTTAAAAAAAATTAAATTATGGGCTGGGCGTGATGGCTCATGCCTGTAATCCCAGCACTTTGGGAGGCTGAGGTGGGCGGATCATGAGGTCAGGAGATAGAGACCATCCTGGCTAACACGGTGAAACCCCATCTCTACTAAAAATACAAAAAATTAGCCGGGAGTGATGGCAGGCACGGGTAGGCCCTACTCCGGAAGCTGAGGCTACAGAATCACTTGAACCCAGGAGGCAGAGGTTGCAGTGAGCTGAGATCGCACCACTGCACTCCAGCCTGGGCAACAGAGTGAGACTCCATATGAATGAATGAACGAATGAATGAATGAATGAATGAATAAATAAACAAATAAATAAATAAAATTAAAAAAAAATAAGCTACCTTAAAGGATGGAAGAAACAATCTGATCCTTACCTGGTTCCTCCATTTAGGTACCAAACTGGCTGGATAGGTAAGGCTAGAGAATGGGACGGGCACTCCAAAATTGGGGTTTTGAAATTTCATTGAGAAAAGGGCTCTCCCTTTTCTAGATCAAAAAAGGCTCAGTGACAAAGACAAGAGGCAGAGTCAGCCTTTGCCCCCATGCCCCAGATCTGGGAAAGCTGGTTATGGGATGGAGCTGGAAGCCGAGGATGTCTCTGGGGATGAGGCTATGGGAAGGGGGTGAGGGTGGCCACAGGTGTGCCGGAGAGTAAACGACACCCATGGCTTTTTTACCTGTGGGCATCTTTTGGTTGCTGATGTGCTGCAGGTCATGGCCCTCCGTGGCTCCCACATCCAGCTTGCCAGGCTCTACAGTAGTGGATTCTGATGTTGCAGCAGCCACAGCCTCGTAAGTATCAGATTCATAAGAGGGTGCCACCTTCCCCCTGCACCATCTACATCTGGAGTCGATACAACAGGTCAGTATACACCCCATGGGGCACCCAGACTCCACTCCTGCCTGAGCCTTTGATGAAACTGAAACGGTGCTGCCCGAGCAGCCACACTACTGAGGCTGGCACAGCACTAGTAGAAGCAGCCTGACTCCAGGTAGATCTGGGGCCTCAACCCTTAATTTGCCGCCACCTCCTAAAGTGGCTAGTCTATGAGGTCGGGGACCTGCTGTCTTCTCTGAAAAATAAATGAACACAATAAGCGCCGAGAGGCACAAAAACTGCTGGGAGACAGCACAGTCGGAGCTCCTCCTCCTCCTCCTCCTAGCTACCGACTGAGGGCTGCTGGCCCTGGCTGATGCCTATAACCCACAAAGGTTCCTATGTCACCTGGTTACCAAGAAACAGCCAGGCCAGGCTAGTGACTCACAATGTCCAGCCCCACAGCCCCACCCAAGGCCTCACAATGCCCATCCCTGCTGCTGCCCACCTTGTGGCCACCCTGCCCCTCTGTGCTGACTGCACTACTCAGGCTTTTATTCACCCCGGGCTGCCTGAGCTTTCCAGTCCTGAGAAAAGTGCAGGGGGTTGTTATTGGAAGTCACCCTTAGCAATAAACTCAATAGAAAACCCTGGTATGGCCGGGAGCGGTGGCTCACGCCTATAATCCTAGCACTTTGGGAGGCTGAGTGGGGTGGATCACCCAAGCTCAGGAATTCGAGACCAGCCTGGCCAATATGGTGAAACCCCATCTCTACTAAAACTACAAAACATTAGCTCAGCATGGTGGCGGGCACCTGCTATCCTAGCTACATGGGAGGCTAAGGCAGGATAACTGCTTGAATCCAGGAGGCGGAGGTTGCACAGTGAGCCAAGATTGCACCATTGCACTCCAGCCTGGGTGACAAGGGTGTCTCAGAAAAAAAAAATGAAAGAAAATCTCAGTTACTAAAGTCAGTTCCACCAGCATTTCTGTTTTTCAGAGTCTGACAGCTTTCATTTGTTCACCAAATGTAGTTATACACAAATTTTTGACTGCTTTTCTAACTAAATGCTTCTCTCCTTTCCTATAAGTGTTAGTTCTTGTCTGTAACTTGATCATAGCTACCCCCAGGGCCCTGGTCCCACTCTCAGTAGAGAGTTATGGCTGTGTATCCTGAATGAAAGCCTGGGACACATCACACTTTCCCCTCCTGGTCTATAAAATAGGGACTGAACACATCCTTCTCAGCTCTGTAATGCTAGGACCTACCAACTCCCTTTTCTCCCTCTGTTTCTTCTTTCCATGGCAGGGGTACTCAGATATTTCTTTTATTTACTTATTTATTATCTTTTGAGATGGAGTGTCACTCTGTCGACCAGGTTAGAGTGCAGTGGCATGATCTCGGCTCACTGCAACCTCCACCTCCCAGATTCAAGCGATTCTCCAGCACCAGCCTCCCGAGTATCTGGGACTACAGGCGCATGCCATCACATCTGGCTAATTTTTGTATTTTTAGTAGGGACGAGGATTTCACCATGTTGGTTAGGCTGGTCTTGAACTCCTGACCCCAGGGGATCCGCCCGCCTCAGCCTCCCAAAGTGCTGGGATTACAGGCGTGAGCCATCACGCCCGGCCTCAGATATTTCTTTCCCTAACAAATCACAAAGCATTAGTTTCTTATACAAAATTGAGAACCCCACAGTGGGGTACCATTGGCCTCATAGGATAAAGATGAACAGTCAACATCTGGCAAGCATTATGTGCCTGACAGTGTTCCAACTGTGGCATACTCATTTAACCCTCAGAAACAGTCCCATTGTACACATTTTACAGCATAAATCTAGATGGAAAAATCAAGTAACTTCCCCAAGGTCCCATGACTGCTCAGTGAGTTTAGGCAGATGAACAAAACAAAGGCTTAGAGTTCAGTTGTCGGAGGCTACACTGCTAAACAGTAGATGAACCTGGAATTCAAAGGCTCATTCACTGTCCAGCACTAGAGTTTAAGTAGAGTTTAAATTTTGTTCCGGAAACATGAGAGTCACTGAACCACACAGAGGTGAGGAGTCTCTATCAGATGTGTTTGCAGTGAGGTCTCCCTGCACAATAGAGAAGGGCTGATGGAAGCAATGGGACCAATTAAGAGACATTACGTTGGGAGGCCAAGGTGGCTGGATCATTTGAGGTCAGGAGTTTGAGAACAGCCTGGCCAACATGGTGAAACCCCATCTCTACTAAAAATACAAAAATTAACCTGGCGTGCTGGCGTCGCCTGTAGTCCCATCTACTCGAGAGGCTGAGGCAGGAGAATCGCTTGAACCCAGGAGGTGGAGGTTGCAGTGAGCCAAGATCACACCATTGAACTCCAGCCTGGGCAAGAGAGAGAGATTGTCTCAAAAAAAAAAAAAAAAGAGAGAGAGAGAAACATTACGTTCATCTGGGAGAACAGGTAAGGCTAAAGGCAGTGGAAATGACTGAAGTGGACGGAAAAGTTTTCTGATCATTTGGGAGAGAGAACAGGAAGCATCAGATGATTAGATGTGCAAGAACAGGGGAAGTAAAAGGAAAAATAGGCTGCTGAGGTGCTAGTTTGAAGGACTGGGTAAATAGCAGTGACTTTCTCCTACACAGACAGTGTAGGAAGAGGAATAGGTATGGGGAATAAGATAGTTTTTGGCTGGGCGCAATGACTCACGCCTGTAATCCCAGCACTTTGGGAGGCCGAGCTGGGTGGATTACGAGGTCAGGAGTTCGAGACCAGCCTAGCCAACATGGCGAAACCCTGTCTCTACTAAAAATACAAAAAATTAGCCAGGCGTGGTGGTGGGCGCCTGTAGTCCTAGCTACTCAGGAGGCTGAGGCAGGATAATTGCTTGAACCTGGGAGGTAAAGGTCTCAGTGAGCTGAGATGATGGCACTGCACTCTAGTCTGGGTGACATAAGAGTCCATCTCCAAAAAAAAAAAAAAAAAGGAAGGAACATGAACATCATCTTCCTTTCCAGATGAGTAAACTGAGACCTAGAAAGACTAATTCTTCTGTCCAGGATCGCATAGCTACTAACAAGCAGAGCTGAGACCCAGACACAAATGGTCCTGTGGACACTGACTTACACAAAATCCAAAATGAAGAGGAACAGAGCCCCAGGAAATGAGGAGCTGACTTTGCCAGAGACTCACAATGCCCGTCACCAGACGAAGAGGAATCTGCCTGCCTGCTCCGTGCCCAGGTCCCTTCATCTGGCTGTCAGTACCTTGATGTTCCCCTGGGGAGCACTCTGACCACTGTTGGTTTTTGTGGTTTAGATGGGGCTCTCCCTTTCTCAGTCTACGCAGCCTAAGCTCTGGGGTAGGTACATGATGCAGGCTTGGCCAATTCAAATTCAAATTCATGTGTTTTTTTTGTTGTTGTTGTTTTTGTTTTTTCAGAGACAGGGTCTTGCTCTGTCACCCAGGCTGGAGTTCAGTAGCATAATCATAGCTTACTGCAGCCTCAACTCCCTGGGCATAAGCAATCCTCCTGACCTCGTCTCCTGGGTGACTAGGACTATAGGTGTGCACCATCATGCTCAGTTAATTTTTTAAATTTTTGTAGTGACAGGGTCTCACTTTGTTGCCCACACTGGTCTTGAACTCCTGGCCTCAAGTGATCCTCCTGTCTTGGCTTCCCAAAGTGCTGGGATTACAGGTGTAAGCCACCACTGCTGGCCTCAATTCATGTATTCTATTCCCCAATTCACTATGATTGCTTCAGGAATGGGCACATACACCTAGTCGGTCCAAACAGAGTGAACACTGAATTTTTACAGGTACTATAGAAGGAAGCAGCTTAATTATACCCACTGAGGTTTCCAAAGTGGCAGACTGGAGCTGCCGGTGGCTGCCTTACAACATGGGAGGAGAGGAGCCTGTGAATCAAATGAATGCAGAAAGTAGAGCCAAGAGATAGGGACAAATAGATGGTCTGATGCTGCTGCAGCTGCCTGGATCTAGCTGGTTCTGAAGCCAGTTTTTTTTTTTTTTTTTTTTTTTTTTTTGAGACTGAGTCTCACTCTATCACCCAGGCTGGAGTACAGTGGCGTGATCTCGGCTCACTGCAACCTCCACCTCCTGGGTTCAAACGATTCTCGTGCCTCAGCCTCTCGAGTAGCTGGGATTGCAGGTGCCTGCCACCACGCACCATGTTGGCCAGGCTGGTCTTGAACTCCTGACCTCAGGTGATCTGCCTGCCTCGGCCTCCCAAAGTTCTGAGATTAAAGGCTTGAGCCACCACACTCAGCCAAAGCCAGTGTTCTTAACCTTATCGGTTAACAAAAGTTTTCATGGACTTTGTTTTTCCTTTAGGTTTCTTTTTTTCTCTTAAACCAGTTTGAGAGAGGTTTCTGTCACTAGTACCCTAGTTAGTGAACACAGCAGGCCTCTACCCAATAAGCAAGGAAACCCAGGAGGGAACAAAATAACAGCTTCAGGCAAGGGAGCCGGCCACACCACTCAGTCTCCTGCAGGGATCACCCCACCAAAGGGGCTATGGGACACCATCCCAGGAGGAGCCCCGGAGCTACCTCCTCACACCAAACACACCCAGATGCACCAACACACCCTGCCAGTGGTAGGCTGGGGGCAGTCTGCATATAATCCTCTCGACAACACCAAAGGGGAAGGTGAGGCTGATACAAATCTGCTCCCACAAATAAAACAGGAATATCTCCCTTCCTCTTCACTATCAGCACACAAGCTTCTCATTTCATTTTTCTTCCGTAAAACCAAGGACTATTCCAGGAAAACATTGAAAACAAAAAGCAGCATTCAGACAAATCCAAAATGTAGGCCATTCTACAAAATAACTTTGCCAGGTCTGCAGTTCTATATTTATTTGGAGATAGGTCATACTCTGTCACCTGGGCTGGAGTGCAGTGGTTCGATCATAGCTCACTGCAGCCTTAAACTCCTGGGCTCAAATGATCCTCCCACCTTAGCCTCCTGAACAGCTGGGACTACAGTTCACCATATCCAGCTCTGTTCTGTATTTAAAGAGACAAGAGAGATGTGACAACCATGTACAATGAGTGACCATTAACAATAAGTTCACGGTGGCTCATGCCTGTAATCCCAGCACTTTGGGAGGCCAAGGTGGGCGGATCACCTGAGGTTGAGAGTTCAAGATCCAGCCTGGCCAACATGGTAAAATCCTGTCTCTACTAAAAATTAAAAAAAATTAGCCAGGCGTGGTGGCAGGCACCTGTAATCCCAGCTACTTGGGAAACTAAGGCAGGACAATCATTTGAACCAGGGAGGCAGAGGTTGCAGTGGGCCAAGATTGCTCCACTGCACTCCAGCCTGGGCCACAGAGCGAAACTCCATCTCACAAAACAAAAAATAAGTTAATAATCTAACTGTAATACAGTCCATACTCCAATTAGGGGCCAACTGGAGATATTTAGATATGGACTGTATAACAGATTATATTAATATAAATATTCTTATGTGAAATAATAATATTGCAATTATGTTAGAGAACGACATTATTTGGGGTCAACACCTGCTGAAGGATTTAGTTGTAAAGTGCCATGATGTCTGCAGCTTACTTTCTCTACCTTACCATCACTATAGAGAGAAAGAGAGAGAAAGAAAGAATACCTGGGGCAAAATGTGAAAAGTGGTGTGTTGGGGTCCGTGCCGGGGGTGGTGGAGAATGAAAGAACACACAAAAGACAAAGACACACAGAGAACATGGCGGCCGCGCTCAGAGCCTCCGCCTCACTTTATTTATACTCCATAAACCCCACGTCAGCAGAAAGAATGCAATGCAAAACAAACTTTCTTTTCCCACATGTAACCTTCTACTCAGTTCCTTGTTTCTATGCTCTTCCTTATCTGCCTGCCTTCTTGGTGCCTACGGGAGTTCATTAAAAGTTCAATTGGAGATACTGTCCTTGAGCCCTATCTATTCTCAGCATACTGTTTCCAAAGGCCCCTGCATTTCCCCCTTTTTGTTTTGTTTTGCCTCAATCCTAAAAGGTAGCCTATATTTGTTCCTGTGTTTTCTTTTGTTTTTGGAGGCGATGGAGGGAGCATCGGATCACCAAAAGAAGTAGACCCAATCTGAGTGCCCAAAACAATATACTTCCAGAGATTGTAGAAATCCATGTTTTCATCTGGGTCCATGGGTTAAAGGCAGCAAGGCGCTGACCCAGCTCTTGCAGGGTTACGGTTCCGGACAACACATGTAATTGTTGTCAAAATGCTTCAGAAATGTTCTGAGTGAGCTCTTGGATGTCCAAACTAATATTTTTATGGCCTACTAATAATTTTCGGATTACGGTCCAATTTTGAGAGATGTTAAAAGGCACAGGCGTTACACAAAGTTGAGTGGAGTTCCAATCACATTGTAATGTTATCTGAGTACTAAGTACAGTGAGCTGATCTCCAAGCCATGTCAATGCTTGCTCCATGTTGTCCAATCTTTCAGCAAGTTGAGAATCAATGTTTCGTTGTTGAAGCCATAACCGGTGAGATTGCTCGTGCCATTGCTGCACAAATTCAGCATTTTGTATACTTTGATGAAGAGCGAGTCCTGCTACGGTCGCAGTGGAGGCGATGGCAACAAGACTCATCGCCGAGGCAATTATAAGTCCAAGGGCATGGCGGGTTCGCTGGAGAGAAGTCCAAATATAAGTTTCAAGAGGTGATGCCCCCCATGGTCGCGTAAGGTTAACAGGTAGCCAAATTTCCTTACGAGCCCTGAGGATATAAATATCCCCAGTAAAGTTGTGCCACCAGAAATGATTGAGGCAAGACAAAAATGTACACGTATCTGTACAATTAACAATCCCCGTATCATTATCCCATGTCAAACTCCCTGCTAATAATAGGTAGGGCTTACGGACACAAGCAATAATATATCAGGAGGTATTTCGATATAACTGAATATGAAAGGAGTTAGTTGGGTTAGAAAGATTAAGGGACATATTCCCCACAAAAGTGCTAATGGCATCGCCTGCAGCTAACAACTTCCAAAGATGACTCTGTACTTCAGGCCTCCTTCACGCCATACCAAGGTTTCATTACTGTTAGCGGCAATACTTTTATTTACCCAGTGTCATTTCAAAGGTATGTGACTAAATTTTATTTGAAAATCACCGTGCACACTCCAATCAGTTATTTACATTCCATTGTATTCTAATAAAATCCGGGGTTTAGTTCCCTGACATTGTTGTCACTCCAGCACCTCAATATTAGGAGAAATCTCTAGAATAGGACAAAAAAGTAAAGAACTAGGAATAGTTTCATTACTATATACAGTATGATTATATTAAAAGCTTCTAGTTACAATAATAACAGTATTAGCAGCCACATGACTATGATTATAGCGAACAGCCCAGGCTTCATGTGATTTTCGGAGACAATGAGAACTATTTCCCATACATATTGGAAGTCCTTCCACTCCAAATTGATATGTGTTGTTTATAATTCCCGTTTCCCATTCTATATTGTCCTTGTCTATATAGGGGGACGGCATCCAAGTAGTGTCATTGGTGAAAACCTTAATTTCCGCCTCCCCCCAGGCGACTCCCTGATACAAGGGCGGAAGGTGAATATAAGTCCAATATTCATACAAAGCCTCACTAAGAGAAGTAAGTCCCCCACCGAGGCACATCCAACAAAGGAAGAAATGCATGCTGAATCCAGTTTTCTTTTCAACAGGGTTTCAATCATCTTGTAGGAAACCACTCAGGTCCGCTCCCTGTAAGGACAAGAGCATAGCCCTGTCCCTGTTTTAGAACTTGCCCTTGAACATACTTACCTTCTTCATTAGGATACCAAACCTTTAAATTGTCAGCAGG
This sequence comes from Macaca mulatta, assembly GCF_049350105.2. Lineage (NCBI taxonomy): Eukaryota > Metazoa > Chordata > Mammalia > Primates > Cercopithecidae > Macaca > Macaca mulatta. The sequence continues at coordinate 26,966,539 of NC_133415.1, read as the reverse complement.
GACTATCACCAAGGGAGGTGAGGAAAGATGGGTTACGGCAGCGGAATCTTGCAATTGTCTCCATTGATTCAAAAAAATTAAGGTAAAAAGAACCTTCAAAATCTGGTTTCTGGGGGGCTCATTTCCCCCTTTTTGTTTTGTTTTAATAGTTGAGTTTTTAAAGTTAAATTTGCGCGCTCAATGATGGCTTGACTTTGACTGTTGCCCGGGATACCGATATGTTGAATATTGTATTGCTGTAAGAAAACTTGTAATTTACGAGGGACATAGGCAGGGGCATTATTAGTTTTAAGTATAAGAGGAATGCCCATGATGGCGTAACAAGCTAAGAGATGAGTAATAACAGAAATGAGAAAAGGTATCAATGGTATAATGAACATACTTTAATCGTCCAAAAGAAGGGACACCTCGTGGATTAACCCCAGGATGGAAGGATGGAATGCTCAAAGGAGCACAGGAAAGACAAGCTCGAATAAGAGAACGAGGTTTTTTTTTTTTTTTGAGACAGAGTCTCACTCTGTCCCCCAGGCTGGAGTGCAGTGGCCGGATCTCAGCTCACTGCAAGCTCCGCCTCCCAGGTTCACGCCATTCTCCTGCCTCAGCCTCCCAAGTAGCTGGGACTACAGGCGCCCGCCGCCTCGCCCGGCTAATTTTTTGTATTTTTTAGTAGAGACGGGGTTTCACCATGTTAGCCAGGATAGTCTCGATCTCCTGACCTCGTGATCCGCCCGTCTTGGCCTCCCAAAATGCTGGGATTACAGGCTTGAGCCACCGCGCCCGGCCAGAGAACGAGCTTGTTTATAAGTTAAATGAAACCGTCATTGAAGGTCAGAACTATTAGTGTGATGTAGAGTATATTTTTGTTCTGCAGCATGTAGGTGGCCTATTAAAAGCGAATTAATCTGAGTATTACCATGAACTAATGGTCCAGGAAGTTGAGAATGAGAACGAAGATGAGTGATGAATAAAGGAGCTCAACGTTGGCTCAAAGTAGAAGATAACAAGGAAAAGAGTTTTTGAAGAGAAGAAGTAGCACAAAGAGGTAAAGTGGCCTGAGAAATATAAGTAACATAAACGGCGTATTGAGAATCACTAACAATGTTACAACCAGTAGTAGGGAAATCAAGTAAGATCATCAGAACAGCAAACAATTCTCCCTGTTGCACCGAGGGATAAGGATAAACTGTAACTCGAGATTGATGAACACTCCAATATCCAGCCTTACCATTGCTACTAGCATCAGTAAAAAAGGTAGGACCTTGAACAGGAAATACAGAAATTGGTGAGAAAGGCAACACAGAATGTTGCCTAAAAAATGAAAAGATTGGAGACTTAGGATATTGGGTAGAAAATTGTCCAACTAAAGAAGCGCAAGCAACTTGCCAAGAATCAGAAGTTGCAAGAAGATAAGTGATCTGACTATGAGTGAATTGAGAGATAATTAAGAAAGGATCTCCTCCCCAAAGTTGTCAACAGTGATGCTGTCCTTTGATGATCAGTTCAGCTAAACGATCGATATAAGTAGCCAAGCGTTTAGATATGTTATTGGACAAAAAGATCCATTTTAGTGGTCGATTAGTTTGATGAATCATTCCTGTGGGAGAATGTAAAGTATGAAATAAACAAAAGGAAAGGGGAACACCGGGAAGGAGATAATGTAAATGGGCCTTTTGAAGTTGCTCTTCTACAAGCTGGAGTTCCTGTAAAGCCAAAGGAGTTAAATGGCGTGAGTTGTCCAAGTGACTGTCTCCTTCTAGAATAGAAAAAAGATGTTATAACTGATATGTTGGTATTCCTAAAACAGAACGCATCCAATTAATGTCTCCTAGAAGCTTTTGAAAATCATTTAATGTTTTTAAATGATCACGTCGAATTTGAATTTTTTTGGGTCGAATATTTTGTGCCCCCAAGGTATAACGTAAATATTGAATAGGAAAATCCAGTTAAATTTTTTCTGTGGCAATATTAAGTGAGTAGAAAGAAAGCTGAGTTTGTAATGATACAAAAGCATCTTGCTGCTTTTCTCTGGTGGGTGCAGCAAGAATAATGTCATCCATATAATGATATAAAAGAACAGAAGGATGATGCTTTCGAACAGGATCCAAGGCCCTATGGACAAATTCTTGACACAAGGTAGGGCTGTTTAACATACCTTGAGGTAAAACTTTCCATTGATATCGAGAAAGTGGCTGAGAATTATTAAAAACAGGGACAGAGAAGATCCATATGATAAATTAACACAGTTGGAAACTAATTTTTTACAGGATTTAAAGTCCTATGTAAGAATTTTTGACATACAGTAGGGCTATTAAGTATACCCTGCGGAAGAAGCTTCTACTGATATTTTTGAATAGGTTGTCCATTATTATTTTTAGGAATAATAAAGGCAAACTTTTTACAATCTTGAGATTGTAATGGAATAGAGAAAAAACAATTTTTGAGATCTATGACCATTAATTTTTAACTTTGTGGGATAAGGGCAGGATTAGGAAGACCAGGCTGTAAACTTTCCCTAGGTTTAATGTAAACATTTATAGTTTTAAGACAAGACAAAGACGGGAATTCCATGCAGAAATACGTGGCTTTATATTCCTCTCGGCCATTTGTTTTTTGACTTACTCTTATAAAGTCCTAAGTATTTCTTTAGATAATGGTCACTGTTTCACCTAAATAGGAGTGGTGGCTATGAGTTTAAAGGATTGTAGCCCATTTTGAACATCATATTTTTGGCAGCTAAGGAAATATGACAAATGTTTAAAAAAGCAGCAAATTGTTGTGAAAGATCTTGTTCCCAAAGATTAATATTGATAGGAACAATATAAAAAAACACTTGACCTTGTTAACCTTTAGGACCGACACAGGTTAAAGGTTCTACGTTTTGATAAACCACAGAAGCAGCACCCAAGCCAGCGAGCATAACTGAAACTTATTTTTCCCATTGTATAGGCCACTAATTTAAACAAATGATAGACATATTCACCCCCGTATCAATTAACTCTTTAAAAACTATTCCATTAATGTGCAATGAACATAAGGGCTTTTGATTAGAAACTAAAGTTTCCCAAAAAACAGTTTTTTCTGTGCTACCAAACCCTCCCTATTGAGAATACGTTCCCCTGCCTCTAGGCGTATAAATTGTGAAACTTGTACCATAATAAGAATTTTATTAGTAACATCAAGATCAATGATTTCTGGAATCATCATTAACTTCCGTATAGCACTGTTGTTTTGACCTAACAAAAGTCCTACATGTCCTTTTGGCAAAGGGCCACACACTCTAATAGCTAATTTATATACTCCTCTATTAGGAGACAAGGTAAAAGGTTGAGTAATAACTAAGTCAGCAGCGGCGCTCTACTTAGTTGCCGCATAAAGCTGAGAAACTGGGGTAAGGTGTGGGATCCTTAAGGAGGACTTGAATTTATTCCTTGATGTTGTAGGTCATTGCTCACTGGGTATTGTAGTAGACTTGTATTGTAATTGTTGGGGTCCCAAGCCTGTGGGCCCCGGCTCCCATTTCCCAGGAGAGGAGACAGTAAATTTCCACTTTTATCAGTTTTGGAACGACATTTATTTGTCCAATGTCGACCTTTACCACAACATTTGTACACCTCTGAAGGCAGCTTTCTGCCTTGAGGGATAAAAGTGTTCAATTTTTATGACATTCTTTTTTGAAATGTCTAGGTTTATCACACTGAAAGCAAACACCTTGTTTGTTATTTCCTTTTAAGGCTTTAGACAAAGCTCCAGCAAATAATTGAGCATTATAAATAGCCCCTCCAACACTAACACAAGTTTTAATATATTTATCTAAGTTGGCCCCATTGGCCTTTAACGATTTTAACAATTTTTAACAGTCAGCATAAGCATTTTATTTTATTTATTTATTTTTTTTGAGACGGAGTCTCACTCTGTCGCCCAGGCTGGAGTGCAGTGGCCGAATCTCAGCTCACTGCAAGCTCCGCCTCCCAGGTTCACGCCATTCTCCTGCCTCAGCCTCCCGAGTAGCTGGGACTACAGGCGCCCGCCACCTCGCCCGGCTAGTTTTTTGTATTTTTTAGTGGAGACGGGGTTTCACTATGTTAGCCCATGTTGGGATGGTCTCGATCTCCTGACCTCGTGATCCGCCCGTCTCGGCCTCCCAAAGTGCTGGGATTACAGGCTTGAGCCACTGCGCCCGGCCAGCATAAGCATTTTAAAAAGACAATGTTTGTAACAAAATTTTTGAAGCAAGGCCAGCACCCACAATTTTGAAGACAGCATCCTGAAGACGGGCTACGAAATCTGGATATGGTTCATTTGTGCCCTGTAAAATCTTCACAGAGGAAAGGGAAGATTTTCCTGTTATCTCTATTTTATTTCAGGCCCTTAAAAACAAAGTCTTGATTTAAGTAAAGGCAACATCATCTAGACCAGCCTGAGCATTAAGAGTAGCATATTGGCCCGTGCCTGTGAGTTGTTCCTCAGTGGGTCCAGGGGGATCACACATAACATTTTTCCTAGCCTGTACATGCGCCTTGTTCATTTACCAGCTGTGCAATTGTAACCACTGAGAACGATCAAGAAAAGCCTTCCCTACAGTCTTCCAGTCTATAGGAATTATCAAATTTTCTGATGAAAAAATATCAAGAAGACCAAGGATGGGGTCCATAGTTAGAAATGGCAACTTTCATTTCTTTTAAAAATTTAATTTGTAAGGCATTAAATTGGACATTATTGCCACCATTTGAAAACTGAGCATTAGGAGCAAAAGAAGCACAAATAATTGGAAACAGATCCAGCTCCTTAATTTTTTTTTAATTAAAAGTATATATAATATATAATAATACTCATATCCCCAAATATAAAGAATCCCAACATATTAATAGGAAAAGGCAAACAACCCAACCAAAAGTAGCAGAACAAAGAAATGACAATAAACCTATATGTCTAACATCATTACTCACTAGGAAATATGTATATTAATACCAAATTGAGAATCATTACATACACAATACAATGGTTAAAATTTAAAAACACAGAAAATATCAAGAGGTAGTTAATGTATTAGGCAACTCGAATACTCAACTTCTGTTTGGAGTGTAAATTGGTGGAACCTATGCACCCCTATAACATAACAATTTCCTAGAAAAATTGTGTGCACATTGTTGGGGTTATTAATACTATATTAATATTAATAGTTAATATTAATGTGCTTATTTATTGACTATTGAAATACTCATAATATTTTAACAAACAATAAGATATACATATACACTGGTTTTGACATATTAAACAGGTGTTTAGTATAAATTTAAAGTATGTCTGATGTGAACAGGGCTTCAACTTTGCCAAACAAAGGTAAAGATAAGGAAGCCAGGGGGTTGGAGGCTCTGGAAAATCCTCTTTTAACAAAGCAGAAGGAAAAGAAACAGGGAAAGCTCGCAAAGGTGAATTAGAAGAATATATCTGTAATATTTGTTGAAGCATTTCCATAATACACTGCATGTCAGAATTTCCCTTAGAAGAAGGAAGAGCTGGCTTTTTCTCTTCTCCCCCTCTTGCTACCACCCCCCCCCATCCTCTGTTATCCTGGCACAAATGGGCTCCATTTCAGATTTATTTTTTCCCAAATCCTCAGATACCATTCCTCCTGTGGCTACATTACCACATTCTGAATCAGTCTCAAGTAACTCTAATGTCTGAGTGATAGAGTTACACAAGGTCCACAATTTTAGAGGCATAATATCCCCTAACTGGAGAGCTCTAAGCAGAGCTTTTACTACCTGTAACCATTCTCTCCAATTCAGCTGCACTTTAGTCTGATACTGAAACTAGTAACAATGTTGTTCAACATGGGCAAAAAATCGCTTCAAAGTCTTTTTCTTTCACTTCCACTCCTAGACAGCAACAGTCCTTGAAACAGCCATAAATATTCTGAGGCCAGAGAGATGGAATTCCCCATAATGAAAGTTTAAGAAGGTTCCCCTTAACAATATCCGGGCCTTACCTGCCCTTAGGGGGTTCCCCTTCTTGTTCTCCCCTACTCACCCGTGCTGACCCTGCTCGCTGCGCCACTTGTTGGGGTCTGTGCCGGGGGTGGTGGGGAATGAAAGAACACACAAAAGACAAAGACACACAGAGAACATGGCGGCCGCACTCAGAGCCTCCGCCTCACTTTATTTATACTCCATAAACCCCACGTCAGCAGAAAGAATGCAATGCAAAACAAACTTTCTTTTCCCACATGTAACCTTCTACTCAGTTCCTTGTTTCTATGCTCTTCCTTATCTGCCCGCCTTCTTGGCACCTACGGGAGTTGATTAAAAGTTCAATTGGAGATACTGTCCTTGAGCCCTATCTATTCTCAGCATACTGTTTTCAAAGGCCCCTGCAGTGGTGAATCTAGATGCATACAGGTGTTCACTGTACTAGTCTTCTCATTTTTGTGCAGGTTGGTTATTTTCTCTTTTTTTTTTTTGAGACAGTTTCATTCTTGTTGCCCAGGCTAGAGTACAGTGGCGTGATCTCGGCTCACTGCAACCTCTGCCTCCAGGGTTCAAGTGATTCTCCTGCCTCAGCCTCCCCAGTAGCTGGGATTACAGGTGCCTGCTACCATGCCTGGCTAAGTTTTTTTTTGTATTTTTAGTAGAGACAGGGTTTCACCATGTTGCCCAGGCTGGTCTTGAACTCCTGACCTCAGGGGATCCGCCTGCCTCAGCCTCCTAAGGTGCTGGGATTACAGGCGTGAGCCACTGCGCCTGGCCCAGGCTGGTTATTTTCAAAACAAAAAGCTGGAAAAGAAAAGAAAGCACCACACCTTTGTCTTTGCCTGCCCTCAAATCTGTACATATATGTACACACATGCAGTGATGATGCAGGTACAAGCAGGAACACATGTACTGTGGGGCACAGCAGACAGGTGTACAAGGGGTGCTAGACCAGGAGGCAGCAGAAGCAGCTTTCAGCCCAGATCTTTTTTTTTTTTTTTTTGAGACGGAGTCTCGCTCTGTCGCCCAGCCTGGAGTGCAGTGGCCGGATCTCGGCTCACTGCAAGCTCCGCCTCCTGGGTTTACGCCATTCTCCTGCCTCAGCCTCCCGAGTAGCTGGGACTACAGACGCTCGCCACCTCGCCCGGCTATTTTTTTGTATTTTTTTACTAGAGACGGGGTTTCACCGGGTTAGCCAGGATGGTCTCGATCTCCTGACCTCGTGATCCGCCCGTCTCGGCCTCCCAAAGTGCTGGGATTACAGGCTTGAGCCACCGCGCCCGGCCTCAGCCCAGATCTTCTTCCCATCTTTGGTACATCCCTTTCCTGGCCTGTTTCCTCAGCTGTACAATCAGAGCTCAAACATGATTATCAGTTTAAAGGTTGGGGGGTCCAGGCGTGGTGGCCCACACATGTAATCCCAGCACTTTGGGAGGCTGAGGTGGGTGGATCACCTGATGTCAGGAGTTTGAGACCAGTCTGGCCTGCATGGTGAAACCCCGTCTCTACTAAAAATACAAAAAATTAGCAGGGCATGGTGGCATGTGCCTGTAATCCTTGCTACTCAGGAGGCTGAGGCAGAAGAATTGCTTGAACCCGAGAGGTAGAGATTGCAGTGAACCGAGATTGCATAATTGCACTCCAGCCTGGGTGACAGGGTGAGACCCCGTCTCAAAAATATTAATTAATTAATTAATTAACAAAAATTAATTCATTTTTTTTTTTTGAGACAGTCTTGCTCTGTTGCCCAGACTGGAGTGCAGTGGCACGATCTTGGCTCACTGCAACCTCCGCCTCCCGGGTTCGAGCAATCCTCCTGCCTCAGCCCTCCAGTAGCTTGGATCACAGACCTGCGCCAGTATGCCTGGCTAATTTTTGTAATTTTAGTAGAAACGGGGTTTAGATATGTTGGCCAGTCTGGTCTCAAACTCCTGACCTCAGCTGATCCACCCGCCTCGGCCTCCCAAAGTGCTGGGATTTCAGGCATGAGTCACCACGCCCGGCCAATTTAATTTAAATAAAGGTCAGGTGGATTGGTGAAGGATTCTGTGGTATAGTGAATGGGGTAGGAACTGAGGCAGAGGCCCAGATGAGATGGACCTTTCATTTTTTTCCAGACGGGGTCTCGCTCTGTCACCCAGGCTGGGGTGCAGTGATGTAACCACAGCTCCCTACAGCCTCAACCTCCTGGGCTCAAAGCAATCCTCCCATTTCAGCCTCCTTAGTAACTGAGACTACAAGCACCTGCCATCATGCCCAGATAGTTTTTGTATATTTTGTAGAGATGGGGTTTTGCCAGGTTGCCCAAGCTGGTCGTAAACTCCTGGGTTCAAGCAATCTGCCCACCCTGGCCTCCCAAAGTGCTGGGATTACAGGTGTGAGACACCACCTCAACCAACATGGTCCTTTCTATCATAAAGTTACTTCTCAGGTGGTGGGTGTAGGTGACAGAAACTGTCTGCAGGGTCAATCCTCTTCCCACCCAACTGCCAGATTCTAGGCTTCTCAAGGGACTGAGTTCTTAGAACTTGACACTGGGTTTGAGATTGGCAGACAAAACCCCTGGACTAACCAAGAGAATTGGCTGGCTGGGCTCAATCAGCAAGGGAAATGCATTTGGACTTTAAGCTGTGACTTCCCCCAGGGACCCTCAGGGCAGAACCTGTATCTCAGGAACTGGGATAGGATGAAAATCTAAAACCAGCCTCCAGGATCCGTCTGGAGAAGTCAGTGGGGTCAATCCCACAGTCAACTCTCTAGCCATCTTTCTGGTCAGTAAAGCCTTCTGGATTCCTGGGGCTTTTGAAAAGAAGGTTGAGGTTATTCTCAGCAAAAGACCATCCTGCGAAGACCCCAGGCAGGTGTAGAAACTTCAGAGGGCAAGAGCCCACCTGACTTACAGAGGACAGTGCTTCTCTGGGCGGAGGGCACAGCACGCAGGACAAAGCCGGAGCAGCTCAGACGGCTGGAAATCAGGGAATGCAACCACAGCAAGGAGACAGGATGCTTCACCCAACAGACAAGCAACGTGTACACTCCTACTAGTGGTTGCATAGAAATTGGCAGGCAATTCACAGTATGACGAAATAAAAAGCCACCTACCCTATCACCCAGCAATCTCACTTTTAGGATTTACTCAAGTTTAGAGAAACACTTTCATGTGTGGACAGTCAAGTACGAGGATGTTCACTGTGGCACTTTTTTCTCTTTTTTGACACAGAGTCTCACTCTGTTGCCCAGGCTGGAGTCCAGTGGCATAAGGTCGACTCACTGCAGCCTCTGCCTCCCAGGTTCAAGCAATCCTCCTGCCTCAGCCTCCCGAGTAGCTGGGACTACAGGCATGCACTGCCATACCTGGCTAATTTTTGTTTTGTTTTGTTTTTAGTAGAGATGGGGTTTTACCATGCTGGCCAAGATGGTCTTGATCTCCTAGCCTCATGATCTGCCTGCCTCAGCCTCCCAAAGTCCTGGGATTACAGGTGTGAGCCACCGCGCACGGCCAGCACTTTTTATAAGAGTAAAAACATATAAAGAACAGGCCATCTCAAAAATAAATTATCAAGAACAGCCATTTACAGGAGAAACAGATAAGTAGGGTATGGTATATTCGTAAGCTGGACCCAAAACTGTGATTAGAAGGAATAAGCTAAGTCTGTATGTATGGACATCTATGATGTCCTTAAGATGCATGTAAAAATAATGATTTTGTTTTTGTTTTCGTGTTTTTGAGATGAAGTCTTGCTCTGTGACCCAGGCTGGAGTGCAGTGGCATGATCTTGGCTCACTGCAACCTCTGCCTCCCAGGGTCGAGTGATTCTCCTGCTTCAGCCTCCCGAGTAGCTGGGACTACTGGCACACACCACCACGCCTGGCTACTTTATGTACTGTTAGTACAGATGGGGTTTCACCATATTGGTCAGGCTGGTCTTGAACTCCTGACTTCAAGCCATCCACCTGTCTTGGCCTCCCTAAGTGCTGGGACTAGAGGTATGTCACCGCGCCTGGCCAACCACTGTGCCTGGCCCTGTTTAAATACCTCAAAAAATATGTACCAAACTCTGAACAGTGGTTAGTCTGGGGAGGAAACGGAATGTCACTGCTAGCCACAGGAGACTTTAATGTTCTGATTGTTTTAAGGAAAACTGTTTTTTTGGTTTTTGGTTTGTTTTCGAGATGGAGTCTCACTCTGTCATCCAGGCTGGAGTGCAGTGGCATGATCTCGGCTCACTGCAACCTCTGCTTCCCGGGTTCAAGTGATTTTCCTGCCTCAACCTCCTGAGTAGCTGGGATTACAGGCGCACGCTACCACATCTGGCTAATTTTTGTATTTTTAGTAGAGATGGGGTTTCACTGTGTGGGCCAGGCTGGTCTTGAAATCCTGACCTTGTGATCCATCTGCCTCAGCCTCCGAAAGTGCTGGGATTACAAGCATGAGCCACTGTGCCTGGCCCGTTTGTTTTTGTTTTTTGAGATAGGGTCTCACTCTGTCACCCAGGCTGGAATGCAGTGGTGTGATCACAGCTTACAGCAGTCTCAACCTCTTGTGCTCAAGGGATCCTCCCACCTCAGCCTCCCGAGTAGCTGGGACTACAGGCGTGCACCACCACACCATTTTTTTTTTTTTTTAAATTTTTAGTAGAGATGAAGTTCTGTCATGTTGCTCAGGCTGGTCTCAAACTCCTGGGCTCAAGTAATCCACATACCTCAGCCTCCCACGGTGCTGGGATCACAGGCATGAGCCACCATACCCAGCCAAAAATGTATTCTTACATTACTTGTGTTATATCAAATTAAATTTCTTAAGGAATCATCAGTCTTTAAAATTAAATCCACACAGTGAAATACTACGCACTTATTTTTAAAAGGAGGGGGGCAGAGGCGGCAGCAGTTTTCAGTGGCCAGACAAGAATCCTCCAGAGAAAATGGCAAGATGGGAAACGGTGTTTTGGCCAGGCATGGTGGCTCACGCCTGTAATCCCAGCTCTTTGGGAGGCCGAGGCGGGCGGATCATGAGGTCAGGAGATCGAGACCATCCTGGTGAAACCAGGTGAAAGCAGAGACAGGGAAACCCCATCTCTACTAAAAATACAAAAAAATTAGCCAGTCATGGTGGTGGGTGCCTGTAGTCCCAGCTACTTAGGAGGCTGAGGCAGGAGAATGGCGTGAATCTGGGAGGCAGAGCTTGCAGTGAGCCAAGATCACGCCACTGCACTCCAGCCTGGGTGACAGTGAGACTCTGTCTCAAAACAAAAACAAAAATGAAAAACAAAATGAAAAAAACAGTGTTTTGTAGGATATTATCTTTTATTCAAGAAAAGCAGGCTGTGCGTGGTGGCTCACGCCTGTAATTCCAGCACTTTAGGAGGCTAAGGCAGGTGGATCATGAGGTCAGGAGTTCAAGACCAGCCTGGCCAACATGGCAAAACCTCATCTCTACTAAAAATATGACAATTAGCTGGGCGTGGTGGCGCATGCTTGTAATCCCAGCTACTCAGGAGGCTGAGGCATGAGAATCGCTTGAACCCGGGAGGTGGAGATTGCAATGAACCAAGATCGTGCCACTGCACTCTAGTCTGAGCAACAGAGCAAGACTCTGTCTCAAAACAAAAACAAAAAGAAAAAGAGATAAAAGCGTATGTTCATCTTACATATGAATAAAGAAACACTGGAAAGAACCTCAAAGTGAATTTCAGAATATAGGGACAGGGTGGATTGGAGTAAAAGCAAATCTTTCTACCATATATATTTTTATATCATTTTGGTTTTAGAACCATGTAAATACATTTACTGTTCAAAATCTTTTTTTAATTTTTTGAGATGGAGTTTCACTCTGTCGCTCAGGCTGGAGTGCAATGGCGCGATCTTGGTTCACTGCAACCTCTAATTCCCAGGTTCAACTGATTCTCCTGCCTCAGCCTCCCAAGTAGCTGGGATTACAGGCATGCGCCACCATGCCTGGCTAATTTTTTGTATTTTTAGTAAAGATAGGGTTTCTCCATGTTGGCCAGGCTGGTCTCGAACTCCTCACCTCAAGTGATTCACCTGTTTCAACTCCCCAAAGTGCTGGGATAACAGGGTCCTGTCGTTAAGGTGCTAGACTTCCCACCCAGTGGAAGGCTTTAAGAGCTTAAACTCTTACTTACAATCAATAATGATATATTGTACACTTAAAAATAAGAGGGTAGAGCTCATGTTATGTGTTTTCATAACAATAAAATAAAATACTGTGAACTTTAACTTTACAGGAAAAAAATAAAGTAAAATAAAGAGACTGCTAGGCACAGTGGCTCACAACTGTAATCCCAGCTACTTGGGAGGCTGAGGCAGGAGGATCTCTTGAGACCAGGAATTTGAGACCAGCCTGGGCAACATAGCAAGACTTTGTCTCTTTAAAAAAAAAAAATTGTTTTGAGAGAGAGAGAGAGAGACAGAGAGAGAGAGAGAGAGAGAGAAACCAAGCTCTTAATCACCACGCTACTGACAGACCAAAGCCAAGGACCCCTCAACCTACAGCCCTAACCCTGGTATCTGACAGCTGGGAGGCCAACACCAGGCTCTGGTCAGCTCAGTCTCCCCTGAGAAATAACTCACAAAGCACAGCGTACAGGACAGAAGCTTACTTTTGTTGACGAAAATGACTCTTCCATAACAAGCCCTGCAGTGAGCTCTTGTGCGGTTGTTCTATGCCATCTGCTTTGCCATCCAGTGCTCCCTTCTCAGTTCAAGCCCTGATTGCAACTGTCAGGAATGACATGAAGACAGGGCTGCCTGCCAGAGGTGCTGGAGGTGAGCAAGGCATGGCAGTGGGAGGTGGGTCCAAGGGCTCCTGGAGTGAAGGGTCTCTAGGAACATTCTCTGCTGATGGGGTCACGACCTCAGCCCCAGCCTTTCATGGAGAACTGAAGTCGCCGTGAAGGAAGGGTGGGCACTGGGATGAGAAACAGCACCTTCCTGATCCTAACACCCGCTCCATCTGAGCCATATCAGGAAAGCAAGTAATTGGTTGGGCACGATAGCTCACACCTGTAATCCCAGCACTTTGGGAGGCTGAGGCAGGCAGATCACCTGAGGTCAGGAGCTTGAGACCAGCCTGGCCAACATGGCGAAACCCCGTCTCTACCAAAAAAAAAAACAAACACAAAAATTAGCCAGGCGTGGTGGCAGGCGCCTGTAATCCCAGCTAATCAGTAGGCTGACGGAGGAGAATCACTTGAACCCAGGAGGCAAAGGTTGCAGTGAGCCAAGATCGTGCCACTGCACTACAGCCTGGGTGACGGAGGAACACTCCATCTCAAAAGTAATAATAGTAACAATAATAAAAGGGTTATGGCAGAGAAGAAATCAAGCTTCCCAGCTGTGCCAAGCCCCTGCGCTCATGAACAATGTCTCCAGCAGCTGACACTGGAGTCTCCAGGGACCAAGGAAAGCTGCACTGAGACAACACACTGTGCTCCTGCCCTGCACAGCCCCTTCATTTCTTTCTTTCTTTCTTTTTTCTTTCTTTTTTTTTTTTGAGATGGAATCTCACTCTGTTGCCAGGCTGGAGTACAGTGGTGTGATCTCGGCTCACTGCAGCCTCTGCCTCCTGGGTTCAAGTGATTCTTCTGCCTCAGCCTCCCAAGTAGCTGGGACTACAGGCGCGTGCCATCACGCCCAGCTATTTTTAGTAGAGACAGGGTTTCACCATGTTAGCCAGGAAGGTCTCAATCTCTTGACCTTGTGATCTGCCCGCCTTGGCCTCCCAAAGTGCTGAGATTACAGGTGTAAGCCACCATGCTCTGCTGGCTCCTTCATTTCTAGCAGGATTTTAAATACTTAGCTGGTTAAATCTGAAACTTAGGATGGTGATGGCTGTGTGGTATCTTCTGGTCAAACCACGGTAGAACTGATGTGCTGGTGCAGCCAGGCAGGGCCTCCTCCAGGCCTGCCCCATACCTCTCCTGAGGAAGAAATCAAGAGCACAGCCCGCACCCAAGCCCCATCATGGGCTTTATCCCTCTCCAGAGGTGCCACTTCTAGAGACCAAGGGCTGGAGCCATCTACTTTAGAGCTGGATTTTTTCCTACAAGGCAATAAATTTTAGACTTCCCCACTCCTCAGGAGTGTGCATGAGAGTGTGCCCTAGCAGTGGAGACGGGTTGCCCTGAACCACCCACATGCTCACTCCATGCCACTGCAGCCAGCCCCTGTGCATGACAGTCACCTCAGGTGGCTGGGGCCCTTGCAGCAGACAGACATACATACAGACAGACAGACAGACAGACACACATACACGCATCTCCTTCTTTAGCAAAGATGCAGGGGTCTCTATGGAGGGAGCACAGAGGGGCAGCAAAAGGGAGGAGAGGTACCGGCTGAGCACAGTGTCTCACGCCTGTAATCCCAGCACTTTGGGAGGCCGAGGCAGGTGGATCACTGAAGTCAGGAGTTTGAGACCATCCTGGCCAACATGGTGAAACCCTGTCTCTACTAAAACTACAAAAATTAGCTGGGTGTGGTGGCATGCGCCTGTAGTCCCACCTACTCACGAGGCTGAGGTGGGAGAATCACTTGAACCTGGGGGGCGGAGGTTGCAATTAGCCAAGATCGTGTCACTGTACTCCAACCTGGGCAAAGAGCAAGACTCTGTCTCGAAAAAAAAAATAATAATAAAGGAGCAGAGGAGCCTCTCGGAGGCTCCCGGCTTAGATCCTCCCCCTCTGGCTGCTGCTTCAAGGGTCTCCACAAGAAGCCCCCAGGCACCTGGCCGACAGGGACCCCACCCCCAGCTGGCCCCCAAAGCAGACTGGAGAAGAGGGAGCCTCACGCGCTGAGCCTGCCTCTTTCTCCCCATCCTTCCACCTACGTGTGATGGGCCAAACGTGACGACCCATCATTGATTCATTTAGCAAATACAGACTGAAAACCTGCTTTGTGCCAGGCACTGGGTAAGGTCCTAAGGAGTCAGGGATGAAATGCGCAGAGCCCCTGCTCTCAGAGACTTCCATTCACACAGCTACGCATTCACTCACTCAACAGTGAGCCCCTACTATCAACAAGGTCCTGAGAAAAACACAAAAGGACCCAAGCTACGTACGCAAATTCCTAGAATGTCAAAGCTAGAAGAGATCAGGCTGGACGCTAATCCACCCCTCCGTTTCACAGAAACTGACCCAGAGAGGTTAACAATTTGCCCATGTGTTAGCCGGGGGCTGTATTCCACACGCAAGCCTCCTTCTCCTGTGTGGTACTGTTGCCACCTCCTCTCCAGCGTTCCAGCGTGGCTCCGTGGCCCCTCTACTCCCACACTGCGGTTAAGTAAATCCTTGCTTCTGAGTGTCCAACTCATCCAGGCACCAGAGACCCCATTCAATGTGGGCCTCCTGCAAGAGGATGGGCCCCAGCAAACCAGGGGCCTTCTCACCCACGGTGCTGTGGAGGCAGAGGTACACTGTGTGGCCACAGGTTCTACATACACAGCCCCTGAGCACATCAGGGAAAGAAAATGGCAAAGTAGGGCAGGAGGCAGGTGCTGAGAACCAGTCAGCTCCACCCACAAAGCACAGACCCAGATTCAAATCCCAACTCCATGACTTCCTCACTGAAGACCTTGAAGGAGTTTCCTAAACTCTCCAGGTCTCCATTTTCTCATCCGTAAAATGCGGAGTAATGGCACCTGCTTCGTGAGGTGGTTACAAAGCCTCAGGAAAACAGTGCAGTGAAACCTTAACACACTGTCAATGCTTAATAATGGTGAGGTCACACCCCCATCGTCAGAGCTGCATGCCTCAGGGACGCCTGGGGAGGCGTCAAGGACACCAGGTCCCTGGGGAGGGAGCCAAGGCAACTAGAGAGCATGGGCTGCAGCCCAGGAGTATCTGCTACGCGGCGGTGAATGCAGTGAGCTGCTGTAGAAGGAGAGATGCCTCACCCAGTAGAGGAGAGGGAGGATGCATCTTGGTGACTCAGGAGCCCCAACGGTGGGGACTCGGCTGCCTCATCAATTCAACCGAAATGCAAGGGCTTATTTCTGAACTCTGAGTTCTATTGGATCAATCTTTCTGTCCCTCTTCATGTCAGTAGCACACTGTCTTAATTACCATAGCTTTGCAATAGTTTTTTTTTTTTTCTTTTTGAACCTGAGTCTCACTCTGTCACCCAGGCTGCAGTATAATAGCGCAATCTCAGTTCACTGCAACCTCTACCTCCCGGGTTCAAGCGATTCTCCTACCTCAGACTCCCAAGTAGCTGGGACTACAGGCATGCACCATCACACCTAATTATTATATTTTTAGTTGAGTCGGGTTTTCACCATTTTGGCCAGGCTGGTCGCAAACTCCTGGCCTCAAATGATCTGCCTGCCTCAACCTCCCAAATTGCTGGGATTATATGCATTAGCCACTGTGCCCAGCCACAATACATCTTGAAATCAGAAAAATGAGTGCACCAACTTTGTTCTTCTTTTTCAGGATTATCTTTGAACTTCTATGTGAATCTCAGGATCAGCTTATCAATGTCTGCGAAGAAGCTCGCTGGGATTTTGATGGCAATGGGTTTCTAGTTCCTGGTTCAACTGCTCCTGAGCTCCGGCTCTGCTTCCTCCCCTTGGGCTCCCTGGGGCACCCCGTTTTCTTTCCCATAAATTCCATTTTTTGCTTAACCAGATAACACCGGGTTTTTGTTTCTTGCCATAAAAGGAATTTTAAACAATAAAACTAGAAACACAGTGGTACACACACTGTCCCAAGCCATCATCCCAATAACACCTTCCCAGATATCACCCAGAGACCCCACTGGGATCCCAATCTCAGCACTGGCCCATGCCCCCAGCTTTTCACTCTACCCTCTAACTGGTACACTTCCAAGTTACAAATACTATATTTACAAACAGATCCTCCCTCAATAAATGCTTGTGAGATTGAACTAGATGTCTCCAAATAGCACCAGAAGAACACTCTTATCACTCTACACATCTTAGTAACTCTGCTTCATGCCTGGCATCTCACTCAGTATGCAAATATGCTCTAGAAAGCTCTAGGAAAGCCAGACATTATTGTGCCCATTGGACAAAAGATGTAGAAACTAAAGCCCAGAGAAGGCAAGCATCTTGCCCTAGGTGACTTGCCTTGACAGCTCCAGATTGAATGGTGTCTGCACTGAGGCACACATCATGCCAAGCCAGCACAGGCATGGGGGTCCCATTGTCCTGCCCCATCTTTAAGAGCTGCTTTAAAAGAGGCCACCTCCTCCAGGTAGTCTTTCAAGAGTACTCCATAGTACTCCTGGAATCAGCTTTAGACCTTTTTTTTTTTTTTTCTTTTTTTTGAGATGGAGTTTCACTCTTACTGCCCAGGCTGGAGTGCAGTGGAATGATCTCAGCTCACTGCAACCTCCGCCTCCCAGTTTCAAGTGATTCTCCTGCCTTAGTCTCCACAGTAACTGAGATTACAGGCGCCTGCCACTTTGTCTGGCTAATTTTTTCTATTTTTAGTAGAGACGGGGTTTCACCATGTTGGCCAGGCTGGTCTCGAATTCCTGACCTCAGGCGATCCACCTGCCTTGGCCTCCCAAAGTGCTGGGATTACAGGCATGAGCCACCGCACCTGACCTCATGGCATCAGTTCAACAGAGAAACTGAAAGCTCTGAAAGGTCAGGAACAGTCTGTCCTCCATCCCGGCCCTGCTAACTGCCCAGCCTCACCTTTCTGAGCAAAACCAAACAAAGTGAGAAGCCTCTTATTTTGACCCTTTTCTATGCCAACCCTTGAGACTGGCCGTGTTTTGCCCAGGGACCTGGATCCAGGGGTTACACGACCAGTGCTGGCAACTGAATGGCATGACAGAGGAAGACCAGGCAGGAAAACACCTTCTGCCGAGATGGGGGAGTGACAACCCAGAGAAGCTGCCTCAGGAGGACGACTCATTGAAGGAATTTTCCATGCACCAGCTAATTCACATGTGCCGGGAATATTTTGAGTTAGAGGACAATGCTTTTTTCCTCCTAGAATTTCCCTCCTTTTCAATTCACTCCATTGGAGCAGGTGGTTAGCCAGTACTCACTGCCCCAAGGGAGGGGTGCAGCTGGAAGTCTGCTATACTTTGGTTAAGTCTCAAAGGAAAAAGGGGTTCATAATGCAGACAAAATGGTTTGGTTGGAAACAGAGGAGAAAGAAATGAAGGTGGTGAGAGGAGAGAGGTCAGAGGTTCTAGGAGAGCACTGTGCCTGCTTAAAACGTCGGCAGATGGACCAAGAGACACATGGTAAACCGAGGCAGCCAATTCCCTGACCCTGCGTCTGGCATGGAGGCCTCAGAAAGCCCCAGGGCCAGGATGCCCATGCTGACATATCTGGCAACAAATGACTTGATGAGCAGCTGATACCACACACACACACACACACACACACCCTGGGGTGTTTAGTCAGGTCCTAGTAGGTGGGGAAATGTCAGAAAATCACTGACAGGATTGGGACTTCGCATAAAAATTAAAGGGAAAGGAAATATAATTATCTTTTTTCTTTTCACGTTCCTGGGGAGTTCAGAGGATGTTTTTGTTTGGTTGGTTTTGGTTGGGATGTTTTTTAAAGAGCATCATACAGTTATCTATATATACAAATTATTAATGTGGGGAAGGGGCAAGGGGCATGCATTGCAGAAGGGGCGCACACAGGGATCGGGGAGGGGCGGGGTAGCACAGAATGCTATGCAAAACAGCCACATCTAACAGATGAAACAATCACACCAACGGGGCGGGGGAGGGGTGTTATCCACTGGGATTGGACATGCAGAAGGAGAAAAGCAGGGGGGACAAGGAAGAGAAACCTGGTCCAAGATTCTGTGCGCTTTCTGTCCCTACCCTCGCCTCCTCCCCACCTCTGAACACCACACCAGGCCTTGGCCTTCTGTCTGTCTCTCCCTCCCCTCTCTCTCTGTCCAGCATCAGAGGCCTTGCAACTGAGCAGCACCCTCTTGGCTCCGGGTGGCAGGCCAAGGGCAGGGCAGGGGGAGTGTGGCGGGTGCTCTAAGGCCCAAAGTAGGAGCCATGGTGCTGTCTTGATCACAGGTTCTACCGTGGCTTGCCGCTTTCCTTCTTCAGGTGACTGCAGTAGTCCTCCTGGGCAGGCAGCGGCATACTGTGCAGCGAGTGATGGGTATGCAGCCACTGCTGCTGTTCTAGCGCCAAGCGCTGCAGCTCAGCTGACTATGCGTGTGTGGCCTTCAGCTGATGAGCTGCTGACATTGGGGCAGAAAGGGAGGCCGGTAGGTCCTGGTAAAGGGCAGCAAAGAACTGGTGACAAAGAACTTCATTCTCGTGCAGAGGGTGAGGAAGAAGGGGGTTAGGGAGAATCCCAGCTGGGTAGGGGATCCAGGTAAGGGGAGACCCTGAGGCCAGGGGGTCAATGAGAGGGTGCACAGAAGCAGAAGCTGCATGGATAGCATCTTGCTGGTGCAAGCACAGGTGTGAGTGGATGTGGCAGTGCTGGTGGTGATGGGGAGTCACATTGAGCATCTGCAGCTGAGCCAGAGGGTCATTGCCCAGGGCTGCCACCCTTTCTGGATGCTGCCTCTCAGTGCCAGCCACTCAGCATAGAACACGTCAGGCCGCAGGGCTGGCCCGTTGCCAGTGCTAGACGTTCTGGCTCCAGGGCCCTAGGCTTGAATGAAAAGGGAAAGGGTGCAAGCCAGGTGGGCCAGGGTGCAGAGCCAGGCCCCCATGTCAGGGAAAGGGATCCAAGCCCAGCCCAGTGACCCCATGTAGGGGTTCCAGCTCACTACACTGCACCTCGAAGCCAGGCTTGAGACAGTCATGGAGGTCTCGTTCACGGGCTTCCCATTCCCTCTCCCAGGCAGCTGTACAGGGCCGGGACGCTGTAACCCAGGAGCCCCGGGTCCCCTGCCCCCACGGTCACGTAGAATTGATGGTTGTGATTGTCAGGACACGACATGAGGCCGGGCATATTCACTGAGAGTGCACAGGGCTGGAGTGTCAGGACCCAGGTAGGGGGGCACTGTAGCCACCGCACTGCCCAGTTCAAATGGAGGGCGATGGGGCACTGGGCCCAGAGAGGCATTCCATCCAAGCACAACCTTCCTGAGCCAACTTCAGGCTGCGTTCGAGCTCACGCTCCTTCTCAAGCTCATGCTCCTTCTCGCGTCCCTGCTCGTGCTCCTTTTCTTCACGCTCGCTGCTTGGCCTCGCCGCCACACCTTCTCTACCAGATCTGTCTGCTTCTTGGCCAGCTTGGAGCCCTCCAGCTGCATGAAGTTCCTATGCGCGCATGAGTTGAAGCCGCGATCCCAGGGTTTGTTAAACCTGGCATACTCACTGGCATGGCTGGGCACATCTTCCACCTTGGGAGGGGGTGAGGGGCTGCGGGCTGGGAGCACTGGGCTCTTGGGAGGTCTCATACTCCTCAGGCGGCTCCTGTTTGACCTGTGTGGCACTCAGGGGAGGCCCTGAGGCACCGCAGGTGGTGGTGGCAGAGATGGCAGGCTTGAGGCCCCACAGGTGGCAGGGGTCCCACGGTGGGTGAGCCCAGCCTGAATTGAAGGTCCCTGGCCTGTAGGTGGCAAGCTGCCTCAACAGCCCAGTGGGGTCCCTGTTCAGGAGGAGGGTGGCAACCCAGGCTTGTATCCGGGTGGGGTGGCTGTCTTGTAGGCCCATGGGGACGGGGCTCTCTTTCCAAACGGTGGGGGCCCACGTGGGGAGGCTATATTGTAGCCTGCAGCCGAGGAAGCCACAGTGGCAATGACCGTGGAAAGGGTAGCTGAAGAGGTGGTGACTGTAGGCACCAGTGGGAAGGGGTAGGGCGCCCCTTGAGGGTCCTGGGAAGGGGAGGGGTGTGAACATATAGGACCCTTGAGAAGTGGAAGAGGAAGAGTTGGAATAGGAAGAGACTGGAGGGCCATTGAGGCCTGCTTGGCTGTAGGACAGCTGAATGTGAGGTGGGGGCAGGTGTGCTGGCCCTGGTGGGTCGGGCCTCAGAGACCCCAGGGAGGGAGACATGGCATAAGGGTGTGCGTGGTGGGAGCTACCGCCCTCCAGGGGGTGGGAAAATGCTCGAGGAGAAGGAACCCGGGGCTTCCGTGCTGCTGGTGCTGCTGTTGCTGTTGCTGCTGGTGGTTATACTGATGTGTTGAGGCTGGTGGGTGAGCAGTGGACTGGGCCCTAGTAGAGGGAGGGAAGGGGCCTGAATGGGCATTGTTGTTGGCTAAGAGGCGGCCATAGGAAGGAGGTGGTGGGGGACCCTGGCTCCACACAGCCTGGGATGGGAGAGAAGGCTGAGTATGCTTAGCGTGCTGAATGGAGACAGACAGGCTTGTTGGGGGAGAGAAAGAGTGGGGGTACCTGAGCAATGCCTGGGAAGTTGGTACGGGGAGGCAGAGGAAGAGAAGGAAGAACTGGAAGAGGAGGCTGCTGCAGAACTACTACTAGAAGATGAACAAGAAAACCTCATGCTGGGGGCTGGGGCAGAAGAGGAGGAAGCAGGAGGCAGAGAGTGGGGTGAAGGAGCCAGAGTCGCGCCCTTCTCTGGGCCAAGAGGAAGTCCACCCATACCCTGCCCCATGGCATGGGGAGAGGGCAGATGCCCAGGTAGTGGTTGGGCCCCCAGGCCACAGGGGGAGGCTGATGCATTGTTGAGGGGTCTCAGGGCAGGTGGGGAAGGCAAGCTCAGAGTCACATGGGGGAAGCTGGCTGGTGGAGCAGAAGGTAGGTTGCTACCACCCACTGGAGTGTTAGATGGCTTTGTTGGGGGAGCATTCCCACTGTATCTCCTCTTGTGGAAGGGTCATGACCAGCACTGCCACCAGCACCAATGCCGCCTTTGTCACATCAAGATCCGTATCACTATCACTGTCGATGTCACCATGTGTCACAAATGCTATCTGTGTTGCCATTACTACCGCTTCACTAAAATTGCCACTGGCTCCAGCATCCTGGAAACCCTGGAGGCTCTTTCCAGCACCCTTGTCTGGCCAGCTCAGCTACGCCTCAAGCTTCCTACAAGCACAACTCCAGGGGAGGGGAGGGGAGGGGAAAGAGGGGAAGGAAAAGAGGAGTGGGGAGGGGAAGGTTGGGAGGGGAGGGGAGAGGAGGGGAGTGGTGTCGGACCTGGAGAGGGGCCAGCCAAGTCACCCTAAGGCTTTGAGCTGGGGCGGGGTCCTTTCACTCTGAGTAAACTCCCAGCACCTTCTCATCTCAGTTCCAACAGCAAAGCAAGCGGCACCCCAAGGAGCCTGGCCCACGTCTCTCCCAGTTTCTTCCCCACATGCCCTCTTGAGTCCCTTCCTTGGGACTTCCACTACTGGTCCCTGAGGGTCTCTCCCTGGAATCCTCACCCGCTTTGGGATGCTGACCCTCCTCTTCCCCTATTTAACCCGCAGAACCCCAGATCTGAGCAGGACTCAGAGCCCTACGCTCCGCTATAATGCGTGGAACCCAGAGCCGCCCAGTGGCAACACCTAACAGTAAGCGCTTAGGTTTCACATTTTCTCAAGGAATCTCTTAATTCTTACAACAGCCCTGTGTTGTGGGTAAGGCAGAAATCCCCCACTGATACATGGGGAAACTGAGACCCAGAGAGAAGAAGTGTCCCATTCCAGTTCCTCAAGGGTCAAGGTGGAGTCAGTGCTGGAACCTGGGCTCCTGGTGCATGTACCTCTGAGCTCTGTCTGGTCAGCCCCGCCCACCACAACATCCACAGACACCACGGTCACAGCAGCCCCGGTCCCTGAACCATGACCTAACCTTCCAAGCCCGGAAGGCCCCGTCATCCCCTCAACCTCAATGGGCCCCAAGCAGACACTTGCTGTGTGCAAAAGACCTCAATGAGTACGCAAGCATCGACTGAATCTGTGTGACATCCCAGGCTTCCATGTGAATGCAATAGGGCAGGGCCTGCCCTCCCGGAACCCACGGTCCGGTGGATACCGAGTCAGCACATGGGGACCTCTGGGACATCCTAGGGTTCTTCCTCCACCTTTAGCTTTGCCTTGAAGGCAGCCCTGGCCAGCCACACTCCTGGTTTCCCCCTCACCTGCCCAGATTCAAACCTCAGGACCAGCTTTGCCTTGGGCTCTGGAGCGGTGGGTCCCAACACAGGAGTCTTCATATGGAATGAAGCTAAGTTGAGACCCGGACCCACCCACAGGGAGCTTTGTGAAGACAAGCCTTTCATCTGCTCCACGCCTCCCAGAGAAAGATGTGCCTTGGAGAACACAATCTCATTGCTGGGCCCTGCCCTGCAAGGCTCCCAGCCCAGACACACACACCCCTCCCAACCAGAAGCCAACTCCTCTGCCGCCTCCCAGACACTGGCCCCTACCCTCGGGGCAGCGGCTCCCAGGCCCAGGCGTCAGGGAGGGAGGGACCGAGAGCAGACACAAGCCACACTGTGCCATCTTCTCATCTGCACCATCCCATCTGCCAAATATAGGGTGCCCATGGTCCCTCCCTGCCAGAGAATGGATGGCAAAGTGCTTTGAAGAGGAGGAAGAGGGAAATAAAAAACCACACACACTTGGAAGCAAAAAAATTACCAAGGAACACAGCCTCTCTCTCCTCGCCCTTTCTGTTACCCCCATTAATCCACCATTTTCCACACCGGAACACCCCTGGCCACCTGCCTTAGAACCCTCTCCCAGTCTGACAACGCCCCCAACCCAGGAGCTGAAAGGAAACCGATCATGAAAACCACCAGACTCTGTTCCCCAGCCGCGGAGAAACTGCCAGTGCTAGGAACCAGAGACAAGCCTTTGGCTTCCATGTGCCTCCTTTCTGTCCCCTGGGGAGGAAAGAGCACATCCCTCATCCCAGACAGAAGCTCAGATGCAAGAGGGGCCAGAGGACCAGGCAGGCGGCTGGGGAGAGACGAAGCTGCTCAGGCTAGGACATGCCTAGGGTGGGCTGCCTGGGGTGCAAGTGGGAGACCTCCTCTCACAACCCACTCCCAAGAGAGCAGGCAGCCCAGAGGTCCAGCAGGTCACAGACTCCCCCACCACAAGGCCACATCGATGGCATAAACAAGAGCGTCACACATGCATACACACAGACATGAGCACACACAGATATAGAAGGCCACAGGCACACACAGGCAGCTGCTCAGACACGGAGTGCATGGGTGTCCACACGCATACACCTCACACATGGTCACACAGACTGGCAGTCACAGCCACATACACATGCCGGCACCCACAGGCACAGGCTCAGACACGCGCTCGCACACACATAGGCGAGAACCTGCAGACACATACACACACATTCAACTGCAGTCACACAACCTCGTGCTCCCACCTGCCCACAGGCAGCCGGCGCAGACTCTGGGATTTTCCTTCCTTGGGTGCCCGGGGACAGTGGGGAAGGCTTACGGTCTCTGATGTCCCCACCAGGATCCTGCATCTCAACTTACCAGCGCATCCGCAGACCCAGCTCTCAGGCACAGCCCGAGCTCCTCTGTCCCCACAGCCACCAATGCACTCAACAAGAGTTCACTTCTAAGTTATCTCCCATCGTTCCACCACCCTCCCACCTGTCACCCACCATCTGAAGCCCCCGAAGGAAACGCTGTGCTTCCGGCCAAACATGGCTGTGGCTGCAGAACCCTAGGTCCCAGTGATGTCCCCAGGGCTGTCCACAAGAGGGCCGTGGCACAGCGGGGTGTCCAGCGTGGCACCTCCCTCTTCACCTGCCCCCAACCTGAGCTTCCTGTGGGTGAGGCTGCAGGGCTGGGAGGTCTGTCCTGCATTCCAGAAGGCATCAAGATAGGCCGAAAAGGTTGTGGAGGGCAGCTTCCCCACACCCAGAGAAATCCACAGCGCTAGAAATGTCTCAGCTGGCAGACTGCTCCACAGCCCCTGTTAGCAGCCCGGCCCACACAGCCCCAGCTTCCTGGAACCCAAAGGCACCCCAGGGATTCCCGCAGCCACGCCTACAGTGACAGAAAAATCCAGCTGGAAGCCTTGGGCACCTGAGCACTGGGGCCCTTCACACCCACTCCCGAGGGCTGCCTGAGACAGGAACCTTTGCCGGCCTGCTCCGCTGTGGCTTGGCACATGCCAGGAACTAGCCACACACGTCATTCCGCTAGCACACATGGATGTAAGTATACATGCACACTTGTGGGCACAGGGACACATGGGATGCACACACGGGCACACACATGCACAGGATACTCAGGTACACACAGATACCTGCATGCGGACATACCTATCATTAGACAACTGCATACACCTGAGCACAGTGCTGCATACTCGTGCACAAATGCGCACTCACATGTGACTGCAGATAGGCATCAACAGAGACAGTTGCACACACTGCTCATACACTGACAAATTCCCACTGGACACATGCACAGAATGAGACACGTGCTCACAGGCACTCATCAGCACACTCAGACTGCATGCAAGGGGCATTCACATGCACACACGCACACACGGAACATACCTGTACCTGTCAGCCCCCTCGAGTGCCTACACAGAGGTCAGAGCAGCGCCATGCTTCACACTGGCAGTGTGGGGGGGGGCTGGGTGGTACCCATGTGCGGGTGTATTTGTCTTCCCAGCTGAACCGCAGGGCTCGTCCTCACCTCTGCATGCTCAGGTGCTAGTCCTCATGCCACAGGGCTGGCGTGTTCTGCCTCATACCACAGGGTTAGTGCTCATACCTGCATGCACTGGTGCTGGCCACGCCTAGTACACAGCAGGCCTTACTAATGGCAGCCTCTCAAAGGGATGTGGCACGTACACTACCACAGACACTGGGGTGGGTGGGCACAGACAGGGACCCAGGCCTTGCCTACTCCCAAGCAGTAGAGAAAGGGAAAAAACGGCCTACCTGGTGCGATTGGCCTCTCCCACCAACCCTCCCCGGAGTTTGCTCTCTGGGGCCTGCGGCCACTTTGAAGGTACCAGACTGTGCTGAGGTGTCAGGGGGCCAACCCCAGGCTGTGGACCAAGGGCACAAGGATTTCTATTTTCTTGACTCCTTCACACCAGGGGACACCACATGGGCCTCAAGCCCCTGGGATTATAGGCGTGGGAGCAGCTTCAGGGTCCTGGGCCAATGCAGGGCTGGGGGCTGACTCTCTTCCTCCAAGGCAGCTAGCCCTGAGCAGGAGCCTGGAGACTAGCCCCCACCCTCACT
Source organism: Macaca mulatta (assembly GCF_049350105.2). NCBI lineage: Eukaryota > Metazoa > Chordata > Mammalia > Primates > Cercopithecidae > Macaca > Macaca mulatta. The sequence continues at coordinate 26,940,449 of NC_133415.1, read as the reverse complement.
TCTGCCCCAGGAAAGTTAGGATTGTGGGGTTCATGCTCGGGCGTGGCTTCAGGCTGCTGGCTTCCCACTGGATGGCCAGAGTGCCCCAAGTGCCTCTCCCCACAGTGGCACCCACCCACAGCCAGGAAGTGCTCGACGGGTACCGTGGACACCTTGGGTCCTGCCTGCCCTGCCTCCAGCTGGCCTCCTTCTGAGAAGAACACCTCTGCACTCAATCTGCCTCCAGGGTCAGAAGTGGGCACCTGACCAGGCCTGGCCAACCAGGGCGTCTGCTCCTAGCTGCAGGGACTGGTTCAGGAGACCTAAGTGAACCCAACAAGATACCATCCCAGGAGGTTTCCCCTGCTAAAGCACGAGATGAAAGCCTGGGGCTGTGGAGTGTGCAGGAAAATGAAACCTCCCTGCAGGAAAGCAGGGAAGAGAAGAGAACTGACAGAGACAGGGAAAGAGAAGAAAGACCATATGGTTTTTTGTTTGTTTGTTTTTTGGGAAGAGTCTCTCTCTGTCACCCAGGCTGGAGTGCAGTGGCACCATCTCAACTCACTGCAACTTCCATCTTTTGGGTTCAAGCGATTCTCCTGCCTCAGCCTCCCAAGTAGCTGGGATTACAGGCACCCAGCACCACGCCCAGCTAATTTTTGTATTTTTTGTAGAGATGGGGTTTCAACAAGTTGGCCAGGCTGGTCTTGAACTCCTGACCTCAGGTGATCCACCTGTCTCAGCCTCCCAAAGTGCTGGGATTATAGCTGTGAGCCCCCACGCCCAGCCAAAAGATGGGAGTTTTAAGGACATCATCTGAGCTCCAGGATCTAGCTGTGCTAGGAGCCAGGTAACCCTGGGTACAGGCCAGTCAGCAGTATGTCTCTTTATTCCTAACGCCAGTATGAGTTGCATTTCTTTCATTCTCCATCGAGAAAATCCCAACTAAAGAAACGAGCTTGACAAGTGAAAGAAAGTGGGAATGGTCAGCCCACTTGGCTGCTCAGCAAGCTCCCACCGCCAACAACACCCGCTGTAGTCCAAGGACCATGCTGGGTGCAGAAAACACCAGGGTGAGCCAGACACAGCCCACAGCCTCAGCTGGGAGGTGCTGGGGTAGGGGGTGTAGCATGGGTTGCAAAAATTCCTGTTGCAACCTACTTACTTTTTAAAAAATAAATTAGAGGGAGTTAATGACAGGTCCATCTTTGGAGTACACTTTGATGCACTTTCATGCATGACAGAGAAGTGGAGTGACAGTTACATCACACTTGGCACATCTACCACCTACACTGACCACATGTGAAAGCTGGCCATCACTTGTGTTCTAGTGAAAGGCAAAGGTGACGGATGCTCTCATCTGGGGCCTCCCAGTCTATGGAGATACCCAGGTAAATGCCCAGACATGAACATCTGGACCAAGTGTTCCCAGAGCCTGGAAAGACTTGGGCCCGGGACCGGACATCTGAATGGCAGACTAGACTAGAAGGGGCGCATTTCAAGGCCTCCGCTGCTGCCACTCTGAGGCTGGTTTCTCCCAACTGGGGTTGTGCTCCTTGACAGCCACAACCACCACTGATTCAGACACCTGGCCAAGGAGCAGGACTGGCTCGGCTGCCTCAGTATGCAGGGGTGCAGAACCCACAGCAGCCTGGTCTTCTTTGATGCCACTGGATCCAGGAATATTGGAGAAACCAGAAGGGTCCACCGCCCCACGCACCCTCACAGTGAGGGCTGGAAAGAGGGAAGGGACTCTCCCAGGTGGCTTTTCATGGCACTTCATGAGCCCTGTGGGGGGTGAAAGCCATCCTAGGGCCTTTCCCACCCTTCTTCCTCTCCTTCCTTGGGGCCCAGTGACCTCGGGCAAGTTACCTAACCTCTCCAGGCCTCGCCTTTCTCTTCTATGATTTGGGGAGGCTGCTACCCACTCATGAGGTTATCAGCGAACGGAAACACTCAGCACAGAACTCCAACGCCGCCAAGGGAGCTGCGATCATTACTGCCGAGGGCGATTTCTGCCCCTGCTTCAGTCCCGCTCAGCTTCCTGACGCCCCGCTCGGACCCCTTGGTTCCTCTTCCACGTGCGGTGCACAGCGAGGGGACTGCAGGCACTCTGGAAAGGACTGTCACTCAAGAGACAAGGGAAGCCGCCAGGCATGGTGGCTCACGCCTGTAATCCCAGCACTTTGGGAGGCCGAGGCAGGCAGATCACCTGAGGTCAGGAGTTGGAGACCAGCCTGGCCAACATAGCGAAATTTTCTCTACTAAAGATACAAAAATTAGCTGGGTGTGGTGGTGGGTACCTGTAATCCCAGCTCGTCGGGAAGTTGAGGTAGGAGAATCATTTGAACCTGGGAGGTAGAGGCTGCAGTGAGCCAAGACAGTGACATTGCACTCAAGCCTAGGCAACAAAAGCAAAAGTCTGTCTCAAAGAAAAGAAAAAGAAAAGGGAAGCACTCTGTGAGGCCGGCCCAGCCCTCCTGGCCCCACCAAGCACAGCCCAGGTTCCTCCCACAGCTCCACTGACTCAGCAGCCAGGCAGCACTGCAGTGATGAGAGGAGGATGAGCTGTGGGCACAGGAGAGCTAGGGCAGCACCTGCATCTGTGAGTCTCCGGTGGGCCAGCACAGACAGAACCACTTAGCTTTTCAGCCTCACAACCCCCTCTGAGAAGGTGCCCTATTATCCCATTTTACAGATAGGAACACTGAGCCTCAGGGAAGTGAAGGAATCCAATCAAATTAACCCAGCTTGATGATTATTGGCCCCACTAATTCTGGAACCTACAGAAATACACAGTTCATCAGCGTCCATGTCACAGAAAGGAAAAGTGAGGTGCTAAAGCAAAGCTCAGCTCATCACAGGGAAGAGAATAATGAAGAGGGAAAGAGCAAGTACCCAGGTCCCCCCAACGCCTGGCTGGAAGGGCTCCTTCTCTCTGAGACTCAAAACGCTTCCCAGAGCCTGCTGTGGGTCACAGGTCACAAGGGCTGTAGGTGTTCCTGGGGGGCCGGCCTAGGGGTAACTCCCAGCCAGAGTCCCAACCCTAGGACAGAGCTCCAGGAAACCCACCCAGTTTGATGAACTGTTTTTCTTTCTTTTTTAGAGACAGAGTCTTGATCTGTCATCCAGGCTGAAGTGGCACGATCCCTGCTCACTGCAACCTCCGCCTCCCAGGTTCAAGTGATTCTCCTACCTCAGCCTCCAGAGTAGCTGGGATTACAGGCACTCACCACCAGACCTGGCTAATTTTTGTATTTTTAGTAGAGACGGGGTTTCAACAGGTTGGCTAGGCTGGTCTCGAACTCCTGACCTCAAGTGATCTGCCCGCCTCAGCCTCCCAAAGTGCTGGGATGACAGGAGTGAGTCACGGTGCCCGGCCTCTATGGGCTTTTGAGGCAGGCAGAGCCAAGAAAGCTGGCTGGGCTCGGAGGCGGCAGTTCAGGCTCCTGTCAGCAGCAGCCCCTCCACTGTGTTCCCCTGGGCAGGACAGGAGGAAGGGACAATGTAGTTTCCTCTGCTTGGGCAGCTCAGGCCTCACAGCCACCAGAGAGCTGAAGATGAGACAAGCTCCTTTCCCAGGCAGGGGGATAAGGGAGTTACAGGAAGCTCAGAAAACAGATGTCTTGAGAGCAGCAGGCACTAGGTGGTCTGACCCAGATCCTCCCTGCTCCAGACAGTACCCATCCGGCCCCAGTACTAATCCCCTGGAGCTCGGCTCTCATCTCAGCTCCACCTCTAAGTCACTGGGGGCAGGCCACCTACTCTTTTGAGGCTTCAGTCTACTATTCTTCCAAGGGGAGACTTAGATTGGTTTCTGTTTCCTTCATAAATCACATGAAGATAAAGGATGACGGAGAGGCCGGGGGTGGTGGCTCACATCTGAAATCCCAACATTTTCGGATGCCAAGGCAGGAGGATCACCTGAGGTCAGGAGTTCCAGACCAGCCTGGAAGACATGGAAACCCTGTCTTCCACTAAAAACTACAAAAATTAGCCTGGTGTGGTGGCAGGTGCCTGCAAATGCCAGTTACTCAGGAGGCTGCGGATGGACAACAGCCTGAATCTGGGAGGCAGAGGTTGCAGTGAGCGCAGTGAGCAGAGATCGTGCCACTGCACTACAGCCTGGGCGACAGAGTGAGGCTCTGTTTCAAAAAATAAAAAAATAATAAAACTTAAAAAAAAGGAAGGCTTGGATGCTGGGGGCTGTCTGAAGGCGCTTCTCACTAAAGGAGCTCACAGAGCCAACTCTTCGCCCACACCTATGCAGCTGGGTCACTCCAGCCCTCCCCTACTAAGGTAGGGCACCTGGCACCTCACAGGACAGGCCACAAGGCGGGCATTCACGCTCTATGCGGGCAAGCTTGGGTGGTGCGAGGATGAAAGGGATCATCTTTCTTGGGCTTATATCTAGGATGACACAGCCATGTTGCCCTCTGGCAAAAGGGGTCGAGGGAAGGGGGAAATCCTCCTTGTTGGAACAGATAAGCAACCACCACCTGGTGTCAGAGCACACGGATTCCAGCCCCAGTTCTGACATTAAGTGTAGCTGCGGGGAAACTGCTTAAACTTCCTCCACTTCAGGTTTTTCATCTGTGAAGAGTAACTTCAGACAGGGCGCGGTGGCTCATGCCTGTAATCCCAGCACTCTGGGAGACTGAGGCAGGCGGATCACGAGGTCGGGAGTTCAAAACCTGCCTGACCAACATGGCGAAATCCCGTCTCTACTAAAAATACAAAACTTAACTGGACATGGTGGTGGGCACCTCTAATCCCAGCTACTTGGGAGGCTGACGCTGAAGAATTGCTTGAACCCAGGAGGTGGAGGTTGCAGTGAGCCGAGATCACACTATTGCACTGTCTAGCCTGGGCGACAAGAGCAAAACTCTGTCTCAAAAAAATAAAAATAAAAAAACCAGGCACGGTGGCTCACGCCTGTAATCCCAGCATTTTGGGAAGCTGAGGCGGGTAGATTGCCTGAGGTCAGGAGTTCGAGACCAGCCTGGCTAACATGGTACAACCCGGTCTCTACTAAAAATGCAAAAATTAGCCAGGCATGGTGGTGGGCGCCTGTAATCCCAGCTACTCAGGAGGCTGAGGCAGATGCAGGAGAATCACTTCAACCCAGAAGGCAGAGGTTGCAGTGAGCTGAGATTGCACCACTTCACTCCAGCTTGGGCAATAGAGCAAGACTCGGTCTCCAAAAAAAAGTGTCATACTTTTTATTTCTTTTCATGCTTACCATACCATGGTCTCCCTCCTGGCGAGTAACTGAAGCCTCAAAGAGGTTAAGAGACTTGTCCAAGGTCACAGAGTTGGAAGCTGACAGCGGAATTCAAAACCAGAGCTTCCCTTTGAGCCCTTCTGCCATTCCTTCAGGGAAGGCTCACAGCAGAGCAGGCAATAAATGAGGGCTGCGGTAGATGGAAAATACTGCCAGGCTGGGCTCAAGCAAACCCCCAGATTTTTCCCAGGCCCCCTCCCAACGCCCTGCTCAGGAGCACCCCCACCTGGGCCACAAGGAGCAAACCCTGAGATTCCTCCTCGAGGCTAGCAAGTGAGGCAGGGGGCTGATGCCTTAGGCAGATAAACAGTGACTCAGGTGGAAGCAGGAGGCAGGGATGGGGAGAGGCGGACAGTTCACTCAGCTCAAACACAGCATGTTCAGGGTTCACTATCCTGATTTTCCCTGGATAAAGATAGGGGTCTTGTTGGGGTTCATCCCAGCCCCAGGCCCAGAGAAATTCTGCTCGAGACCCAGCCTCGTGGTTATCTCCATCAGCAACACTTGTCCCGGACCCCTTGAAGGGAGCCGGGCTGAGCTGGAATGAGATAATAAACTGGGACAGAAAAGGCCTTTTCCATTCAAGTTCCCCTTTCTCTCCTCATTGCAGGCCTCACCCTCAGCAGGGCTCTGCACAGTAAGATGCCTCCTGGATTACATGACAGCGGATAGGGATCTGGGGATAGATCCTGTCATTTGGGGACACCCAAGCCTCACCTGTGGCCAGGGGATCAGTGGGCAAAAGTGTAGCTCCTGCTAAAAGAATAAACTGCTGGCTAGGCGTGGAAGCTCACGCCTGTAATCCCAGCACTTTGGGAGGCCAACGCAGGCAATTACTTGAAGTCAGGAGTTCAAGACCAGCTTGGCCAATATGGCAAAACCACGTCTCTACTAAAAATATACAAATTAAACAGGGGTGGTGGTGGGCGCCTGTAATCCCAGCTACTTGGGAGGCTGAGGTGGGAGAATTGCTTGAACTCAGGAGGCAGAGGTTGTGGTGAGCCAAGATCGCGCCATTGCATTCCAGCCTGTGAGACTCCATGGCTAAATAAAATAAAATAAAATAAAATAAAATAAAATAAAAAGTGAAATAGTTTCCACCTGGCTCTCTTTCTGGGCATGCTTGTCCCTTAGCTCAGCCACCACGCTGGGAGGAAGCCCAATCTAGCAGGTGGAGACAGCATATAGAGACGCCCATGTGCAGAGGAACGGACTCAAAGCCAACAGCCAGCAACGAACACCAGATGTGTGACAACTTAGCCTTCAGATGACTTCAGCCCCCAGACTTTGAACCACTCCAGACAATGCTGAGTGGAGAAGCGTTATTCCCACTGAACCCTGCCCACGTTGCAGATTCATGGGCAAAATCAATGTCACCATTGTTTTAAGCCGTAGGTTTTTGGTGGTTTATTAAGCAGCATTAGATAACCAGAACACTAGCAGGGCCAGAATTTGAACCAAGCAAGCTGGCTCCAGAGCCTGAGCTCCTGCCACTCTGCAATGGTCCCTGCTGTATGACAGACAGTACAGAGGAGGAATTTCAATCTTAGCTCTGGAGTCAGACCTCTCTTCATTCATCAATGCATTCATTCATCAAATGTTTATTGTATCCCTACTGTGTTCCAAGCTGTTTGCTAGTCCTAAGAATATTTTAGTGAGCAAGACAGACAGATCCCTGCTCTAGGTGGGGAAGAAGCGGTTAGGAAGTAGAGGGTAACAGAGGACTACCTTTATGTGGGGTATTCACAATTGAGTGACCTGATCCAAATGGGACCAGATGACTAGGGAATGCTATGTAGAGGGGGTGATGTGGGATGGCCTTTCTGAGAGGGAGAATGCCAAGATGACATGGACACGGCTTTGTGAAGAGTGGAGGGAACAGCAGAGGAACAGGTTTGGGTTCAGAATCTGGCTCCTTCACTTATTAGCTGTGTGACCTTGTAGAAGTAACCCACTCTCTCTGAGCCTATAGGTCCTCATAAAATGTGAAAACTTCCTCATAAAATGGTGATGCTTTATTTTTATTTATTTATTTTTTTTTTTGAGAGGGAGTCTCTCTCTGTCACCCAGGCTGGAGTGCAACGCGATTTTCTCGGCTCACCGCAACCTCTGCTTTCTGGGTTCAAGCGATTCTCCTGCCTCAGCCTCCCGAGTAGCTGGGATTACAAGTGCACGTGACCATGCTCGACTAATTTTTAGTATTTTTAATAGAGATGAGGTTTCACCATGTTGGCCAGGCTGGTCTCGAACTCCTGACCTCACGTGATTTGCCCACCTCAGTCTCCCAAAATGCTGCGATTACAGGCATGAGCCACTGTGTCTGGCCAGGGATGCTTTTCGAACCCATGTGATCGGACTACTATCCCCTGAAATGGGATTGTTCTGAGGAGCCAATGAGCTGATTACATGTACAAGTGTGTAGTCCAGGGCCTGGTGCGGGAAGAGTTCCATAAATACCAATGATTATGATGAGATTAATTATCCTAAGGCCGAGGTCCCCCAGTGGATGCACAGAGCCCCAGAGATCACTCTGCTCCCCATCAGAAACTGCCATCCAAGGCTACTGGGAAGAGAATAAGAACAGCTAAGTAAGGGAGACTTCTCACAGCTGCACTGGTGCCCAAGCCACTGAGGGCGGGTCAGGTGGAGGCAGGCACGAAAACACACTTCTCTGCAGCATGGTGACACACACGCCACTTCTGCCCACCCCCTGCAGCCATCCCTGACTCATCTCCTCAACCCCGAGCTTGAGCCCATCACCCTCAGCTCAGACTCGGGGGGATGGGGCTGGAGGCTGGATATGCCGTCCCTCTTCAGGCCCTGCCCAGAAGGCAGTGGGCACCCACACAGCCAGATGGGGAGAAGCAACTTCCTCAGGCAGAGGAAGGAACAGGGTAAGGAAGCCTGGAGAGACGGCAGAACAGGGCATGGCAGAAGACACAAAAGAACCTCAGTGGAGGCAGGAAAAAGTATCACCTGCCATCCAGATGGGCACACTCTCAAGAACCCTGAAGAGCACTCAGTAGGTGGCTGGCACACATATCCAGAGAAAAGTACCTATGAACAAGCTAGAGCACCCAACAGTGCACACACACAGACGTGCTCAGGAGAACCACACGTAGCCACCCAGAGACATCCAGACACAGCAATCCAACAAGAAGCCACCCGGGGCCATGCACGCATGCCACACACAGATGTGTACACATGCACAGGCACACCTCAACATTCCCAGCTGCCTGTCACTCCCCGTCTCTCCTCTTGCTCTTGCTCACCGCCAGCCATCTGATCAGCAGGGCCCTGATTGTGCCAAGGTCCTCCCAGGTGCCCACTCCTGCTCCCATCTGCTGATCCAGGCCTGGGAGAGGCCAGCCAGCAGCCCCAGCATGGTCCAAGGAGGAGACCAGTAATCATGGATCTGAACCAGGGAAACGAGTGGAAACAAGCTGGCCTTGAGAGCAAGCCACAAGTCCAGAACCAGAGTGTGGGCAGGGCCAGGGGCTCAGCACAACCTTGTCTAGGGCCAATTCCCCCAAAGCAGAATCCTTGCCTTGGCATCACACCTGCCTTGGGTGACCCTGTGTCTGCTTCGGATTGTGAGCAGGTGGACAGGAATGCCCTTATAACCATCTGGAAGCCCTGAAAAATTGCAACAAATAGAGAAGCAAAAACACAAAACATACCCAGAAAAGTGCAGCATGTCAGGGTGAGATCAGCCAAGAGGCAGAACTTCCTACTGGACAGGCACCAAAGCACTGAAAGAGACTGTAGTGAACCGAGATCACATCACTGCATTCCAGCACAGGCGACAGAGTGAGACCCCGTCTAAAAAAAAGAAAAAAAAATACCGTGTTAACAATTAAAACACCCAGCTAAGGAAACCAAGGCTCAGAGAAGTCAAGTAATTTGCCCGAGGTCATGCAGTGTTAGACACCTCAGTGTGCTGTTCAAGCCCTCCTGGCCCCACCTCTCACGCCAACCATTTCTGCAATGACCAGATCCCTGCAGGCTCCAACCAGCCTCTTACCGGTACAACGGGAGAGTGCTTCATGGCAGGCCATCCTGGGCCTTCTTGGAAGCTGCAGTGTGGAGAGCACACAGGAAACCACTAAAGCCCCACCCATGTGCAATCTGGAAGTACACATGGGAGTCAAAGTCCACGGAGCCAGACTTGTTGGCGGGGACCAGGCTAACGGATAAACGCTTTTCTGTTTCTCTCCCCAACAGAGCAGTTATCAATCTCTAAGGCTCCTCGAGAGACCGCCCAGGAGAGTGGTGGGAATAATCACATAGTTGCTTTCCCTTCCTCTCCTTCAAACCCCGTCCTGGCCCTTGTTTCCTGAGATCACTTCCTAAATAAGCCACGGCCTGCAAGCCTTTCTCTCAGGCTCCCATGGAGAGGAACGCAGGTGGAGGCAGACCAGCAGGTGCTGGAGCTGGGACTCACACCCAGGTCTGAGTGACGGCAGAGCCTACATGCTTAACCACTATGCGACCCTGCCACCACCCCCAACCATGCCAAGGTCCCTTTCCCTCAAGGCTCGTCATTCTGAGCCATGGTGGCTCAGCCAAAGTTGATCAGACAGGGTCATGGGAAAGAGGGTGAGAAGGGCTGCAAGCATGCCTCCAGCAGCAGGGTCCTCTTCTCTGGGACTGAGACCACCTCCCACCAATCGCCTTCTCTGGGACTGAGACCACCTCCCACCAATCGCCTCAACATGCTGAGCTGAGCAGTCCCACTTAGACCTGCCCGACACTACCCGAGCTTAGCATCTGTCTCTGCTCAGAAACATCAACCACAGGGGTCAAGAGCGGCTGCTGTAGCTCTTCAGCTCCAGTCCCCCATCCCACCCCACGGTGGCAGGCCCCCTGGTCCCATCCCTCTCCAACTCCTCGACATCTGGAAAGGGAAGAGGGACTTGAGGCACCTTCTGGAAGCCTGAACAGCCCGACCCAACAGACGCCCACTTCACCTCACCCCTGGACTCAGAAAACCCAGCACCACAGCTTGGAGGTGAGCACAGAGCCTCCCCCAACTCCTGCCCAAGTCGAGAAGATGTGCCGAGACTTCCCTCTGAAAAATCACTGCCCAAGACCTCACAGGTCCTGAGTCACTCCTGGCCTCCCAGCCTCAGGCAGCTCTGCCAGCTGTTTACTCCCCACTCCGCAGCAGGAAGAACGGGCAGGGCAGTGCACCATGGGAAACTGGGGCCTATGGAGCTTGAGGGACAGCCCCAGGGTCTCAACGCATGCAAAGAACCCCAGAGCCCTGGCACCTGGCTCAGGCCAACTCTTATTCCCTGTGGAGGCTTCTCTGATGAGAGCCACTCAACAGGGGCACATCCCAGCAAACCCCGATGGCATATCAAGTGTCCTTCAGGTTTGTTAACAAGGATGTAGGGAGAATCACAGAAAGAAATGAGGGGAAAGAAGGGTGCCCCTCAGCCAGCTCCCAGGTCCAGATGCATAGTACCTGGAGCTGGCAAACCCAGAGAACAGTCTGCAGGGACTCCTGAGGTCTCCTGAACACTCGCCTGTCCTGGACTGGCAACCCCACACCCATCCAAGCCTTTGGAAAGGAGCATCAGGCTGGAAGTGGGTCCCACTCCCAAAGATCCCTCAAAGTCTCTCAGTCAGCACTCCACCACCCTACCTCCTCTCCCTGCAACAAACACAGGCTGGAGTGAAGAGCAGATGGGGTTTCAGCCCTTTCCGGAAAAACTACAAACCTGGCCTAGCTACGGGGTCCACTGGGGCTCCTGGCTGTTTTCCTTCCACCGCCACCTGTAAACAGCCCATCATCTCTGACTTCCATCCCTGACAGCTTCCCTCACCAGACTCTGATAGGGGTTGAACAACTCACGCATGCACATACACCCTATGGGTGGAAGTGTGTGCAGTGCCTACCCGCGGGGGTTTCTGAGGACGGTCACTCCACCTCCCTAGCACAACCCGTGAGGCTGTATGGCTCTGCGGGATCGCAGTACCGGCTCATACCATCCATACCTATTGGTGTCTGTCTGCAAATACACACGCATTCACACTCCACACACGGCCCGACTCTCCTTCAGTCACACCAGGAAGCACGTCTGGATCCCGGCTGGCTGCAGAATCCCAGCCCCGTGGCTGACCTTCTGTGGCATGGCGCGCAGCTCCCTCCCAACGTGGGCGCTGCAGTGCCCGTGGTCTGCCCTCCAGCGAGCGGCAGGTGACTCCTCTTCCAGGCTCGGAGCAACTGGGCGGGCAAAGCCAGAAAATCCTAGAAAAAGATCCAAAGAGTAGCAGCGTTAGAGCCTCTTCTTGTCATGCTGATGGCAGGGGCCGGTTTCAGTGAAAGCACTCACACCTAGCCTCTCCTTTTGGCCCAAGTTGGCCAGGAACTGGGGACAGGGGTGGAGCCTGAAGACACCACAGTTACTGAGCTTCCCACTCCACAGAAACTGCTGGGCCCACCCTGGCTGCGCTGCTTGGGAAGCAGGAGCAGCAGAAACTCAACCCCAGCCAGCCCGCCCCACCCATGTGTCGGTTCCCATTCCTGATGCCTCCATCCATAGGGCCCTGTAGCCTCGTTGTATTTGCTACTGCGTGCCCGGGGTACCCAGGCAGTCCCCACAACACAGAGCAGAAAGGACGCGAGTCTGGGAACCACGGTGCGTCTGGGGCCTCTGCAGCGCTCAGGATTCCCGCGAAAACGCTGTACGCCTGCCACACTTAAGCACAAACAGGAAGATGTGGCCGCCTAGAGTCCGGCATCTGGAGAGAGGAGGACCACTCCTCTCTTGGAGGCCACCGCTGTCACTGACGCCTCCACTGCCCGCCACCAGCAGTGCAGCCCCCCAGAACGTCCCTAACTCGACCCGCCTGGGACACTGCAGCACCCAATAGCGCCCGCAACCTGCCCCCTGCCACGGGCAGCGCAGCCCGGGATAATGCCCCCAAACCGCTCCCTGCCATGGGCAGAGTGCAGCCACGGACAGCGCCGCCAACCAGTCCCCACATCCCCCCACCATTCCCCTGCCCCCCGCCATGGAGAATGAGTCCTGGGATAGCACCGCCAACTAGACCACAGCCTTTAGCAGTGACGCCACCTGCCACGGGCAGTGTAGCACCAGATAGCTCCCCTTACAAGCCCCCTGCCACCAGCGGAATAGCCCAGGATGGTGCCGCCAACACGCCTCTCACCGCGGCAGTGTAGCCCCTGATAGTGCACCCTATGTGTCACCCACCGCCAGCAGTGCAAACCCGATAGCGCACCCAGCCCACTCCCTCCCTCCCTCCATAGCATACAACCCGCCCCCACAGCCCCGCCACTGGCCGTCCGGCCTCGATAATGTCCCATACACGCTGCTCCCGGCTGTAGGCAGGGCAGCCTATGCATAGCGGCCCCAACCAGTCCCCAGCCATGGGCAGTGATGCCTCGGATATCACACCCAACAAGTTCCCCGCCACGGGCACTGAGAGCCCACATAGCGCCCCCAACCTGCGACCCTCCGCAACCAGCACAGCCACGGATAGAGCCCCCAGCAAGCCCCGCCGCTGCGGGAAATGATGCCTGGGATAACGCACCCAAAACTCCCCCGCTAAGATCAGCACAACACCCAATACTGCCCCTAACACGACCCCCACCACCAGCGGTGCAGCAAACGATGGCGCCCCCAATCCCACCCCCGCCTCGGGCAGTAGAGCCCCAATAGTGTATCCAACCCATTCCACACACCTCTCGACCCCCGCCAGAGGCAATGCAGCACCGGATAGCGCCCCTAACACGCCCCCTGCCACCGGCAGTGTAGCCCAGGATAGCGCCGCCAACTCCCCTGTCGCCAACATCCCTCTCGCCGTGGCAGTGTAGCCCCAACACTGCACCCAATCTGCCACCCACCACCGGCAAAGCCCCTCCGGAGAGTGCACCCAACCACTTCTTTCCCGGCAATGCAGCCCCCCGCCACAGCACCAAACCCATCCCCCCACCCCCGCCACTGGCAGTCCGCCCCGGTAATGCCCACAACACGCTCCTGGCTGTGGGCAGTACAGGCCATGGATAGCGCCCCCAACCAGCCCCCAACCACGGGCAATGACGCCTCATATATCACACCCAACAAGTTCCCCGTCATGGGCACTGAGGGCCCAGATAGCGCCCCCAACCCCTGCCCCATGGTGACGAGTGCAGTCACAGATAGCGTCCCCAACAAGCACCTCCCCCCGCCCCCGCCACTGTGGCAAATGACGCCCGGGATAACGCACCCAAACCTCCCCCGCCGAGGCCAGTGCAACACCCAATACTGCCCCTAACATGCTCCCCACCACAGGTGGTCTAGCCCAAGATGGCGCCCCAATCCACCCTTCGCCTTGGGCAGTGTAGCTCCTGATACTGCATCCAACCAGTCCTCGCCTGCCCGGCCCCTCACTCCGCCGCCGCAGGCAGTGCAGCCTGGGATACCTCACCTACTCTGCCACCTTTCTACCACACTGGCTGCGCAGTACTCTCCCTCACCGCGACCAACAGCAGCCAGACGAGCCACGCTACTACAGACTCAAGCCTCCAGCATACCACCAGTGACGCCTCCTTTTCTAAGATGAGGCGGAACACCCGAGCTTGCAAACTCAGTAGAGCACAGAGAGACACGATTGCCCCCTTACTGAGGTTATATTAGAGAGGTTCTTGTACTACATGTTCTGATTGGATGAGAGCTAAAGCTGTAGGTCTATTTTGATTGGGCTTTATTTTCACGTTCTCATTGGATAAGAGGAAGTCTTCTACTAACCAATCAGAACATGATAACAAAGTCCAATCAGAATAGGCCTAGAGGTTTCCCTCATCCAGTCAGAACATGTAGTCCAGGAACTACATTTGCATTAAACCTTATATATAAGGGATGCTAAGTGGGGAGGCTTGCGATACAGGTTTTTCTGCATCGGCACCCGTAGCTGCTCCGTTCCTGGTTTAGAGGAGATGAAGGGGGAGGCAGTAGCCGCGCATGCTGGAAGCTGGAGCTTGAGTTGGCTCACGTTGCTGCTGCGGTTCCTGGCGGTGAGGGAGGATACAGCACAGCCAGAATGGTAAAAAGCTGGGGGAATAGGTTCATCATCCCAGGATGTACTGTCGGTGCTTTCCCGGTAAACCCCGTGCCCAACCCGGGGTGTGTGTTTTGGGGGGGGGGGGTTGTGGAGTCCCTGGCTCTCACCCGGGGTGTGTGTCTCTTCCCACGGGGACACCCCAAAGCGGCAAGAAGTCTCTCGGGGGACAGGGACAGGCACCCAGGGTTCCAGGGGGAGGTTGAGGCAGGTCGCGGAAAAAAAACAGCGAGGCCAAAGACTAGGGTTCCCACAGCAGACCTCAGTGCCTTCCGGGGCGACCCCTCGCCCGAACCTGGGGGGTCGTGGAGTCCCTGGATTCCATCCAGGGTGCGTGTATCTCCCCACGGGGGCACCCCAAAGCATCAAGAAGTTCCCCGGGGGATGGGGACAGGTACCCAGGGTTCCGGAGGGAGGTTGAGGCAGGCCGCGGAAAAAAAGCGGCGAAGCCGAAGAAGTGGCTGGGTTCCCGCGGCGGAGGTCAGTGCCTTCTTGGTAGCCCCCGCTCCTGACCCGGGCGGGTCATGGAGTCCCTGGTTTCCACCTAGGGTGAGTGTCTCTCCCCATGGAGCACCTCAAAGTGGCAGGAAGATTCCCGGGGAACAAGGACAGGCGCCCAAGGTTCTAGGGAGAGGTTGAGGCAGCCCGTGGAAAAAAAGCGGCGAGGCTGAAGAAAAGGCTGGGGTCCCCAGACGGAAGTCAGTGCCTTTCCTGCAGCCCCCGCGGCCGACGGCTCTTGGAGTCCCTGGTTCTCACTCAGGGTGCGTGTCTCTCCTCCAGGGGGCACCCCAAAGTGACAAGAAGTTCCTCGGGGGACAGTGACAGGCGTCCAGGGTTCCAGGGGGAGATTGGGGCGGGTCATGGAAGAAAAGCAGCGAGGTCGAAGAAGAGGTTGGGGGTCCCCGGACGGAGATCAAATTTCTTCCCTGCAGCCCCCGCACCCGACCCGGAGGGGTCATGAAGTCCCTGGCTCCCACCCAGGGTGCGTGTCTATCCCTCCGGGGGCACCTCAAAGCGTCAAGAAGTTCCCGGGGAACGGGGTCAGGTGTCCAGGGTTCCAGGGAGAGGTTGAGGCAGGCTGCGGAGAAAAAGCGGCGAGGCCGAAGAAGAGGCTGGGATCCCATGACGGAGGTCAGTGCCTGTCCCGCAGCTCCTGAACCCTAGCTGGGGGTGGGGGGTTCGTGGAGTCCCTGGCTTCCCTCCAGGGTGCGTGTCTGCAAAGGGGGGTGCCCCAAAGTGGCAAGAATTTCCCCAGGAGTCGGGGACAGGGTCTAGGGTTCCAGGGACCCCGTGGGGTGGGGGTCCTATCCAGGGCGTTACTGCCCGTGTTGGGGGGCTGGTTGGGTGTGCTATCAGGGGCATCACTGCCTACGGAGGGGAGTGGGTTGGGGCCGCTATCCGGGGTTGCGCTGCACGTGGCTGGGGGTGGGTTGTGGCAGTACTGCTGCAGTGGGTAGGTTTGGGGGCACTATTTGGGGATATACTGCCCATGGCCGGGTGGGGACGAGTTGGGGAACTATGGGGTGCTGCAGTGCTCTGGTCGGGGATGGGTTGGGTGCGCCATGGGGTGCAACACTGCCAGAGGTGAGGTGCCCGGTTGGGGGCGCTATTGGGTGCTTCACTGTCTGCAGTGGGCGGGGGGTATGATATCCAAGTCATCATTGCCTGCGTCTGGGAGTTGGATGGGGGCGCTAACTATCGAGGGCTGCACTGCCCATAGCTCGGAGTGTGTTGGGGACACTGGGGCTGCAGTGCTGGTGGTGGGGGATGGGTTAGGGTCACTGTTGGTGGCAGGGAGGGGGATGTTGAGGGTGCTATCTGGGGGCTACAGTGAGGCAGAGGTAACGGGGTTTGTTGGGAATGCTGTTGGGGCGGACTGCCCGTGGAGAGTGGGGGGAGGGGTGCTGGTTGGGGGCAGCATTGAAGGCCAGATACACTGCCCGTGGCTGGGGGGGGATAGGTTGGGTGCTATGGCAGGGAGCAGGTGGGTATGCTGTCTGGGGCCTCATTGGCTGTGACAGGGGTGGGTTGGGTGCCCTATCGGGGGTACACTGCCTGAGCCAGGGGGGTGGGTTGGGTACACTATTGTGGCTGCAGTGCCTGAGGTGGGGAGAGAGTTTGGGGTGCTATCGTACCTGCACTGCCTCAGAAAGGGAGTGGGTTGGGGGCACTGTCCCGGGCTGCTGCTCCTGGTGGGGAGCAGCTTCGGACGCTATCCGGGGTTGCACTGCCCGCAGTGGGAGGTGTTTTGGGTGCCATATTGGGGTGTCACTGTCCGCACCAGGGATCTGGTTGGGGGCAATATCCCGGACTATACTGCCCTCGGCAGGGGGCGGGTTGTGGGTACCATCGGGTGCTGCATTGTCCGAGACGGGCGGGTTGCAATTGCCAATAGGTGCTACAGTGCTGGCATTGGGGAGCGGGGTGTTGGGGGTGCTATCCAGGGGCTACACTGCCGGCGGCGGGTTAGGGGCACCATTGGGGTCTCCACTGCCACTCTGGTGGCAGGTGGCGGAGGTGGCAGTGACAGCGATGGTCAGAAGAGTGGTCTTTCTCTCCCCAACTCCAGATTCTAGACGGCTATGTGTGGCTGGGGCACAGTGTATGTGTTCCGCAGACCACCTGGGACCCCCTGGTACACAGTAACAGACACCACAGGGCGACAGGGCCCCGTGAGTGGAGGGATGAGGAAGGGGAAGCAGCACTTGGGTGGGGAGGGCTGACTGGGGTTGAGTGTCTGCTGCTCCTGCTTTCCGAGAAGCGCAGCTAGGGTGGGCCCAGTGGTTCCTGTGGAGTGGGAAGCCCGGGCACTGTGGTGTCTCCAGTCCCCACGCCAGGCCCCAGTTCCTGGCCAATATGGGCCAAAAGGAGAGGCTGGACTTGAGAGGATTCATGTGAGTTCCTTGGCTGAAACTGGCTCCTGCAACCCAGTGGCCTGCATGAGAAGGTGAGGCTCTAATGCTACCACTCTGCATCCTGTTATAGGCTTTTCTGGCTTTGCCTGCCCAGTTGCTCCATGCCAGGAGGAGTAGCTGCTTGTCACACGCTGGAGGCTGGACCTTGTAGCACCACAGCGCCCCGCTGCGTTTGGTAGCCGCGATGGAGACTGCAGATGGAGCTGAGGGAACAGTAGAAGGGTGGCTGGCTGCCGCCAGGGCAAGAGCAAAGCTGTGGCAGTGGCCAGGTAATAACCTTGTAGGATGGGCCAGTGCGTTGAGGGCAACAGCAGCAGTGGCTCTGTTGACATCGGCGCTCGTGGTGGCAGCAGCAGCAGCAATTCTGGGGGCTGGGAAGGCAGCTAGGAGGCCTGCAGGACTGGCCTGCCTGGCCTGGCCTGGGGAGGAAGCTGTGAGTGCTGTACAGTGGGCCTCTGTGGCAGCCGTGCAGGCGCAGCCAGGGGAAGGAGGAGTCCTCCCCGCTTCTCCTGCAGAATCTGGGGGGTGCCCTCCTCCTGCTGGGACCTGAGCCAGGCGTGAGTGGCACCATTGTGTCTTTATTAAAGCTTGGGTGGTGACTATTTGTGTATCGTTTTACTTGTTTTTTGTTGAGATAGTCGGACTTTTTAAAATTTCATGTATCGGGGAGGGGACAAAATGTGTAATAGGCTTCTTGATTCCCTTGCTTGTTCTCTTTCTTTTTTCCAGTTTGGTTTTTTCTTATTTTCTTCTTCCTCTTCATTTTTTTATGCTGTTGCTTCTATTTCTTGTATCATGGGGAGAGGGGAGTGGAAGATAGAGATGAGGCCCTCCCTAGAGACAGTTGAGTCCCCAGGGAAGGCTGATGCATTTTCTAATGAGGATTTTCATTGGTGAGATGTGTGCACAGTGACCCTGCCTTGGTGTCCAAAAGCCTCCTTGTGTGTGGTGTGACTCCAGGCCCAGGAGGTAACCTCTCTTGTGTAGAAGAACCTGTCCTGCAAACATTTGTCCTGAGAGCACCCAATGGCACATTAAGGAGCTGAGAGCAACTTAGAAGGGACATATGGCCAGCCCCTCCCAGGAGTCCTGTCTCAGGCAGACGCTGGCCCATAGCCCAGGGGCTGACACGGACATCTTCTCCAAGCCACTGTGGGCAGGTGTTGCCAGGGCAGTGTGGTGTTGGATGACGCTGAAGCTGCTGCACAGCCTGAGGTATTCCTCTCTGAGAGACTGAGGGCCAGGTACTGCACAGCCTGAGGTGTTTATCTCCACCAGACCAAAGGCCAGGCCCAGGGTGGCTCCCCATCCCCCGCCACGAGAAGGCCCCATTTGTTCCACAAACCGACTCCATGAACCCATCCCCCAGACCCCTGACTATGCTGAGCAGCAGGCCTGGTGAGCACTGGTCTCTCCGTGCTGCAGACACGCACCTGCCTAGGGACCTCCTCCTCACCTTCAGGCAGGGGGTGACCTTTTCCTGCCCTTCATGCCGGTCACACCCCATGTGCTGTGAGGCTGAAGTCAAGCAGGAAAGCAGCAGAGAAGGCGTGGAGATCGACAGGCGCCGCCGCACTGTCTGAAAGAAGCTCTGGGGTCCACAGGGTTATTGGCCAGATGTCCAGAGAGCGACTGCGGGGTCCTGGTCTCCAAGGGAGAAGAGGGGTTGGGGAGAGGCCTTTGATCAGGCGTGTGGCCCCTGCTCTTCCTGAGCAGGTCGGGCAGCTGGTGAGTGCCTGGCTAATGCAGTTCCCACTGGGCCACACTGCCGGGAGGAGAGCGTGGCCTCTTTCCCAGCTGTTTTCCATCCAAGATGCACAGAGAGCAGGCCCGAGATGCAGGTCACAGCTAAAGCAAGTGGCAGGTGGTGTTGCTTCCCAGGGGACATTGCTGTGGCTGTTCTGTGGCTTTGAGATGCTTGGGGTGCCCACCTGGAGCTGTGAGCCGGCCTGGCAGGCCTGGGAGGGCAGCAAGGGCGCTTGTGAAAGTTCCCTTTTCTTGAATTAAACAGAATCTTCCCATGTCCACTCTCCAGTACTCTTTTCTGTTGTCCCCAGACAGAACCAGCAGAGGCCACATGCCGTCTGAATATGGCCACGCACACTCACTGCAGGGTCCTGGCCTGAGGGCATGAGGCCAGCATCCCTCACTTTAGGACTGGGAAACCAGTTCCCATGTTTCCAAAACAACTGAGACAGCTGCCACTTCCTGTCACCCAAGCCTGGCCACTGTACCTTACTTTCCTTTTGGGGCCTCAGTACCTTCTTCCTACCTTAGCCCCTCTGTCCTCCAAAATGAGGACGAGGAGGGATGGAGATGTTGAGAGGCCGCCCAGGTTCCAGGCTCCTGTCCTAGCCACTGCCCATCCTTGGCTGTCACTGTCCCAGCCTCCCAACTGGTCTCTCTGCACCTGTTGGCCTGTAACCATCTGAGCTGGGGTATGTCTGCACCTCTGCTTCTTGTGGGCTAAGCACAGATGGGACTTGGAGAGCTGCAAGCTGAGGAAGAAGGCAGGTGCATCTCTGGGTCCCTTCTCACCCAGTTGAGGCCTTTCACGATGCAGTCCCCAGGCAGGGACAGACCAACCTCTCTCAAGACCCTGTGTCCACAAACCGTTTCCTCTGAATTCCATTCCTTGGGCCCGGAGCCTGCACCCAGCTGCGCAGTGGACCCTCTCAAGGGCCAGGATGGGGACCACATCTGGCAACCATGAGAGAGGCTGCAGGAGATGGACCTGAGTGAGCTCTGCGCCAAGACAAGGACCCGCCAATGCTGTTGGAGAAGGAGTGACTGTGCTGAGAGAAGAGAGAGGATGCTGCCATAATATGGCAGAGTCGGTCTGCAGTCAGCGCTTGGAGGATGAGGCCCCAGGTCCCACCTCTAGCCTGCTCCAAAGGCCAAGCAGGCGGGATCTGAAGAATCTGGGGGTTTCCCTCTGCTCCTCCCTCACCTGGCTGAGGGATAGAGGCAGACTGGACAGTACTGCCCTCAGCCCTCGTGCCTGCCGCACAGGCTGGGAAGAGCACCCCTCATCCTTTTACGCATCTAGCCAGCCAAGAACTCCAGGCTCCATGTCCCACCAGGGTGGGCAGGGCAGTTGGACAGAGCAGGCCCAGTGCCCACACTGGCAAGGGCATCCGCCTCTGGAGGAGCTGTGGGGACCAGATCATCCAGAGCACCCTCCCCTGGCTTTCCATTGCTGGGAAGGCCCTGTCCCAGCTTCTGTTCTCCTGCTGTCTGAGCTCAGTGGTGAGTGGCATCCAACAGTCCCACAGAGACAGCCCCAGGGCCACTGTGGGCTGCTGTAATCCCCAGAGCTGAGCTCCATGAGCTTGGGAGGGGGTCTGGGGGAGGCTCCCTTAGGAAGAGACATTGGCAGGTGAGGGTTGATTTGGGCAGGGAAGACCCAGGCCAGGTGCTTGATGTGAGCCCAGCAAGTTTGAGGGTCCTGGGGGAAGGTGCTTGCGACTTCTGGAGACTCAGGTCAGGGGAGAGGAATCCAGGGTCACAGGGAGTCATGTCTGGGGCAGCCAGCTTGATATATCCAGCCTCGTGCCCCCTGGCCACTTCCCTGCCACCGTCCCTCAGCAGGAAGAGCTCTTTCATTATTTTCCGTTTTCATTTGTGTTCTCTTCCATTTACATTATTTGGGTTTGTTCTGTGGTGGGGTTTTTTCCACCTATCTTTTTTTTTTTTTTGGGGACAGGATCTCATTTTTAAAATTGGATTTTTTTGTGTGTGTCTTAATTTACTTAAGGTTCTTGTTGTAGATTTTGGCTGTTAGCAGTTGTTCAGATGCATAGCGTGGGAGCATTGTTTCCCGTCATGTGGCTGTGTGTCTACTCTGTTGGCAGTTTCTTTTCTGTGCCCCAGCTCTGTGGATCATTAGACCTAACTTGTGCATTTCGCTGCTTCTTGAATTGCTTTTGGAGGCTGAGCCAAATAAATGTTTTGGGAAAGCCCATGTGGAGAAGATTATTTTCCAGGTTTTCTTGTAGGATTTTTGTAGTTTGAGATCTTCCATTGAACTCTTTCTTTCATCTTGAGTTAATTTTTGTGTGGTGACAGGTAGGGCTCCAGTGTTATTTGAGGTATTTTAGGGGACAGTGATGTGGAGAAACCCACTCTTTTACCCGTTAGTTTCATGTGTCCTTACCGAAAGTGACCATTAAGTTTGTTTGCCCAATTTTGGCTGCTCTGTGTGTGTGTGTGTGTGTGTTTTCATTAGTAGTCTTTGTTTCTGGTAAATATATGAACCTCCCTCAGATATGTGATTACTTATCATTTTCTCCCAGTTTATAGGAGGCCTGCTGTTTTACTTCATTTTTAAAAATTCCCGTGAAGAAGCTCTTCAGTTTTTTGTGTTCTGACGCGTTTACTTTTCCTTTTGTTGGAAATGATTTTTTATCCAATCAAGAGAAAAATTAATTTGGGATTCATTCCTGTGGCAGTGAGTGTTTTCCTTCTGTGTTTCTTTCATCTTCTTTTCTATTTGCATCTTTTCTGTTTGCACATGCACGTAGGTTCAGGTTTCCAAAAAGTAATGCTCACCGTAAGTTTTCTCGTGGAAGTTTTATACTTATAAATGTCCTGTTTGGATTTTGAAAAAATTTTGAATGGGATTTTTGTGTGGCGTGGAACACAAAGAATTTATTTCATTCTATTGTATGTGGATTTCCAGTTTTCTCAAAATCATTTGCTGAATTGACTAGCCATTTTCCATTTTGTGTTTTAGGGGTTCTTTTGAGAAATGTGTTGACTTATACATTCAGGTTCGTTTCTTGGCTGCCTAATTGTGTCCATCGGCAGATGGTTCTATTTTTCTGACTCTCCCGTATTGTTTAGATAAGTATAGCTTTTCAACGTAATTTGACATTGGTAAGAGCGAGGCCTCCAGCCGTATTTATATTTCTGGGAACTGCTTTGGATCTTCAGGGACTTTGATGGTTCTGTGTGTATTGTATTGCTTATTTCCAGTTTTAAAATTTGTTTTGTAATACATGTCCAAGATTAGGGGGCACGGTGGGATCTTTTCTTGTATACACTGAGGAATGATGGAATCAGGGTGTTTATCGCGTCTGTTCCCGTGTCTAGTTTTGATTTCTATGTGTTGTGAACCTTCAGTGTGCTTCTTTCTGGCTATATTAAAACAGAGGCTGCCATATTGGTACCACCAGCCACCCTGCTGTGGAGCGCATCAGCAGAATTCACTCCTGCCCTGAACCGCAGCTCTGCACCTGTTACCAGTGACTGCCCATTCCCTCTCCTCCCCACTGCCTCCGATAACCACTATTGTACCTTCACCTTCGATTAGATTCTTTTAGTTTCCACATGGCTGAAATGAGATAACAGTGTTTGTCTTTCTCTGCCTAGCTGATTTCATTTAACTTAATGTCTTCCAGGATCTTCTGGGTTGCTGCAAATGACATCAGGCCATGAATTTTTAGGGATGAGGCATATTTCATTGTGTCTGTGTGCTGAAGTTCCTTCATTGCTCTATTAATTGATGAACAGGTTAGGTTGATTTGGTTGATTTTCATACCTTGGCTACTGTGAGTACTGCTTCCCTAAACCTGGGAAGGCAGCTATTGCTTTGATATACTGATTTCATTTTTGCATATACTCACTATTGCATATACTGCATATACTCACTATTGGAATTTGTAGATGAAATGGTGGTCACTTTTTTGGTGATATTTATTCTAGTTAGAGTAAGTTGGTATCTGAGTGTGATTTTTATTTACAGTTTTGAGATGACTAGTGATGTTGAGAACCAAATTTTTTACCTGTTAGTGGATTTCATATCTTCTTTTCAGAAATGTCCCTTCAGGGTCTAAGCCCAGTTTTGACTGGGGTACTTGAGTTTTTGTGTTTAGCTCCTTAGTAGTGTTGGTTTCTGCTGCATGTCAGTTAACAACCCCTTTCAGATACAGGATTTCTCATCATGTCCTTTCTGTCAGAAGAATGTCTTCTCATTGTTGGTTGGTGCATTGTTTTCGTTACTATGCGGTATTTCTTTAGGGGTATGTGTGTGTGTGTATGTGTTTGTTTTTTTTTTTTTTTCTTTTCCAAGTTTGCAGTGATTATATTTGTTAGCTAAGGTCCAGAAAAAAAAATACAGTAACTTTCAACTCATGTTATTGGAAGTGAGCACTTTTCTTCAATTTTTTTTTTCCTAATTCTTGTTTGCTTTTACATCCTGTGAACATAGATTCATTTGGGTTTGCCTAAACTTAAGCTCAGGCTGTGTCATCCTTTGGGAGTTTCATGCTTTCAGGACTTGGGTTGAGGTCTTTTATTTCCTTTGAGGTAATTTTTGTGTATTTTACAAAGTAATGTCTTACTTCATTCATTTTTATGTGGATTGCCAGTTTATTTAGAATTACTAATTGAATAGACTGGCCGTTTCCAAGCGTTTTGTCTTTTAGGTGTTCTTTTGAAAAATGTGTTGACTGCATACTCATTTATGTTTAGTTTTTGGCTGCCTGATTATGTCCAAAGCTGGGTGCATGTTTCCGTTTTCATGCCCCTACCACATTGTTTAAATAAGGATAGCTCTTAAAAGCAATTTGATATCAGGGAATGTGAGGCCTGCAATGGAGTTTGTATTTTCTAGGATTGCTTTGCATATTCAAGGTCTTTGGTGGTTTCTGATGTATTTTAGCATGAGAGTGGTTAGCCTGAAAGTGATAGATAAAATGATGGTTGTGTTTTTAATTTTTCGGGGAATATCCAACTGGTTTTTATGACATGTATACTAACTTACATTCCTATCAAGTGTGGATGAAACTTCCCCACTCTGGAAATCCACACCGCTGTTTGTCTTTCACGTATTAAATTTCTTGTAAAATTCGTTCTACTTATAGTGGCATGGTATTTGAGTTGTTCCGGTTTACATCATTTTGTGATTAGTTATTTTAACCAACTGTGTGTAAACTTATTATTTTATGTGTTCTTTGCTGGAAAGTTTATTTAGGTTCCTCTCCTAATGTTGGTTAGGTCAGTAGTTTCTCTTTCATTTTGTTTTGTTTCCTTTTTTTGTCTGTTTAGGTAGTGTTCGTTGCTTACGCTTTTGGGGTTTTTTTGTTTGTTTTTGAGACGGAGTCTTGCTCCGTTGCCCAGGATGGAGTACAGTCGTGTAGTCTTGGCTCACTGCAACCTCCACCTCCTGGGTTCAGGTGATTGTCCTGCCTCAGCCTCCCAAGTAGCTGGGATTATAGTCGTGCACCACCACACCCAGCTTATTTTTTTTTTAGAGACAGGGTTTCAGCATGTTGGCTAGGCTGATTTTGAACTCCTGATCTCAGGTGATCTGCCTGCCTCGGCCTCCCAATTTGCTGGGATTACAGGCATGAGCCACCACGCCCGGCCAGTTGCTTATACTTTTTTGAAAAGAACTCCTCATCAGCTGCATGTTTTCCCATACTTTCTTATCATTTTTTTGGATTTTAAAAATTTTATTTATTGTTTTCTTCCTTGCCCATAAGACATAGAATTTGATGTAGTCGCAAATGTGTATGATTTTTTTTTGTCTGTGATGTTGGTGACTGATGAAGAAAAGCATGAGCATACCACTCTGTGTTAATAAGGGTTTTCCCCCGTTTTTATCTTTGTTGTTTTGTAAACTGTGAGTGTAGATCCAGCCTGTCGTACGTATACCCACACCCTGTGTCTTATAGAAGATGGTTTCAAGTTTTGTGTTATATGTCTTTAATTAATATTGAGTGCATTATTATATATTTTGCATAATAGTAGTTCTGTTTCATTATTTTGCATAGGAATATTTAGTCTTTAGAACAATTTATTAAACAGACACTCTCTTCCCCATTATGTTCTTTTAACAAATATGCTCAGTCAGGCTGGGCACAGTGGTTCACGCCTGTAATCCCAGCACTTTGGGAGGCCGAGGCAGGCAGATCACAAGGTCAGGAGATGGAGACTATCCTGGCTAACGCGGTAAAACCCCATCTCTACTAAAAATACAAAAAAATTAGTCGGATGTGGTGATGGGCGACTGTAGTCCCAGCTACTCGGGAGACTGAGGCAGGAGACTGGAATAAACCCGGGAGGCGGAGCTTGCAGTGAGCTGAGATTGCGCCACTGCACTCCAACCTGGGCAACAGAACGAGACTCCATCTCAAAAAAAAAAAAGAAAATGAAAAATGTGTTCCGTACATATCATGTTGGGTTGAGCATTTGGCTACCTCATTCTGTCCATTAGGTCCTCGTTCCATATTTGTGACAGTCATGGATTGTTTGGATAACTACGGGTTGTTTTTTCACTTATTGTTTCCTTTACTTCTAACCTTGGATTTTTCTTTTATCTTTATTTTTTTCTTTTTTTTGGCGGAGTCTTGCTCTGTTGCCAAGGCTGGAGTGCAGTGGCATGATCGCGGCTCACTGCGACCTCTGCCTCCCGGGTTCAAGTGATTCTCTTGCCTCTGCCTCCCAAGTAGCTCGAACCACAAGCGCATGCCACCACACCAGGCTAGTTTTTGTATTTTTAATAGAGACGGCGTTTCTATTGGCCAGGGTGCTCTTGAACTCCTGACCTTGTGATCTGCCCACCTTGGTCTCCCAAAGTTCTGGGATTACAGGCATGAGCCACAGTGCCCAGTGTTACCTTGGATTTTTTTTTTCATGCTTTTTGTTCTTATTATTATAGTTTAAAGCGTGCATAATCAAGTTAGTTATATCTGTTGATTGCATGACGCTGTCTTGGGTCCCAAAAACCCCATAACATAGTGAGCAGAGGGCCAACTATTGGGTCCTCAGCACACGCTCCCTCTCCTTTTTTTTTTTTAATTTGTCTGGTGGTCATTCCAGGTGTCTGTTGTTCTCTTCTCTATGTTTGAGTGCATGCAAAGTTTAGCTTCCGCTTATGAATGAGAACATGTGGCTTTTGGTTTTCTATTTGGGCCTTAGTTCACTTATGACAGTGGCCTGCAGTTTCCATCTTCTGGTCTCAGGTGATCCTCCCACCTCAGCCTCTGGATTAGATAGGACTACAGGTGCCCGCCACCACATCCAGCTAATTTTTGTATTGTTGTAGAGATGGGATTTCAGCATTTTGCCCAGGCTGGTCTCGAATTCTGCACTGAAGCCATGCACCTGCCTCGGCTTCCCAAAGTGCTAGAATTACAGGTCTGAGCCACTGTGCCGGCCTCTCATCCACTGTTGATGGCTAGGTTGATTCCGTGTCTTTGACATTGTGAATAATATGGCCATGAACATACGAGTGCCTGTGTCTTTTGGATAGAAGAATTGATTTTCCTTTGGGTAGATGCATAGGAGTGGGCTCACTGGGTGAGATGGTAGTTCTGTTAGCAGCTCTTTGAGAAATCCCCGATCTGCTTTCAATGGTGTCTGTACTAGTTTTCATCCCCCACCCTGAAAGCGTACCAACGTTTCTTTTCCTCGGCTGCCTCGCCAGCGTGTGTTCTTTGCCTGCGTGGTCCTCACCACTGTGACCTGCGTGGGATGGCATCTCATCATGCTTTTGATTGGCAGCTCTCTGACAATGAATGAGTTTGAGCATGTTTTCCTATTTGTTGGTTACTTGCACATCGACTTTTGAGAAGTGTGTGTTCACGTCCCTTGCCCATTTATTAATGGGATATAGTTTTTCTGTTTATTCCCGTGGTTGACTTGTTGAAGGGCCTTGTAGATTCTGCATGTTGGACATTGGTCAGATGCACAGTTTGGGAACGTGTTCTCCCATTCTGTGCGCTGTCTGTTAACTCTGCGTAGTCTCTCTTGCTGTGCAGCACCTCTTTGAGATACTAGGTGTGCCTTGTCAGTGTTTGTTTTTGTTGCCGTTGCTCTTCAGGACTTCACCATCTAAATGGTTTGCCAAAGCCTACGTGGAGAAAGATATTTCACAAATATTCTTGTAAGATTTTAACAGCTTGAGCTTTTATATTGAAATCTTTCATTCATCTTGAGTTCCTCTTTGTGTCTGGTGAGAGGTAGGAGCCCAGTGTTACTCTTCTGCACATGGCTAGCTACTTACTTCAGCACTGTTGATTGAATAGGGTGTCCTTTTCTCTTTGCTTACTTTTGTGGATTCTGTGTTAGATCAGATAGTTTTCAGTGTGTGGTTTTACTTCCTGGTCTTCTCTTGCATTCCTCTACTCTGTGTGGAAGTGGGTCCCTTGCTTTTCCATGAAATTTGAAATTGGGGCGTGTGATATATCCAGTGTAGTCTGGATGTTTCAGGATTGCTGAGGACGAAACTCAGGGCCCTTTATGGTCCCACGTGAATATTAGCATCATGTATTTATAGTTCTTTCAATAAATGTGTTGCATAGTAAACGAACAATACAATGAGAGGGTAGAGTGGGGCCTTATGGTCCACGCATACATTGTGGAATGATGAAATCAGGGTATTTAGTGTTTCTGTTACCTTTTCCCATTGTTTATTCCTTTGTGGTGAGAACCTTCAGCATCCTTCTTTCATTCTACTTTGAATGTGGTATGGATTTTGAATGGGGCATGGATGGACTCAACTTGATAATTCCTCTGATGAATCCTATGAGATTTTTAAAAGCTTTCACTTTAGATTCATGGGGTACATGTGCAGGTTTGTTACGTGGGGATATTGTACGACGCTAAGGTTCGGGGTATGAATGATCCGTAGCATGCAGATACAACATAATAGGTGGATTTTCAGCGCTTGTCCCTTCACGTGATGAACATACAGGTGCAAGTGTCTTTTCTTTTGGAATGATGTAACTTCCTTTGCAGATATACCTAGTCATGGGATGGCTGGGTCGAATGGTAGTTCTTTTCTAAGTTCTATGAAAAATCTTCAAACTGCTTTCCATCATGGCTGAACAAATTTACAATCACACCAATAGGGTACAAGTGTTCTCCTGTCTCTACAGCCTTGCCAGCATCTGTTATTTGTTTACTTTGGTGATAGCCATTCTGACTGGTGTGAGATGGTATCTCATGGTGGTTTCAATGTTCATTACTCTGATGATTAGTGATGTTAAGCATTTTTTCCTATGTTTGCTGGGTGACTGTATGTGTTCTTTTGAGAAATCCTGTTCACATCTTTTGCCCACTTTTTCACAGGGTTGTTTGCTTTTTGCTTCTGGATTTGTTGAAAGTTCCTTGTAGATTCTGGATATTAGACCTTTGTCAGATGCAGTTTGTGAATATTTTTTCCCATCTGTAGGTTGGCTGTTGACTCTGTTGAGTTTCTTTTCCTGTGTGGAACCTCTTTAGTTTAATTAGGTCACAGTTGGTTTCATTGCAATTGATTTTGAGGACCTCGTCATGAATTCTTCCCCAAGGCTGATGTTCTGAACGGTATTTCCTAGGTTTTCTTCTTCGTAGAGCTCTTATGGTTTGAGGTCGTACATTTAAATATTTAATCAGGGATATGCTGGATATAAAGACAAGACTCAACCATATTCAAGTGTCATCTTACATGTGACAACATCCACAGGCTCCAAGTAAAGGGTTGGAGAAGTATCTGCCATGCAAACCAAAAAGAAAAAAAAGATAAGACTTGGTATTCTCTCTTTTCTTTTTTTTTTCTTTTATTGAGACAGTGTCTCACTCTGTTGCCCAGGTTGGAGTACAGTGTTATAATTATGACTCACTACAGCCTCAACCACTTAGGTTCAAGTAATCCTCCCACCTCAGCGGCTCCAGTAGCTGGGACTATAGGTGCACACCTCCACACCAGGCTAAGTTTCCTACTCTTTGGTAGAGATGCATTTTTACCAGTTTGCCCATACTGGTCTCAAACTCATGAGCTCAAATGATCCACCTGCTGCGGCCACCCAGAGTGTTGGGATTATAGGCATAAGCCATTATATCGGGCTCAGGAGTTGCTATTTTTTTTCTTTTTTTCCTTTTTTTCCTTTTTTGAAACGGAGTCTTGTTTTGTCGCCAAGGCTGCAGTACAGTGGCATGATCTTGGCTTACTGTGACATCCACCCCCCGGGTTCAAGCGGTTCTCCTGGCACAGCCTCCTGAGTAGCTGAGATGACAGGTGTGTCCCACCATGCCCAGCTAATTTTTGTATTTTTAGTAGCGACGGGGCTTCACCTGTTGGCCAGGCTGCTCTTGAACTCCTCACCTCAGGTGATCCACCTACCTTGGCTTCCGAAAGTGCTGAGATTATAGGCGTGAGCCGCCGTGCCCGGCTAGGAGTTGCTATTCTAAAATTAAATAGACTTTAAAACAATCAAAATTAAGTAGGATAATGAAGGCCATTACACAGTTATAAAGGGTACATTCCAACAAGAAGACTTACTTATTCTGAATACATATGCACCCAACATGGAGCAACCAGATTCGGAGGTACTTGGAAGGCTGAGATGGAAGAATCACTTGGGAGGTTGAGGCTGCAGTGAACTGTGATTGCACCACTGCACTTCATCCTGGGCGACAGAGTGAGACCCTGTCCAAAAAAAGAAAAAAAAAAAAAAAGAGTCTTCACAGCAGGAGGTTCACATGCATGGCTTGGGGAGTTCCTGCTCCCTGGTGTCCCACAACCCACCCTTCTATCCTACCTTGACTGGCCTGGGGTGATGCAGACCATGAGGCTGATCATCCTGCACTGTGCACTGTGACTGGCAGGGGGCGCTGAAGCAGCCTTTTCTGCCCCACGTGGTGCGCATGCGTGTTCTCACCACAGACGCTGCGTGTTGTGCGTGGCCTGGCGTCCATATTGAGTAGAAGGAGAGAGTCTCTGGTTCCTTCAGGACCTGCTTGAGGAGGCACCACAGCGGCGTGGGGATGACTTGGAGACTCGTCCTGGGGAGGAAACAGCTCCTGTCTGTGGCCCTGACTGCTTAGGCGGGGGCTGCGTGCTACTCAGCTTCTCCCGGGCATTTTTTCTACATGGTGAGTACAAAAGCTTGTTTTCTGAAACGTTCCCTCTATTCTCATCTTCTCAATAGTTCTTGTCTTTCTCTTCTGGTATTCTGGTATTTGTCTTACCATGGGTTTTGTTTCTGAGGGCTTTTGAGGGTGGCAAGTGTAGCAGACTGTGGTATTTTTAGGGTTCGAGAACTTTTTCTGAGGGAACCTGTCCCGTATAGATGGGGAGAGAGGAAAGCCCCAGGAGGAAGGGGAAGCCCGGCCCAGGTGGGAGTTGGGACCAGGCCTGGGTGTTTGGCTGCCTCCTGTCCAGGCTTCAGACAGAGGAGAAAAGATCCCAGCGGCCTCCAGAATTTGATGAATTTTTAAATTTGCCTTCCCGCCATCGTGTCTGGGACTCTTTCATCCCCCACCCCTGGCTTTCAGGGAAGCCTGTGTCCCCTTCTGTCCCTCTGGGCACGACCACCTGACCGGGAGGGAGGAATACCCAGGTGCAAGCCTGACGGGGAGTTGTCCCTGGTGATGGCGATGCTGAGGACCTGGTTCTGTCCATGCTGCTCAGTGTTATTATGTCCCCTGTGCAGAAATGTCTGTGCTGGGCCCTGCCCAGTTTGGGGTTGATGATCTTGTTGTTGTTATTGCTGTTGAGCATTGTGAAGGTATTGCATATTTTTTATAACATCCCCTTAGGAGATACATGCTTCCCCCAAACTTTTTCCCCATTCGTAGGATTAGTTTTCATTTGGTTCACTGTTATCTTTCTGTACAGAAGCTTTCCAGTTGGATGTAGCCCCACATGGTGGTTTTTGCTTTTGTTACCTATGATTCGCTTTCCCAATTTAAAAGATAAATATATCCACAAGCCATTCCATTCTCGATGAGGTTTTACCCTCTGCTTTCTTTTTTTTTTTCCGTTTTTTCTTTTCCCGTTTCCAACCTGTGAGCCTAGAGGCAAGTTGCCTCAAAACTAAGTGCTCCACCAGCTCCGCCACCCCCTTTTTTCTTACAGATGATGATGTATAATTTCAGGTCTTGTGTTTAGGTCTTCAATCCATTTTGAGTTGAATTTTGTGTATTCTATGCCAGAAGGGTCCTATTTCATTCTTTTTCATATAAACATTGGTTTTCTCAAAACCATTTAATGAAAAAAATCTCCTATCCCCATTGAGGCTTTGTGATCTCTGATACGGTTTTCATTTGCTTTGGAGGTGTACCCAGTAGTGGGATTGCTGGATCATACGGTAGTTGCATTTTCAGTTTTTTTGAGGAATCTACCACTTTCTTTTTCTTTTTGGTGATGGACTCTCACTCTGTCGCCCAGGCTACAGTGTAGTGGCACGATCTTGGCTCACTGCAATGTGCGCCTCTCAGGTTTAAGCAATTTTCCTGCCTCAGCCTCCTGAGTATCTAGGACTACAGGCACGTGCCACCACACTCAGCTAATTTTTTGTATTTTTAGCAGAGACGGGGTTTCACCTTGTTAACCAGATTTCCTGACCTGATGACCCACCTGCCTCAGCCTCCCAAAGTGCTGGGATTACAAGCGTCAGCTGCCGCATGCGGCTTACAACTTTTTTCCATACTGTGTATCCTAAATTATCTTTACAGCAATAGTGTATAAGATTTCCCTTTTATCCAAATCCACACCAGCATTCTTTTTAATTTTTAAGATATTTTCAGTAATGTATATTCCAGTAGGTGTGGGATGGTATCTGAATATGGTTTTGGAGTACATTCTTTTCTGATGAATAATAACGTTGAGGACCTTTTTTCTTACATGTTTGTGCATTTTATGTCGTTTATACAGCGATGTCTGTTGAGATTTTTTGTCGAATTTTAATTTGGATATGAATTTTTCATGCTACGTAGTATTTTTTTTTTCTGTGCACGCGTTCTGTAACAACCAGTTATCTCTTCTGTGATTCCCTCCTATTTTGTCCCAATCATTTTCTTTTTCTTTTTTTTTTTTTTTTTTGAGACAGTCTCACTCTGTTCCCCAGACTGGCATGCGGTGGCGTGATCTCGGCTCACTGTAAGCTCAACCTCACGGGTTCACGCCATTCTTCTGCCTCAGCCTCCCGAGTAACTGGGACTACAGGCACCCGCCAGCACACACCCGGCTAATTTTTTGTGTTTTTAGTAGAGACGGGGTTTCACCGTGTTAGCCAGGATAGTCTCAATCTCCTGACCTCATGATCCGCCAGCCTCGACCTCCCAAAGTGCTGGGATTACAGGCGTGAGCCACTGCGCCCGGCTCATCTTTTTCTTTTTTGAGACAAGTCACCCTCACCCAAGCCGGAGCACAGTAGCAAATCACATGACCGTATGTGTTGGAATATTGACCACCTTCAGCTTTGAAACGCAATTTGATATGAGGAATTGTGAGTCTCCCAACTTAGTTTGCATTTTTCAGGATTCCTTAGATGTTCAGGGCTGTTTGTGGTTCCATGTTAATATTAACATTGTGTATTTACACTTTTTTTTTTTTTTTAGATGAAGTCTTGCTCTGTCACTAGGCTGCAGTGCAACCTCCACCTCCCGGGTTCAAGCGATTCCTCTGTCTCGGCCTCCCGAGTAGCTGCGACTAGCTGGGACTGAGGTGCGCGCCCCCACGCCTGGCTAATTTTTTTTTTTTTGTAGTTTAGTATAGACGGGGTGTCATCATGTTTCCCAGGATGGTCTGAATCTCCTGACCTGGAGATCTGCCCACCTGGGCCTCCCAAAGTGCTGGGATTACAGGCGTGATCCACCGCGCCGGCCCCCCCCCCTTTTTTTTTTTTTTTTTTTTTGAGACGGCATCTCGCTCTGTCGCCCAGGCTAGAGTGCAGTGGTGTGATCTCGGCCACTGCAACCTCCGCCTCCCAGGTTCAAGTGATTCTCTTGTCTCAGCCTCCCAATTAGCTCGAGCTACAAGCATGGGCCATCATGCCCAACTAATTTTTGTATTTTTAGTAGAGACAGGGTTTCACCATGTTTGCCAGGATGGTCTCGATCTCCTGACCTCGTGATTTGCCCATCTCAGCCTCCCAAAGTGGTACGATTACAGGCGTGAGCCACTGCGCCTGGCCTATACTTCTTAAATGTTTTGTCTATAATAAGGCACATAAGCAGAGGGTATAGTGGGACTTTTTTTCTTATCTGGGACTTTTTCATTTTTGTTTCTGTTTGTTTTGAGACAGAGTTCAGCTCTGTTGCCCAGGCTGGAGTGCAGTGGCATGATCTTGGCTTACTGCAACCTTTGTCTCCCAAGTTCAAGTGATTTTTGTGCCTTGGCCATCCAAGTACCTAGAATTACAAGTGTGTGCTGCCATGCCCAACTAATTTTTGTATTTTTTAGTAGAGATCGGGTTTTGCTACATTGGCCAGGCTGGTCTCGAACTTCTGGCCCCGGATGATCCACCCACCTCAGCCTCCCAAGGTGCTGGGATTACACACATGAACCATCTTGCCCAGCCTTATCTGGGACATTTTGGTACATGTATATTTTGGGTAATAATCAAATCAGGGTACTTAGCATAACTATTTCCTCATACAGGTATTTCTTTGTGGTGAGAACACTCAAAATTGTTCCCTTCTAGCTTTTTTTGAAAAATACAAACAATATTGTAACTAGAGTCACGCAGCTGTGGAAGGGGACTCTAGAATGTGTTCCTCCCAACTAAATGTAACTTTGTTTCCATCACCAATGCCTCCTATTTCCCCTCCTTCCCCCAGCCTCCGGAAGACCACTCCTGTTCTTTCTGCTTCTTGAAGGTTAATTTTTTGGATTCAATGTGAGTGAGGTCATGCAGTGTTTGTCTTTCTGTGCTTGGCTTATTTAACAGAATGTTTTCTAGGTTCATTAGTGTTGCCCTAAATGAAAATTGCATTATTTTTTATGGCTGGAGAATATGTCATTGTATGTATGTACTATATTTTCTTTATCTCTTCATCTGTTGGGTGAACAGTTAGGCGGATTCCATCATTCTAGCTATTGTGAATAGTGATGTAATAGACATGGAAAGGCAGATGTCTGTTCAAAATCCTGGTTTGCTTTGACTGTATACCTAGTAGTGGGATGAATAGATCATATGGTATTGTACTTTCAGTTTTTTTGAAGACTCTGCAACTGCTTTCCAGAGTGTATATAGTAATTGACCCTCCCATAAACACTTCTTTTTTCCTGGAAATTGACACCAGCATTTGTGTTTGTATTTTTATTTGTCACATTCGTGTGAATAAGTGAGATGCTTTCTGCGTGTGGTTTTGATTTCCGTTTTGTGCAAGATTAAGAGTGTTAACCACGTTTTCGTAAAGATAGAGTCAGTCTTATGTCTTCTTTGGCGAAAAGTTTATTCAGGCTTTTTGCCCAGTTTTGGATCGGTTCCTCGTTTTGCTTTTGGTTATTTATTTTTTTTGCTAGTTACTAAGGTTAGTAGCTTGTGCCTTTTGGAAAACAATGCCTTATCAGCTGTATGTTTCCTCAAACTTTCTTCTCACCTTTAGGATGCTGTTCTTTTTTGTTTTTTTTCTCCTCCCCCTTCCCCTGCACCAGACTCCGATGGGGTCTTGCTCTGTTACCCAGGCTGGAGTTGCAGTGGGGCAGTCTTGGCTCACGGCAACCTCTGCCTCCTGAGTTCAAGCAATTCTCCGGTCTCAGCTTCCTGAGTAGCTGGGATTACAGGTGTGCACAACCATGCCAGGCTAATTTTTGTATTTTTACTAGAGCCGGGGTTTCACCATGTTGGCCAGGCTGGTCTCAAACTCCTGATCTAGTGAGCCCCCATACCCGGTCTAGGATGCCTTTTCTTTGGATTCATTTGTTCTCTCCTGCACAGAGGCGCTAATGCTGTCCTTAGTCTCTCATGATTATATTTGTATTTGTTGGCAGTGATTTCAGTGTCTCATCCAAAAGAAAGAGATTGTTAAGCTATTTTATTGTCTGTGCATATTTTTCCCCTAATTTTTCCTTTTCTTTTTCTTTCTTTTTTTTTTTTTTTTTGCAACCTGTGTGCACAGGGTGAAGCTTCCCCTAAATATACGCTTATCCCATGATTTCTTCTTGGAGTGTTTTGCTTTCCAGATGGAATTTAACTGTTTGATTTATTTTTCATAGATTTTTGTGTATCGGACAACATAGGGCTGCTGTTTCAATCTCGTGCATGTGACTACCCAGTTTTCTCAACTGTTGTGCCTTTGGTGTGCTTTTGAAAAATGTGTGACCTAAATATAATTTTGGATTGATTACTTGGCTCCCTTATTTTGTCCATTCGGTTGTCTCTTTTTTTTTTTTCTTTGAGATGGAGTCTCGCTTTGTTGCCCAAGCTGGAGTGCAGTGGCGCAATCTCGGCTGACTGCCAGCTCTGCCTCCTGGGTTCACATCATTCTCCTGCCTCAGCCTCCTGAGTAGCTAGGACTACAGATGCCCGCCACGACGGCCGACTAATTTTTTGTATTTTTAGTAGAGACGGGGTCTTACCGTGTTAGCCAGGATGGTCTGGATCTCCTGACTTTGTGATCTGCCTGCCTTGGCCTCCCGAAGTGCTGGTATTACACGCGTGAGCCACCACGCCCAGCCCATTCGGTTGTGTTTCTGTGTCCCCAGTGTCTGTTGTTTCCATCTTCATGTTCGAATGTATTCACTGTTTAGCTCCCACAACATGCAGTGTTTGGTTTTCTGTTCTGTTCTTGCCTTGATTTGCTAAACATAATAATCCCCAGGTCTATCCACGCTGCTTAGGATATGATTGTGTGTTCTTCTTATGGCTGCGTAGTATTTTGTGGTGTGTATGCACCACATTAAAAAAAAAAAAAAAAGTTGAATCCTCTGTTGCTGGTCACCTAGGATTCTTCCACGTCTTTTTTCTTGTGAATGGCACGGCCATGAATGCACGAGATCTTGTGTCTTTTTGATAGAAGGATTTACTGTCTTTTGGGTAGATACCAAGTAGTGGAATTGCTGGGTCTGATGGTAGTTCTGTTTTAAGTTCCTTGAGAATCTCCAAACTGGTTTCCACAGTGCAAACCTGTTTTCACGTTCCGCAAGAGTGTAGCAGCGTTCCCTTTTCTTTGCCGCCTTGCCAGCATGTTGTTTTGACTTTGGAAAAATGGCCATTTTGACCAACGTGGGATGTTACCTCATTGTGTTTGCGAGTTGCATTTCACTGATGATTAGTGAGCTCGTGCATTTTTTCATGTCGGTTGATCCCTTGAATGTGGTCTTTTTCTTTTTTTCTTTTTTATTTTTCTGAGACGTCTCACTCTATTGCCTGGACTAAAGCTGGAGTGCAGTGGCACAGTCTTGGTTCACTGCAACCTCTGCCTCCTGGGTTCAAGTGATACTCCTGCCTCAGCTTCCCGAGTACCTGGGATTACAGGCGTGCACCACTGTGCCCAGCTGATTTTTGTATTTTGAGTAGAGATGGGGTTTCACCATGTTGGCCAGGCTGGTCTCGAACTCCTGGCCTCAAGTGATGCACCTGCTTCAGCCTCTGAAAGTGCTGGGATTGCAGGCGTGAGCCACCATGCTTAGCCTGTTTCCTTAAATTTCTTTACAAAAATTTACCCTGTGGTAAAGGTGTACCATCAGAGA
Organism: Macaca mulatta; assembly: GCF_049350105.2. Classification (NCBI taxonomy): domain Eukaryota; kingdom Metazoa; phylum Chordata; class Mammalia; order Primates; family Cercopithecidae; genus Macaca; species Macaca mulatta. The sequence goes on along the minus strand of NC_133415.1, from coordinate 26,903,791 downwards.
GTAGAGTGAGACACTTTGGTCCACGGGTGCATTGTTTAGTGATGAAATCAGGGTATTTAGCATATCTGTTGCCTCATAGAGTTACTATTCCTTTGAGATGAAGACATTGAGAATGCTCTTTTCTAGTTTTCTTGAAAAGTACACTCTGATAATGTTAGACCTACTCACCCGCTGCTGTGGAATAGAACTACGGGTTTCATTCCTCTCATGGGGTGTGTAACTGTATTCCTGTTTCCAATCCCTGACCGTGCCCCACCTTTTAATCCCAACCCATGTTAAGAACAGTTATGCCTAAAAGTTCTATGCAATATGTTTTTTAGATTCCTTCGGCGTGAGACAATGTGATGTTTGTCTTTCTCTGTGTAGTTTATTTCTTCTCTTTTCTTTTTTCCTCTTTTTTTTTCTTCTTATTATTTTTTGAGATCGTGTCTGGGTCTGGTTGCTCAAGCTGGAGTGCAGTGGTGTGATCTCGGCTCATTGCGTCCTTGACCTCCTGGGACTCAGGTGATTCTCCCACCTCAGCTTCGTGATTAGCTAGGACTTTTGAGAAATGTCTCTTCAGGTTCATTGCCCAACTTTGGCTGGGTGACTTGGTTTTGCATGTTTCGCATCTTAGTAGCATTAGTTTCTCGTGCATACCATGTAACAACCTGTTTCAGATAAATGATTCCTCATCATGCCCTCCCTATATGAAGAATGCTTAAGCTCCAAGAGGTTTTCATAGTGCCTGTAGATTTCTCCCAACCGTGTATGAGAGTGTGTTTGCATCTTCCTCCAGGGAATTTGTTTGAAATAATTGGTTTCTTTTAATTGTTCAAATTAGGATGAGTCTCTACCTGAGCGTGCTTTTCATTTACGGTTTAGAGATGACTGGTAATGTCGAGACCCACCCTTTTTACATGTTAGTGCATTGCACATTGTCTTTTTAGTAATGTCTGTTCAGGTTTGTGTCCCAGTTTTGGCTGGGTTACTTGGTTTTGTGTGTTTTCTCCTCAGTGATGTCTTAGTTTCAGATACATGATTCCTTATAATATCCTTTCTATCTGAAGAATGCCTTCTGAGTGTTGGTTGGTGCATTGATTTCTTTACTGTGCAGTATTTTTTCAGTTTTTTTTCTTTGTTTTTACTGGTTGATTATTATTTTAGTTTTCAGTGATTTTTTTTTTTTTTTTTTTTTTTTTGAGATGGAGTCTCTCTCTCTGTCACCCAGGCTGGAGTGTTGCTGCCATCTCGGCCCACTGCAAGCTCTGCCTCCCGGGTTCATGCCCTTCTCCTGCCTCACCCACCCATGTAGCTGGGACTACAGGCGCTTGTCACCACACCTGGCTAATTTAGTTTGTATTTTTAGTAGAGACAGGGTTTCACTGTGTTAACCAGGATGCTCTTGATCTCCTGACCTCGTGATCCACCCACTCTTGGCCTCCCAAAGTGCTGGGATTACAGGTGTGAGCCACCGTGCCCAACCACAACTATTTAACATCGATTCAGGTTTTTCGAAACTTAAGCTCACTGTTTTCCTGTAGGCATTTTATGCTTTTGAGTCATGTGTTTAGGTTTTAGTTTGTTAGCCACAGCACCCAGCCTCTTTGCATCTTGTAGGCGTTCTTTTGAACGCCTACAAGATGCAACAAGAAAAAAATGTGTTGACTGTATACAGGCGTGCGTTTAGGTACTGTTATGTCCACAGATGCATGGTTTCTTTTTATGCCACTGCCGTAGTCTTTGGGTAAGTAGAGCTTTTACCTGTAATTTGAAGATGAGTGTGATGCCTCCAATCTAGTTTGTATTTCCTAGGTAGGACTTCTTTCCATATTCAGGGTCTTTGGTGGTTCCATGTGAATTTTTAGCCATGTGTAGTTAACATTTTGTAACAAGTTTGGTTCATACCATATGTCGAGAATTAGTGGTGCAGTGGGACATTGTGATAATTGTATACCTTGCATAAGGGTAGAATCAAGGAGTTTCTTGTGCCTGTGATCAGGTATAGGTCTTATATCTTTGAGGTGTGGACATCAGTATCCTCCTTGGTAGTTACTTTGAGAAAGACACGACCATATTTTTAGGCGCAGTCGCCCTGCTGTGGAGTAGAATACCAGAATGTATTCCTCTCCTTTAACTCTCTGCATCCCTATTGCCAATCCTTGCCCATGTCCTCCCTTCCACCCAGCCTGTGGTGACTACTACTGTATTTTCACCTTCAGTGAGTTAAATTTTTCAGCTCCCACATGATTGAGTGAGAACATGCAGGTTGATCTTTCTCTTTTCTCTGCTTTTCTGATTTGATTGAACATAGTATCTTGCAGGTGCAGCCATGTTGTGGGAAATGAAAAATGCCCTGAATTTTGATGGCTGAAAAGTATTCCATTGTGCCTGTGTCCTGGAAATTCTTCATCCCTTCATCTGTGAATGGACAGGTAGGTTGATTCCATCCTTTGGCTATTGTCAGTAGCATGTCAAGAAAGAGGGGAAGGAAGCTTTGTCTCTAGCATACAAATTTCATTTGCTTTCCATGGAGAGCCATGGGTGGGATGATGACATTACAAGTTAGGCACAGGTTTAATTTGTTCATGGACCTTCTACTGTTTTTCCTAGAGTACATCCTAATTAAAGTTCCACCCAGTAGTGTGTAAGATTATCCCTTTCTTTGTCTTGTCACCAGCAAGTGACTTTGCCTTATTTCAAACACAGTCTTTCTTTTTGGCAATATTCATATCAGTTAGATTGAGATGGTGCCTGAGTGTGGTTTTCATTTACATGTTTGAGATGAATTGATCTCAAACACTGATATTGAGAAACCCATTATTTTACCTGTGTTTGTGTTTTTGTTTTTTGGAGACGGAGTTTCTCTCTTGTTGCCCAGGCTGGAGTACAGTGGCGCCATCTCAGCTCACTGCAACCTTCGTCTCCTGTGTTTAAGGGATTCTCCCTCCTCAGCTCCCCGAGTAGCTGGGAGTATAGGTGTGTTCCCCCATACCTGGATAGTTTTTGTGTTTTTAGTAGAGACAAGGGTTTCACCATGTTGGCCACGCTGGTCTCAAATCCCTGACCTCAGGTGATCTGCCCTTGGCTATTGTGAGTAGTGCTTCACTCCACCTGGGAAGGCAGCTATGATTTCCATGTAGAGATTTCTCTGTCCATAAGTAGATACCCACTGTTGGAATTGCTAGATGAAGTGGTAGCTAGCTTTGTGATTGTTTGGGAAGCTCCAAGTGGTTTTCGTAGTACCTGTGGTAATGGTGATTTCTCTCAACAGTGTGGAAGAGTATCTGTGTATGCAGGTTTCCCTGGGGCATTCGTTTGAAATAACTGGTTTTTATTTTTTGTTAGAATTAGAGTGAGTTTGTATCTGAGTGTGATTATCATTTACAGTTTAGAGATGACTAGCAGTGGTGAGAACCACCTTTTTTTGTCCTGTTAGTGAATTGCATATTGCCTTTTCAGTAATGTCTGTTCAGGTTTGTTGCCCAGTTATGGCTGGGTTACTTGGTTTTGGGTGTTTTGCTCCTCAGTGGGGTGTTCGTTGCTCCCAAATGTCAGATAACAACCGCTTTTAGATATATGATTCCTCGTAATATCCTTTCTGTCTGAAGAATGCCTTCTGAGTGTTGGTTGGTGCATTGTTTTCTTTACTGTGCAGAACTTCTTCAGGTTGTTTTGTGTTTTTATTTCTTGATTATTTTAGTTGTGATTTTTATTTTTGTTTTTCCTTTTTATTTTTTGAGACAGAGTCTCGCTCTGTTGCCCAGGCTGGAGTAAGGTGTCACGATCTTGGCTGACTGCAACCTCCACCTCCCAGGTTCGAGCGATTCTGTTGTCTCAGCCTCCGGAGTAGCTGGGACTGCGGGTGTGTGCCACTACTCCCAGCTAATTTTTGTATTTTTAGTAGGCACAGGGTTTACCATGTTGGCTAGGCTGGTCTCCAAATCCTGACCTCAAGTGATCTGCCCGCCTTGGCCTCCCAAAGTCCTGGGTTTACAGGCGTGAGCCACCGTGCCTGGCTAGCACTGACTGTTTTTGTAAGGTAAGGTCAATGACGAAAACTAGAATTTTTGACTTCTATTGTTGGAAGTGGTTTTTTTTCTGTTTTTCTTTTTTTCTATTTGCTTTTACATCCCGTGAGCTTAGATTCAGGTTTTCCTAAACTTAAGCTCACTCTGTGTTTTCCTGTAGCAGTTTTACGCTGTTAGGTCTTGTGTTTAGGGTTTAATGTATTTTGAGTTTATGTTTGTGTATTGTATAACAACAAGGTCTTATTTCATTGTTTTGTATGTGGCTATCCAGTCGTTTCAGACTGCTCAGTTGAACAGACTGCTGACTCCTCATCTCATCTTTTTTCCCTTCGAGACTCAGTCCTACTCATGCTGTCACCCAGACTAGAGTGCAGTGGCGAGATCTCAGCTTTCCACAACATGTGCACCCTTGCTTCAAGAGATTCTCGTGCTTCATCTTCCCAAGTGGTTGGGATTGCTGGTGTGCACCACCACACCTGACTACTATTTTTTGTATTTTTACTAGAGATGCAATTTCACCATTTTGGCCAGGCTGACCTCAAGTGATCTGCCTGACTTGGTCTCCGAAAGCTCTGGGAGTACAGGTGTGTGCCACAGCACCCAGCCACATTGTATCTTCTAGGTGTTCCTTTCAAAAAAATGTGTTGATTGCATACAGGTGTGCGTTTAGGTTCTCTTATGTCCCTAGGTTCATGGATTCATTTTTATGCCACTACTGTAGTCTTTAGATTGAGTGGAGGTTTTACATGTAGTTTGAAATTGGGGAAAGTGCAGCTTCCAATTGAGTTTGTATTCCCTTGGATTGCTTTACACATTCAGGTTCTTTGGGTCTTTGGTGGTTCCATGTGAATTTGTAGCCATGTATCGCTACCATTCCATAAAACGTTTGCTTCATACTTTATGTCCAGAATTAGGGGTGCATTGGGACATTGTGATACTTGTTTGTATGCCTTGAGTATGGATAAAATCAGGGAGTTTCCCATGTCTCTAAGCACGTATAGGTTTAATATCTTCGATGTGTGAACATTCAGTATCCTCCTTGGTAGCTCTTTTGAAAACGGCACGACCATGTTGTTAAGTCTTGTCACCCTGCTTTGGACTGGAATACCAGAATGTATTCCTTTCCTGTAACTCTCTGTGTACCTACTGCCAATCCTTGATGTCCTCTCCTCCACCTAGTCTGTGGTGACCACTGCTGTATTTTCACCTTCAGTGAGTTAAATTTTTCAGCTCCCACATGAGTGAGAACATGCAGGCTTGGTCTTTGTCTGCCTTTCTGATTTGATTGAACAGAATATCTCCAGGTGCAGCCATGTTGCTGGAAATGATAGGATTCCAGGAATTTTGATGGCCCAAAAGTATTCCATTGTGTCTGTGTACTAGAGATTCTTCATCCCTTCATCTGTGGATGGACAGGGAGGTTGATTGCTTGTCTTGGCTTTTGTGCATAGGGCTGAGTTCCACCTGGGATGACAGATCATCTCTTCCATGTCCTGATCATGTGCTCTGTGTATATACCTAGTAATAGAATTGCTAGATAAAACGGTAGTTGTGGTTTTACGATTTCAAGGAACATCCAATTGGTTTCTTTAGCGTGCATACTAGTTTACCATATCCCACCAGCCTTGGAGACAAGTTCCTCCTCTGAGAAGATTCTCACCATTGCTGACGCACACAAAAGTGTAAGTGAAAATCACACCAGATTTCATCTCACTCTGGTTAGAATGAATACTACCAACATTTGATGGCAGTTTGTTTCTATAGAGTATACATTATACCCCCCTACACACACAACCCAAGGTGCAAGGGACATTTTGAGATATCTATATGTAGCATTATGATGAAATCATTGTATCTGGCATGTCTGTGATCTTCCATCATTATTTTATCTCTGTGGAGAGAATATTCAGAACCATATTTTCCAGCTAATTTTGAAAAATTTTTCTAGATTCTGTTGACCCTAGTCACCTAGTCAGCCTGCTGTGCAATAGAACACCAGAATAGATTCCTTGTATCTGAGCGTCACTCTGTACCCGTTACCAGTCCCTACCCAGGCTCTCTGCTCTCCCCAGCCTCCAGTAACCCCTACCGGAAGTTCTGCTTTTAAGAGACAATGTTTTCTGGATTCTATGTAGCTGATGTCATGCAGCGTGGGTCTCTCCCTGGCAGACTCGTTTCACCTAATTGTCTTCCGGGTTTCTCCAAGTGGTTGCAGATGACATGATTTCCTGAAGTGTTACAGCTGACATGTGTTTCCTTGTGTATGTCAACTGTGGTTCCTTTATCCCTTCATCTGTGCATAGACAGGTAGGTTAATTCCACATCTTGGCTATTGTGACTAGGGCTTCAGGACACATGAAAAGGCAGATAACACAGGGATTTCATTTTCTCTAAACGTGTACCCAGTGGTGGGATTGTTACTGGAGTGGCAGTTGTACTTTTACCTTTCGTTGTTTGTTTTTTTTAAAAAAAAAAAAAAAAAAAAAGACAGAGTCTTGCTCTTGTCGCCCAGGCTGGAGTGCAGTGGCGCGATTTCGGCTCAATGCAAGCTCCGCTTCCTGCGTTCAAGCGATTCTCCCGCTTCTGCCTCCTGAGTGGCTGGGAATCCAGGCACCTGCCACCACGCCTAATTTTTGTATTTGTAGTAGAGACAGGATTTCAGCATGTTGGTGAGGCTGGTCTTGAACTCCTGACCTCAGGTGATCCACCTGTCTCGGCCTCCCAAAGTGCTGAGATTACAGGTGTGAGCCACTGTGCCTGGCCTACCTTTTACTTTTTTAAGGAACTTCCAAAAGTTTTTGTAGTGTGTACATAATTTTCATTCCACGAAGTGTGTGGAAGATTTTTCTTCCCCTGCAAGTCTATGCTGACCATTACCTTCAACAATTTTGATTTTTGTCTTTTGTAATACTCATTCTAGGTAGAATTAGATGGTAACCGAGTATGGTTTTGATTCATGTTTTTGTGAGGATTAGTGATATTGAGGAACTATCACCTGTGAGTCCATTTCCTGCCATCTTTTCACTCAGGTCTATTTAGATCCTTTTACTTGGATATTTGTTGTTTTTATTGTTGTTTTTCACTTGGTCATATCACTTTATTGTATGTGTTAGATAACAACCTCTTTCAGGGTTAGGATTTTTTATCGTTTCTCCCAGTCTTTAGGATTCCTTTTTTTTGTTTCATTGTTTCCTTTTCCCTGTAGAATTTGTAAAGTGTCCCTAGTCACATATGGTTATAGTTGCATATGTTAGCAGTGACTTTTGTGTTCAACACCCCGCTTCCATGATAGCAGAAAAACATGCGTGCGTGCGCACGCACACACACAGAGCCAAGCCTTGCATTGTCTGTGGGTATAGTTTCCTTATCTATTTTTTAGTGTTATGATGCTTTTTTACCTTTTGCAGCCTGTTTGCATAGATTGAGGGTTTCCTAAAATATACACCCACTCTCTTTTCTTATAGGACCTTTACAGTTTCAAGATTGAGTTTAGGTCTTCATTTTGTGTTGATTTTGTGTATCGTGCATTGTAAGGGTCCTATTTCAGTGTTTTTCCTGTGGATATTCAGTTTTCTCAAAATCGATAATTGAACCAGACTCTCCCTTTCCCATTATATCTTTTTGGGGTTTTGAAAAATGTGTTCCCTACACAACATGTTGGATAGAGTATTTGGCTGCCTCTTTGTGTCACTTAGGTCCTCGTTCTGTGTTTGTGACAGTCATGAATTGTTTGGATAACTACAGATTGTTTTTTGATTGATTATTTTCTTTGGTTCTTACCTTGGATTTTTCTTTTAATGCTTTCTACTCTTATTATTACAGTTTAAAAGCTATATTTGCAAGTTAGTTACATCTGTTGATTGCATGACACTGAGACTGGGGGTCCCAACAACCCCGTAACCCAGGCAGTGAGCAGAGGGCCCACAGGGTGGGTCTTTAGCACACGCTCCCTCTCCCCTGTGTTTTTATTGGTCTGTGGTCATTCCCGGTGTCTGTTGTTCTCTTCTTTATGTTTGAGTGCATTGAAAGTTTAATTCCTGCTTATAAGTGAGAACATGTGGCATTTGGTTTTCTATTTGGACCTTAGTTCACTTCTGACACTGGCCTGCAGTTTCCACCTTCTGTTGTCAGGTGATCCTCCCTGAAAGGTCTACAGGTGCCCACCACCACATCCGGCTAATTTTTTTATTATTGTAGAGATGGGATCTCACCATTTTGCCCAGGCTGGTCTCAAATTCTGGACTGAAGCGATCCACCTGCCTTGGCCTCCCAAAGTGCTAGAATTACAGATGTGAGCCACTGTGCTGGCCTCTCATGCACTGTTGATGGGTAGGTTGATTCCATGTCTTTGTCATTGTGAATAATACTGCTATGAACATAACGAGTGCCTGTGTCTTTTGGATAGGAGGATTGATTTTCCTTTGGGTAGATGCACAGGAGAGGGCTTTCTGGGTGAGATGGTAGTTCTGTTTTCAGCTCTTTGAGAAATCCCCAATCTGCTTTCAATGGTGTCTGTACTAGTTTTAATCCCCTCCCCTCCCGGAAAGCGTACCAGCGTTTCGTTTCCTCGGCTACCTCGCCAGCATGTGTTCCTTGTCTGCGTGGTCCTCACCATTGTGACCTCCATGGGATTACAACGTCTTGTAATGTTTTTGATTGGCAGCTCTCTGATAGTGAGTTTGAGCATGTTTTCCTATATGTTGGTTGCTTGTACATTGTCTTTTAAGACGCATGTGTTCACGTCTCTTGCCTGTTTATTTTTTTTTTTTTTTTTTTTTTTTTTTTTTGAGGCGGAGTCTCGCTCTGTCGCCCAGGCTGGAGTGCAGTGGCGCGATCTCGGCTCACTGCAAGCTCCGCCTCCCGGGTTCCCGCCATTCTCCTGCCTCAGCCTCCCGAGTAGCTGGGACTACAGGCGCCGCCACCACGCCCGGCTAATTTTTTTGTATTTTTAGTGGAGACGGGGTTTCATTGTGTTAGCCAGGATGGTCTTGATCTCCTGACCTCGTGATCCGCCCGTCTCGGCCTCCCAAAGTGCTGGGATTACAGGCTTGAGCCACCGCGCCCGGCCTCTTGCCTGTTTATTAATAGGATATTCCCTAGTTGACTTGTTGAAGGGCCTTGTAGATTCTGCATATTAGATGTGGTGCAGATGCACAGTTTGGGACCGTGTTCTCCCTTTGTGTACACTGTTAACTCTGTTGGTAGTTTCTTTTACTGTGCAGCAGCTCTTTCAGGTATTCGGTCTGACTTGTCAATTTCTGTTTTTGTTGCCGTTACTCTTTAGGACTTAGCCATCTAAATTCTTTGCCAAAGCCTATGTGGAGAAGGATATTTCACAAGTTTTCTCATAAGATTTTAATAGTTTGAGTTTTTCCATTGAAATCTTTCATTCATCTTGAGTTCCTCTTTGTGTCTGGTGAGAGGTAGGGGCCTAGTCTTACTCTTCTGCACATGGCTAGCCACTTATTTCAGCACCGTTGATGGAATAGGATGTCCTTTTGCCTTTGCTTACTTTGGTGGATTCTGTGTTAGATTAGATAGTTTTCAGTGTGTGGGTTTACTTCTTGGTCCTCCCTTGTGTTCCACTGCTCTGTGTGGAGGCCGGTCCCTAGCTTTTCCATGAAATTTGAAATCAGGAAGTGTGATGTGTCCGATGTAGTCTGGATGTCTCAGGATTGCAGAGGATGAAACTCAGGGCGCTTCATGGTCCCACATGAATATTAGCATCACCTATTTCTATTTCTTGTAACAAATGTGTTGCATAGTAAAGGAACAATACAATGAGAGGGTAGAGTGGGGCATTATGGTCCATGCATACATTGTGAAATGATGAAATCAGGGTACTTAGTGTTTCTGATACCTTTTCCCATTGTTTATTCCTCTATGGTGAGACCCTTTCAGTATTCTCCTGTCAAGCTGCTTTGAAAGTGATGTGCCTTTGTTGTTAACCCTGGTCACCCTGCGCTGGAATAGAACAACAGAATTTTCTTCCTCTCATTTCCCATTTACAATCCCTGCCCATTACTCCTCTTTTCCCCCAGTCTCTGCAAACCCATATTGTGCTTGCCAGGTCTTTGAGATAGAGTTTCTCAGATTCTGCATGTGTGAGATGACTCAAGATTTGTCTCTTTCCCCTCTTGTTCATTTAATTTACCATCATGTTTTCCAGGTGCAACCCTGTGGTTCCCCACGATAGGATTTCATTGTGGTTTTGTGTCTGAAGAGTATTCCGGTGTGTACATGTGGAACAGCTTCTTTATCCCTTCTTCTGTGGACAAGCAGGTAGGTTGATGCTTACACTGGCTCTTGGGAACAGTGCTGGAATCCACATGGGTGCGTAGATCTATGTTTGGTGTCCTGATTTCAATGACTTTGAGTGTATTCCTAGTAGTAGAATTGCTGGTTGAAACGGTAGTTGGAGTCTTTTAAGGTTTGGAGGAACCTCCAAGTGGTTTCTGGAGTGCGTGTGCTAGTTTACCTTCTCACGAACTGTGAAAGAGTGTCTCTCTCTGTGTCTCTCTGAAAACACACCAGCGTTTCCCTTTCTTTCAATGTTTTTTTTTTTTCCTTTTTATGTTAATACTCATTCCAATTAGAATGAGATGGTGTCTAAGTGTGGTTTTGATTTACATTTTGCTTGTGGTTAGTGATGTTTGCCAAGTTATTGTGAACTTGTTTCAATTTGACATGTAAGACTGGGCAGTGGATCTGAAGACCTGAGATGGATGCATAGGTAAAAGTTTCTGACTCAACATTACTGATCCTCACGAGAAGTCAATCAGAACCACACTCAGATAGCATCTCTCTCTCTGGTGAGAATGAATGTTACCAAAATGGGACAGCAGTTTCATTGTCGTATAGTCTGTATGTATAACCAGCAAGTGCAAGGCACAGTTTGATCTGTGTAAACATAGCATCATCATGAAGTCGCGGTGTCTGGCATCTCTGTGAGCTCCAGACTTATGATTTCTCTGTGGAGAGAATATTCACAACTGACCTTTGTAGCTGTTTTAAAAATTGTGGTTTTCTGTTCTTGCCTTTTGGCATAATGGCCTACGGCTCTGTCCAGGTTTCTGGTAAGGGCATGGATTTGTTTTTATGGCTGTGTAGTGTTCCGTGGTGTGTATGTACCACATTTCCTTTCTCTGATCCACTGCTGATGGGCACCGAGGCTGATTCCATGTCTTCACCATTGTGAGTAGTACTGCCGTGAACATGCGAGTGCATGTGTGTTTTGGATGGAAGCATTTTCCTTTGGGTAGATCCTTAGGAGTGGGATTCCAGCGCTGGGTGGTAGTTCTCTTTTAAGTTCTTTGAGAACTGTCCACACTGCTCTCCAGGGAGTCTGAACTAGTTTGCATTTCCCCCAACAGTGAACCTGCATTTCTTTGCTCATCTGCTCCACCAGCCTCTGTTGTTGTGGACTGTGTATCATAATTGCCGTTCTGACCAGTGTGAGATGGTATCTCAGTATGTTTCTGATTTGCATTTCTCTGATAATCAGTGAGATCGAGCATCTTTTCATTCTCATTGGTTACTGGTACACCTTCTTTTAAGTGTGTGTTCATGTCCCTTGCCCATTTACAAATTGGGTTGGGTTTTTTTTGTTGTTGTTGTTTGTTTAAGCTCTTTACATAAATCCTGGATATTAGACGTTTTTCAGATGCATAGTTGGGTAATATGTTCCCTCATTCTATAGGCTGTGTGTTAACTCTGTTGGTGCAGCAGCTCTTTTGTGTATTAGGTCCCACTTATCAGGAATTGTATTTGTTCTCATTGCTTTTGGCGACTTGAGATATAAATGCTTTGCCAAAACCTCTGTCGAGAAGAGTATTTGCTAGATTCTCGTGCAGGATTTTTTTATAGTTTCAGGTCTTGGATTTTTATGTATTTTTGTATTTACAGACCGAGCCTTGCTGTGTCAAAGAGGCTGGAATGCAGTGGAACGATCTTGGCTCACTGCACCCTCCACCTTCGGGGTTCAAGTGATTCTTGTGCATCAGTCTCCCGAATAGCTGGGAGTACAGGTACGTGCCACCATACCCAGCTAAGTTTTGCTTTTTAAGTAGACAGGGTTTCACCATGTCAGCCAGGGTGGTCTCGAACTTCCCGACCTCAAGTCATCCGCCTGCTTTGGCCTCCCAGAGTGCTTGGATTCCAGGCATGAGCCACCACCACACCCAGCCCAGGATTTTGCATTTCAATCTTTGATTCAAGTTGAGTTGCTTTCTGTACATGGTGAGACACGGGCCCAGTGTTACTTCTTCTGCATCTAGGTAGCCACTGATCCCAACACCACTTAGTGGTAGGGAGTCCTTTCTCCATTGCTTATTTTTGTTGTTTTATTTTCAAGTATCAGATGATTTCAGGTGTGCAGGTTTGTATCTGGGTCTTCTAATCTGTTCCACTGTTCTGTGTAAGCGGGTGCCCAGCTTTTTAGTGAAAATGCCTAGCCATTACATTGTGAGTGTTAGAGTATTTCCTTTGTTTTAATTTTTTAAAAATACCTTTAACAGCCTACGTGCACGTATTACTTTTCGAAAATACATGCGCACTGTATGTTTTCTTGTAGTAGTTTTGTGGTGTCAGATTTGAGTTTTAGGCCTTTAACATATTTTGCATTGATTTTTGTATTGGCATGACATAACAGTCCTATTTCAGTGTTTTGCTTGTGAATATTCAGTCTACTCAGCATCATCTATTGAACAGGCGGCCTTTTGCCCATTGTGTCTTTTTGGTGTTCTTTTGAAAAATGTGTTCACTATATGTAACTGGGGTTAAGTATTTGATTTACTCATTCTGTCCACTTTCTTAGTTTATGCCAGTAAATGATTGTTTGGATAATTATAAAAGTTTGTGTTTTTCATTCATTGTTGTAGCTTCTCAGTTTGTATTTGTTAACTAATTTCTACATTTTTTGTAGACTAAAAGGTACAAACGCCGATTAGTTACTGCCTTTGGTATTTTGCAGGACATTGAGACTGGGATCCCAGAGACCTTATCACGCAGGGAGTGGGTGGACCCACTGGCTAGGTCTTTAGCCCATACCTCGTCCCTTCTTCCTTTTTCGTCTGATAAGTCATCAGTGTCTGTTGTTCTCACTTTTACGGTAGGGTGTATTCAATGTTAGCTCCACCTTAGAAGTGAGAACATGTGGCATTTGGTGTTCTGTTTTTTCTTTCTTTGCCTTTAGATAATGGCCTCCAGCTCTTTTCATGTAGCTGCCAAGGACATGATTTCCTCGTTTTTTTTTTATGGCTGCCTGGTTTTTTGTGGTATATATGTACCAAATTTTCCTTTTCTGATCCACTGTTGATGGGTGCCTAGGTTGATTTCACGTATTTGCCATTGTAAATAGTACCGCCAAGACCATTTGTGTGCATGTGTGTTTTGGACAGAAGGATTTATTTTCCTTTGTGTATATCCCAGTGGTGGGCTTGCTGTGTCAGATGGTAGTTCTGGTTTAAGTTCTTTGAGCAGTGTCCGAAGTGCTTTCTGTGGTGTCTGAACTACTTTGCATTTGCACCAAAAGTGGACCAGTGTCCCCCTTCTCTGCTGCCTCACTAGTGTCCTTTTTTTTTTCTTGACTGTGTAATCGCCATTCTGACCAGCGTGCGATATGTCTCATTGTGCTTTTGATTGGTATTTCTCTGACAGTTAGGTTCAGCATATTTTCAGATTTTTGGTTGCTTTTATATCATCTTTCAAGAAGTGTGTGCTTATATCCATTGCCTATTAATTATTTGGCGGGGGGATTGGCTAATTGATTTGTGTAAGGTCTTTAAGGTAGATTCTGGACATTAGAACCTTGGTCAGGTGCATAGTTTGGGAACATTTTCTCTCATCCTGTATGTCGTCTGTCTACTCCGTTGGTAATTTCTTGTGTTGTGTGGTGGCTCTTTAGTGTATTAGGTGCCACATGTCGATTATTGCTTTTGTTGCAGTGTCATGTGGGGTTTTAAGCATATAAATGCTTTGTCAAAGCTGATGTTGAAGGGTATTTCCTAGGGTCTCTTGTAGGCTTTCTGTACTTTGAAGTCTTCCATTTACATCCTTCGTTCATCTGAGTGAACTTTGGTACATGGTGAGACGTAGAGGCCTAGTGTTACTTACTCTTCTGCACATGGCTCGCCATTTATCCCCAAGACTATTGAAAAGGGAGTTCTTTCCCCTTTACTTAATCATTGTGTATTTCATCCAGAATCAGGTGGTATGAGGTGTGGGTCTACTTCAGGTTCTGTGTTCTCTTCCACTCATCCATGTGGAAGCAGGTCCCCAGAGTTTTAGTGAAATTTCAAATCAGAGAGTGTGATGCATCCAATGTAATTTGGATTTCTCAGAACTGCTTTGGAAATACGGGGCATTTCCTGGTCTCACGTGAACTTCAGCATTGTTTCTTTCTTTTTTTTTTTTTTTTTTTTTTTTTTTTTTTTTTTTGAGACGGAGTCTTGCTCTGTCACCCAGGCTGGAGTGCAGTGGCCGGATCTCAGCTCACTGCAAGCTCCGCCTCCCGGGTTTACGCCGTTCTCCTGCCTCAGCCTCCCGAGTAGCTGGGACTACAGGCGCCCGCCACCTCGCCCGGCTAGTTTTTTTGTATTTTTTAGTAGAGACGGGGTTTCACCGTGTTAGCCGGGATCGTCTCTCGATCTCCTGGCCTCGTGATCCGCCCGTCTCGGCCTCCCAAAGTGCTGGGATTACAGGCGTTTCTTTCTATGTCCTTAAAAACAATTTGTCCCGTAGTAAAAGTATACAATTAAAGAGTAGAGTGGGACATTTTAATCCATGCATATATACCTTGTGTAATGATCAAAGGAAGGCATTGACTGTCTCTGTTACCTTGTGTAGTTATTATTTATTAGTTCTCTGTGGTTGCAATATTCAGAGTCCTTCTTTTCAACCTTTTTTGGAAAATGTGGGATACTGTTAAGTCTAGACACCCTGCTGTGAAGTAGAACAGCTGAATTTATTCCTGTCATCTGAGTGTAACGTTGTATCCATTTCCCAGTTCCTGCCCCTGCTCCCCCACCACCAGCCTCTCTTCACCACTGTGGAACTTTCTATGTCTAGGAGATAAAGTCATTTAGAGAGAAAGTTGATGTCATTCTCACATGCATGAAATCATGCCGTGTTTGCGTTTCTCTTCCTGGCTCATTTTGTTGAAGGTCATGTCCTCCAATTTCTGCACGTTGCTGCAGATGCCATGGTTTCATGAATTTCTGTGGCCGAAGAGGATTCTTTTGTGTACTGTAGTTTCTTTTTCCTTTTGTGCGTGAACAGGTACGTTGATTGGATACGTTCCCTATTGTGAATAGTGCTTCTGTTGCCATAGGAAGGCCGATACTTCTTCAACATAACAGATTCCATGTGCTTTCTGTGTATAACTGGGGGTGGGATTGTAATGTCAAATGTTTAAGGCACCTTCAACTGCTTTGCTTCATGTGTATAATAATGTACATTCCCACCAAAAGTGTATAAAAGTGTCTTTTTCTGCATTTCTACATTGGCCACTGCCTGTGAACATACGGGTTTTTTGTTTGTTTGTTTGTTTTGATAAGTTTCATTCTAATTAAAGTGAGAGGTATCTGCGTGTGATTTGTACTTAGACATTTGTGAGAATTAGTGAAGTTGAGCAACTTCTCTTTGACCTGTCAATTTCATGTTTTTCTTTCAAATGTGCCTGTTCAGTTTCCTTGTCCAGTTTTAGCTTGGGTATTAGGTTTTGTTCATTTTCCCAGTTAGAGTAGTGTTAGTTTCTCGTACATGTCAGATAACAACCCCATTCACAGATATGATTCTGCCGAACTTTCTTTCAGTCTGTATGATGCTTTCTTTAATAGTTCATTGTTTCTCTTCCCCATGCGGAAGCTCTAAAATGATGTATAGTCCCATGTGTTTGTATTCACATTTGTTAGCAGTGATTTTAGTGTCCCATCCAAAAAGAACAATAAATAAGAAAAAGTATTGCCAAATCAATTGCACGGTCTAAGGGTTTCTTGCCATAGATAATTTTTGCTCTTGTTTTCTTTCTTTTTTGCAAACTGCGTGCAGAGATACAAGTTTTGCTGAGATACAGACTCCTACTTTCCTTATAGGAGCTTTGCGGCTCCAGGATTGGGTTTAGGTGTTTATTTGGTGTTGATTTAGAGGTATGATATTGCAGACCCTGAAATGTTGACTTCTTTGTCTTGTTTTTGTCTGATACAGCACAAAGGGAGTTGTGTTCAAATTAAGCTGTGGGAAATCCTTTAGATACTGGGTTCAAACGATTGTCTCCTTCCTTGATGTCCACTTAGGGGAGAAGTGTCAGAAAGTCTGGGAAGATCCATAGTGGAAAACGTTTATCTGTATTTCGTGGAGACTGATGGCCAGCTCCCACCTGCCCAGGACTTCTGGAGAAGGCCAGCCTACCAATTGCTGAAATACCTCCCATCTCCAGCTCTTCAGTAAATATTTAAGTGCTTCATTAGAGATTTAAACCTTAAGAAAGTAAAGTAACCCAGTGGAAGTTGAATTTAACTAGAATTTAAGTTTGAGAGTAGCTGGTCAGTAGAACAAGTGTGGTAGATTGGGTGACATACTATGGTTTTTAAGGATTTTTGTTTTGTTTGTTTTCCTTAAACAGAGTTAACAATAATCAATTTGAATAAAGAAGGAAAACATTAAACGGTTGGTATGTGTAACATGAACGCTGTTCCATGACTTGTTCAGCCATAGCCTCAATTTGACATGCTAGACTATGAATCCTAAAGACTGGTATACGGTTACTGCACTGGAGTTACTTTTCTCATTCCAACAAGTGTAGAACATTTTGAATAGCATTTTAAAATTTTATTTTAATGAAAGCTTAGAAAAAAACCCTTACTTATACAGTAAAGAAAGTAAACATAAAATGGTCTCCCGCCTGACTCGCAAAAGACCCATGGCCTGATCCTGGCCAGCAGGAGCAGCTTGTGTTAAGGAGCAGGGGCCAGATGCAGCTGAGCTGCCAGCCTCCTAGATGTGGTTTCCTGGTGTCACGGTCTGGGTGAAGGATGGTGCAGAGCTGGTGTTCTGGCCAGCATCCCGGTGGGGTCCCAGCCACTGCAGGATGTTGCTGGCCTACTGGGATTCGGGCTCCAGCTGGCAGGAAAGCTTGTAGCTGCAGGACAGAGAGGTAGCTGTGAGGCCACCATGAGCCACACATCAGGTCCCCTCTCAGTGCCTACCCAGCTGGAATCCTGGGTCCCCAGCGGTCCCCATGCAACAGGGCTTGATGCTGGCCATGGAGTCATGGCCATAGGCTCTCTGTAGCTGGCCACAGGAGAGCCTCGTCTAGGCCACGTGGGGTGGCTGACACCTGTACTGTCAGTACTTTGGGAGGCTGTGTGGGGTGGATTGCTTGAGGCCAGGACTTAGACCAGCCTGGACAACATCGTGAAACCCCATCTGTACCAGAACAACAACAGCAGAACAACAGGACATGGTGTCTGTACCTGCTGTACCATATCCTGGGACATGATGTACAGCGGTAGTCCCAGCTGCTTGGGAGGCTGACAAAGGTCTTGAGCCCAGGAGGCAGACGTTGCAGTGAGCAGAGATGGCGACACTGCAGTGCAGCCTGGGCGCAGAGCTAGACGATGTTAAAAAAAAATGGAGCGCCTTCTCCCACCCTCTGCCCGTCCACTAGGCCCTCACCTCTCCTTGTCACTGAGCTGCTCCATTCTTTTGAAATAGGTGACAAATTTCTCAAGAGGCCGAAGCCTGTAATTCATGGCAGCCACTTGGAGCAGCTGCATTTCCTGCAGAACTCGGACCTCCTAGAGACAGAGGATAGGATGCTGACAGGGCCTGGGTGGAAGATGCTGAGGGGACCTTTGGTAAGCAGGGAGAAGGGGCTGATCCCTGGGGCAGTTTTTTGAGGGGGCCCCATGCAGCCCCCAGCCTATTCTCAGAGTTGGATGTAAACATCCCCTCCTGCAGGAATTGGTCTTTGATCCAGTGCGTTTCCCACTCTCCACTGGGATAGATTTCCTCCTCCTGTGTGTGTCAACCCCTCCCAGTAAACCTAAGATGTAGAGGATGGAGCCAGGGAGTGTCCTGCCCAGGGTGGACTGTGAGGTCCACATCCATACCCTCCTCCAATGTTAGCGTCCCAGCTGCTCACCTTCCTCTTCTTGTTGATGTTGCCCTGGAAGGCAGACAGAATCCATCACAAAGGTCAATGGCCCACAACCAGCCCCACTCCACCCCTTCCCATGCTGTACTACTGCCAGGGACACCAGGGTCAGGGGATGTGCGCGTGACAGGACTTGGATCTGCCTCAGACTCCGGGCTCTAGAGCAGGGGGCATGGGAGCTGAGGCTCAGGGACACTCTGCCCCACCTTTTTCTGATGACAGACAGGGAAACTGAGGTCTCTTATAGAAAGAAAGCACACAGTGACCCTGGAACTGCCTGCCCTTGGAGAGGCTCAATTTCACTCTCCAATTACGGGACTATCCTGGGGAGTCACTGAGTCCAGCTCAGCCCACACCTGAGCAGCTTTGCGGTCAGTCAGCTCTGCAGCTTCACCACTCAGGGATAGGGACTGGTGGCTGCCATGGAGCCTCCATCTCGCAGAGGTGATGAGATGGGCCTGACACCCCCACCCACAGGAGCAGCTGTGAGGCTCTCAGGGGAGGAGGTTTGCTTAGGGCTGAGATCTAAGGGCTCGGTCCATGACCCTCTCCTCCCAAGCCTCAGGATCCTGGTTCCCAACCAACCTGCCCCAGGCTCACTCACATCCAGATTGTCCGGGATGGCCGAATCCAACCTCTGTAACACAGTCAGAAAATCCCCCAGGAAGGGGACTACACCCTGTGCCAAGGAGGGTTGGGGAAGTGGTGATGAGTATTGGCCATCAGATGGCTGCCCACTGTCCTGTCTCATGAAATCCCGTCAGCCCCTGTCTCCCAGAACCCCCCTCCCTAGGTCTCCCGGATGGAGCAGCCATAGACCCTCAGCTGCCTTTCCCTATTCTCTGCCTCCTCTATCCCAGATGACCTCCAAGTCTAGGGATATTAACAAGTCACAAGGACCTGTGGTCCCAACCTTACCCTTCCCCACATCCACTCTGAGTCCAGCTTTCCCAGACCCTTGTTCTGGTCTCTCAAGTAGAGGTTTTCCAGGCCCAGTGGCCACAAGAGGACAGGGCTGGGGAGGAAGCACCTGCTGTCTCGATATGGAGGCCTCCAGCTGGCGGGGAAAGGAACCCTGTCCTGTGATCTCTTGTGATCCCTCTATGCCACAGGCTCACTCACCTTCTTCTGCCTCTGTAGCCTCATCTGGGCTCTCTGGTGGTTCCTTTCCTGGGTGGCCACCTTAAAGCTCCCCGCCTGCCAGGTGTCAGTGATGGAGACAGTGAGGCTCTCCTCCCTTCCCCCAGTTACAGCCCAGCCACCCCGCCCTTGGATCCCCAGGGACTGGTGTGAATCACCTGGCAAGGTGCTCATACCACTGGCCCAGCACCACACTCCCTGTGTGTGTCACCCAGTCATGCAGCCGGGCCTCACTGTGACTGTTTCCTCTTCTGTAAAGAGTGATCAAAACCACAGCTACCTCAGAAGGCCTCCTTAGTACTGTTTCCTGTAGCTATTGCCATTGTTCTCACCCTCATCCCTCTGAGGAAGAACGAGGCATGAGCACCCACAAATTATTTTCTTTTCTTGACCCTCATTTCCATTCTGTGAGGGCTGCGCTACAGGCTCAGCATCCCTTCATTTTCCAGATGAGGAAGTGGAGACCCAGAGCAGGCAGTGACTCCCCAGGGACCCGAAAGAGAAGGCGCCTCCTCCCCATCCTGGAGGCTCTGTCTCAGCTGCCTTCACCCCATATCCCAGCACCACCACCCATCAGGGTCGTGTTCTCTGGAGTGTCTGAGTGTCTGGGTCTCCAGCCAGGCACAGTCATGATAGGAAAGGGACAGGGCGGTTTAGGAGACCTGGTTAAGTGGCACCTGCCTATCTGAGCCCCACTGGAGTCTCTGCCACACAAACTGGGTTTGAGCTATGCCAAAGATTTTGCCTCGCCAATGATCCCCCAGGGGAGTTCTGTGCACAGAACTCTCTTCCTCCACTCAGGAAGTGGCCTCCTGCGGTGCCATCTCTGACTGACATGGCAGGGTTTTCCAGAATCCTGGGTGGGGTGACAAGTTGTCTTCTCATTTGCATGGAATATTCTGAGATCTGGTCAGAGAGGATCCCTTAGGAATGCATGATGAATCCCCCAGTCATGAGCTTGTGTCACTGATAACTGGTGACAGTCCTGTGACATGACCGTTTTCGGGTATCTGCAAAGGGCAGAGTGGGGAGTCCCAGGAAACACGTATGTCCTGAGCATCCCCACTGGTACCCATAGCTGTGAGGTCCACTGGACTCCCTGGCACATGAGCTTCCTTTGTTTTCGTTCCCCCTCTCCCCCAGTGTGGGCAGAGGTCCCCTGCCCATGGAGATGCGCTGCAGACAGAAGCAGCAGCAGAGGCCTGGCTTCCTCAGGAATTGCCAGCCAGTTTGTGGAAGGAAGAAAGTCCCACCTACCATAACCATCCCCCAGCCTGGAGGAAGCTCCATGCCAGCAGGATGGGCCAGCATGGGAGCCAGAACCCTGCTAATGCTGCAACTCATCACCCTGGCTCAGCAGCCCAGCAGCCATTGCCACATCCCATTACCAGGGCCTCCTTCCCCTGTGCCACCACATGCCCATGGACCACACACCTCTCTCCCTGTTGGCCCTACGTAGGCATGGAGGAAAATTTTCAAGTCCACTTTTAGTAGATGAGTCAAAAGAAAACAAAATAACCACTGCACACCGGGTCCAGTGCCCTCCAAACTCAGTCTTTCCTCTGACCCTTAAACACTTGTCCCACATCTCCCAGACTCCACTGTACCTTGATCAGCAGGTCCCGCTTCATTGCAGTGTCTGTTTTGCAGAGTTGTTTTAGATACTTTGTGCTTTTGCTATGGACAGAGGAAAGAAAGAAGGGTAAATTTGTGAATAAGCAGAGAGATTTGTGAGTTCCCATCCAATCCCTTTTGTTTGAAAACCCAGAGAATCCCAACTTAGTGGGTGAGAGTTTCCAGTGGGGTCCTCTGTTGACAAGGGCTGCAGAAGACCAGGGTGGGACTTGTCATGCTCCTCTCCTGGCCCATCTCCACTTCACATGAGCCCCTGCGTGTTACAGTTCCACTGCTGGGTGCAAACACCTGAAAGCCCCCAGTTGGCTCCAGTCTGTTCCTGATGGTTAAAAATCCTTAGTCCTGAGTTGGAAATCCTTGCCTAGAAGTCCAGGGCAGCTTAGTGACCACACATACCAGGCCATCCCTGCCTCCAGTGTCCCTGGTCTCCAAGAACCTTTCAGAGTCGAGGGCACGTGGGGAGTCCTTTGGGTCCCTAGGTCAACCCTGGTGCTCCCGTGGAGAGAGCCCCCCTCACCTGGACACTCCTGCCCACGTCTTGTGTAGCCGATGTATTGGGTTGCTGCACAGAGCAGAGACGATGGCGTGCACCGCGGAGAAGTTGTTGAGGCTTAGGCACTCCTGGAGAGGGAAGAGCGAGCTGTTAGGTCCAGAGTTGCAGCCCGACCCACTTCAGCCTCAGCCCACTCTGCTGAGATCTCCCTTCCTGGACAAAGCAGAGGCCCAGGGAGCCTCAGGAGGGGACACCTGGGGCTGAGTGAATGTCACTCATCTAGGAGGATTTTAGTTCAACCAAAGGAAGAGTGCAGGTCGGAAGTGAGCAGCCCCCACTGGGCCATGGGAGTCAAGGTCCATGAAGCTCTGGCAAGAAGGGCCTAGGGGATGTGCAGGGCTCAGGCCAGAGATACAGATGCCAATCCTAAAGCTGATGGAGGAGAAGAGGCAGTTCCCCAGTTTTAAAGAGGGAATCTTTAGGCCCAATTATAGCTTACTCTGGCCACTTTGATCCAGTGTTCCACCACCGTGACCCTGTCCTGGGCCCTCATGCCATGGTTCCCGAGGCAGGAGGTGGTGACGCAGTTGGCGAGCCTGTTGAAGTGTGCGATGGTAGCACGAACTGTGGGTGCCACGTGCTCATTCCCCTTCTTAGCTCGTCGGCCCCAGATGGAGCCCAAACATTCGTAGAGCTCCACCTTCTTGAACAGCTCCTTTGGGGGTAGGAGGAGAGTGTCACAGACAGAGCACACCCCAGCTCAGAGTCACCCACAGTCCCAGGCAAGGACTGAGCTCACAGTCATCCACGGTCTCTCTCAGGAACTGAGCTGGAGCTCAAAAAGCTTTAAAATGGGCCTCAGACATGTGGGAGTCTCCGGCTTTGATTTTCCGCCCACCGAGGGCCCTGAATGCATCATGTCCCAGAACCCAACAAGAGTGGGAAGAGAGAGTGACATTTTCTCCCAGGCCATCCGCACTTCCAAGAACTAGAGGGTGGCTCAGGCCTGCCCGTCCTGAGGATTCGTCTTCCTCCCATGCAATCATCCCTGTACGCCTTCTCTCCATACCGGTGCACTTTGCCTGTGGCAGCTGCAACTATGGGCTCTGTTTGGGTGTCTGCCATAGAATCTAGTATGCATCAGGTACCTAATAAGCGCTGAGGGTAGTGAGGCTCCTGAGCAGCTGGGTGAGTGACCCATGGCCCTGCCTGCCCCTCAGTGATCACCACCCTGCCCTGCTTTCTGTCCATCCCCTGTCTTTCAATCTGTACAGTCCCTCTGTGCAGCTGGCACGGGCGATGTCCCATCTCTGCTGTCCACATGCAGACAGGGAAGACTTGTGGATGAGGAAACTCATCCAGATCCCGTGGTTGTAAGAAGTGGAGCTACAATTTGTCCCAGGGTATGGGCCACTTCTCAGGGAGAGGCTGGTCTGAGACAGCTGGTGCCGGAGGCACAGCCTGCAAAGCCTAGCTGCTCACCGCATCCATAAGGGTCAGCTGCTCTGCCAGCAGCCTGGGAGGGAAGGTCGTGACATCAGGCAGCTCCTCAGTGGGTTGGTTCTTTACAGGAGAGGAACAGGGGGACTCTGGGGCTGACTGTGGCTCTAGCACTGTCACGGGAGCAGACCCTCTGGCTGGTGCTGGTGCTGGTGGTGAATGTAGATATTCTGGTGCATCCAGGGCCGCACGTGACTCTGGCTCCAGAGCAGGCCCCAGTTCCGCCAGCAGTAGTAGTGCTGGCTCCAGGGCCGGCATTGTTAATGCCTGTGGCCCAGGATGTGGAGCAGGATCTGGAAAAGGAGAAAAGGTCACCCCACCAGTCACTTTTCACTGGGCTTTCCAAGCACAGAAGTGACTGAATGGAATTTAAGGGACTTGTAGCCCCAAAACACCACCCCTGGAAAGTCTTCCAGACTGCAAGCCACCTCACCATCTGGCTTGGCCTTGTTGGGCTCTGGAGGCAGCAACTGGCCTAGGACAAGTTCCTGGTGGTCCTCCACGCCCAGTCCAGGCCTGGTGAAGTTCCTGAAGGCCAGCTTTATCTGGAAAGATGACCGTTGCGGGGGCTGATAGCACAATGAAGTATTTTCAAGGGGCCAGGTGAAGAAAACGCAGGTGATGGTTCTGGTGATGGAGTGGACAGCTGAGTCAGAGACCTGGCTTTCTCCCACACAACCCTCCAGGGCACCCTTGTGTGGTTCTGGGCCCCTGACCTGTTGCAGCCTGTGTAGAGGACAGCCCCACCCTACCCCCAAGCCATCAGTGGTGACCTGGAAGGGGCAGACCTGGCCATGCAGCAGGACTGTACAGACCCTTCTGTGCCCCAGCTTCCTACAGACATTCTCTTCCCAAAGGCCCTGGAGCACAGCACTGTGCACCTGGGCACTCAAGATGGCAGCTCCAGGGAGATTTGCGAGCAGGTTGCTCATGACAGCTCCAGCTCTGGGTCCCCTGATCCTGGGGTTAGGAGGGTGGGGGCAGATGTAGAGTGGAGGAGGACAGGGAGAGCTGGGACGCCATGGTGCTAGGGATGAGTCTCTCAGTGGCCAGCTGTGACCCCGGCCTCAGCTCTCCTTTGCAGGGCACCTAAGTCTCCATTTACATAACTCACTATTTGCCTCTTGTGGGTGAAGTCCCCAGATGTCAGCCTTCTTGTGGGAATTTTAAGAGGTATGTGCCCCAGGGCTCCTTGAGTCTCCCCAGCCAGAGTCCATTCTTTTCCCCCATGCTTTGTGGGTGAAAAGGCCCTTCAGAACCCTAAATCCACCCAGTGTATACTTGTGGCTGGGCTCCGTCATTCTAGTCAGTATCTGGGAGGATGCCACCATATGTAGAAGAGGCCATGAGGGTTTCAACTCTAACATTCTGTAGATATGACCTGGTGGTTCTGTCTCCTGTGAGCGCCTGAGTCTAAGTAGAATCAAGGCCCAGGGATTGTCATCTGCTTTGTTTATGAAATAATGCCAAGCCACAAGAAGAGCAGTGCACAAATGAGGTGTTTTGTATGTATGTGTTGAATGTGTGAACCCCAACCATTGGAGAACCCCAGCGAGCATCTCCAGTTGTCTGTGGGCCTGTGGCTCCCTTTTCACCACCAAGGGACCCCTCTTCTGTCTGTGTCAAGAAGACCAACCAGAAGGAATCTCAGACATCCTTTACCAATGCCATGGTAGACTTGCTTTGCTATGTGTTTTTCCAAACAGCGAAGGATATGAGCCATTGAGGCAGAATGCTGATAGCTGCTTCAGTGAAGGGGAAAAGTAATAAACACGAATCACAGCACCCGCAGCAGATTTTCCAGAGTTTTAGGCTCTAGGGACCCCTTTGTTTGCCATGTCTTAGATCATTCAGTCCCCACAAGAACCCTGTGAGGTTCATCTTCTGGCTACTCCCTGTTCCAGAGGAGCCAACCAAGGCTCCGAGAGCTGCATCTTCAAGACTCAGCCAGCAGGGCACAGAGGCTCCTCCGTGCCTTGGAGGGGATGGACACTCACCTTCTAACCAGTAGTTCCAAAAAGTGTGGCACGGTGATAAAGTCCCAGGAGGGGCCCAGGCAGGTGGCATAGGAGGAGATGGGTTTAGTTAGCAAGGCTGGAACCAGGGAGTCCAACAGCTTCTCCCCTGTGCGGGGCTGGAAAGTTGGCATCCTGCAGATCTCATTTTCATACTGTGGGGACAAGGAGGGGCATGGGAGTCAGTGGTAACACCATGAACCACCAGAGGATCGCGATCTGGAAGTCACACCAAGAAGCACCAGCCCTTCAGGGACTTGTGCATGTGGAGAACCTGATTGCCCATGGTGAAAAGGATTCTAGGCTTTCCAAGTAAAATTGTATGTGAGGATGGAGAAGTGATAAAATGATTCACGCCTTCAAGGCACCGTCATGGTGTTTCTCAGCTGTGGGGCAATGGCGCCCTCTGTATCAACAGCCTACATGAAGAGCATCATCCCTGCAATCCTCAAAAATCACCCTCATGGTAGAGAAGAGACATGGGCTTTTGGATGTCAAATGTCTGCTCAGCAGCACCCGGGTCAGAAGGGAGCACCTTCCATGGGGAGGACTGCATGAAATTCCCTGTAGGCCACCTGAGGCTCCACTTCTGATACGCAGGGGAAGGGCCTGGAGAGGCCTCATCCCCTCCTCATTTTAGCGACTGCACACCGGACAAGAGGGATATGATTGTTTTTGTTCCTTTAACATGAACGTGAGTCTGGAGAAACAGCTTTGGCCATCCCAGCCCCGGCCAAGTGGAAAATTCTGAAAGATTCCTGAGTGGGAGAAAGTGCATCCCAAGGCCCAGGATTTGCCAGGCGACTCGGGGAAGAGAAAACTTAGGCAGTTACTGAAGCCGTGAAAGGTTAAGCAAATGTATGTTTGAAAGGGGAAATGAAACTAGGTGATTTTCTCTGCCATCCAGACAGCAGACTGGCAAAAAGTTGAAAGCATGTTAGTATTCAGGGGAGGCTGCAGTCAGAGAAGCAGCTACCTTCAGAGGCTGCTGGTGACCGTGTGACCAGCTGGAGCCCTTCTGGAAAATCAACTGGCTAGAGCTGTTGAAACTCGCTATCTGCGTATCTTTTCACCTAGATATCCCTTTCCTGGGTGTCTATCTTCCACAGGATATTTGTATATTTTATGGGTTGAATTGTGTTCCCTCCCCCAAATGTAACTATTTCTATTCTCAACCCCAGAAAATGTGACTGGGTCTGGACACAGAGTACTCCAAGAGGTAATTGAGGTGAAGTGAGTTTATTAGACTGGCCCCTAATTTAATATGCCTGGGGTTCTTATAAGGAGAGGTGGTGAGCGCACAGAGAAGTTGAAGAGAAGACCCTGTGCTGACTGAGATAGAAGTCAGCCATCTCCAAGGCAAGGAGAGAGGCCGAAAGAAACCACCCCAGGCTGACAACTTGACGTTGGACTTCCAGTCTCCTGAATTGTGAGGAACCAGATTTCTGTGGTTAAGCCCTTCAGTGACGTGCCATGTTATGGCAGCCCTGGCAAACTGCTCCAGCCTATTAGGACACACAGAGGATTATGCTCCCTGCAGAACAGGTGCCTAGAAAGGGAATTTTATCATGACAGGCTCCACCAGCACTCAGAGGCTGACCTCTGTGGAGCATGGCCTCCCTTAAGGACTATTACAGTGAGATGTGAGGGTGCAGCTCCTTCCTGATGGGGATGCAGGGATGAGTTCTGTGAGATGACACTTTAAAAACAGATCCATAAAGAAGCTTCACCTTCTTTTGTTGTAATCAATGTCCACCCCCACCTTATTTGTGTTAAAGTTTTGGATTTTAAGTCCTGGAGGAGGTCTCGCAGGGCAGGGCAGCAGAGATGCCTGTTGCCAGAGATACACTTACGGTGGGGAGTTAAAATGATAACAGTATGAGTATGTTGCTACAGTGTTATCACTGTACTCAATTCTTTGTGGCAACATGCTGAGATACTCCTGACAAGCATAAAGTGAGAACAAGGATGTTCCCTCATCTTCCTCTGATAGGTGAAAGGGACTTTGCCTGTAACCAGGTTGCCACTGGGGACTACTGGCAGCCAAATTCCTTTGGGAGAGGACAGTGGGTCACTCAAGTGGGAAATTCCTAGGACAGAGCTTAGGGAGTCCCCATATTCATGTCTGAGTCCTGGGCCCACCCTGGTTTTCTGGAGTCCCTGTCTGTGGAGACCCTTCTGTGCCCTGTCTCACCCCAGACCAGCACTGGCCATGATTGGTGGCGGTGGGCCCCTGTCCTTTTCTGAAGAAGATGGAGAAATGGAATCCATCCAACAGCTCCTGCTTGATCTGCTGTGTGGAGCTCTGCAAAGAGAGAGTGCCCGAGAGCCGGGCCAAGAGATGTCAGTGGCCTGCCTGGCTGACCCCACAGTGGCACACCCCCATTAGAACTCCTTCCTGGTGTCCCCATCCCCAACAGGATTTGGCATATAGGAGCATCTACATAGACCTCCAGCCATAGAAGGTTGAGGTCTCCCAGAGATGAATTGAGATTCACATCTGAGCAGCAAACTGTGTCCTCGACACTGAAGTTTCCATCCTGCCTGGCTGTAAACCTGACATACCTACCAGGCTCCAAACACCTGACAACCTACCTGCTCCTGTTCAGGGAGGGCCCCTCATCTCCTGTTTCCCCCAAACATATGGGGAGGGACTCGGTGCTGCCCTGATGGGCACCGCTGAGGCCTAGCCTGGACGGGCCTGCCCTGGGCCCTGTGTTACCTGAGGGTGCCTTCTGGCAAAGGGCCAGAGGCGTCGAGGGTGAGGGTTGAACCAATGTCTATATTCTCGAGAAAGACTCTCATTTTGGCCTCTTCTGCGACGAGGAGGTCGGCAGCACGTCGGGACACAGCAGGAGAACATGTTGTTCTCCGCAGTGTCGCCTACCAAATGAACTGGAAATGGGGCTGTGTGTATAATATGGGTGCCTAGTTACCAGAATTCTAAGTTCTACTGGGGGTCTGTTAGTAAGGAAGTGAGGTCACATCTTGTAGGTTCCATCCTGTAAGCTCCTCCTCTCCATAAGACCTACTCAAAGGCCCCTCTGGGCTTCTGGCCGCTCACCCTCCCCCGTCAACTCCTTTACCTGTTCACCATTATGCAAAAGTGTGCCCCTTTAGCACCTTGGGAAGACCTGGATATGACCGGGGTCCCAGGTTTAAGGAGCCAGTGCTGGGTCAAACAGTCTTTATCTTAGCAGTTGTGAGACCCTAGAGAACTACTTTGGTGTTTTGGGCTCTCCCCACCTTGCACAATGGGAGTTATGCTAGCATCATAACCCTTCCTAGGGAACTCATGAGGTGTGTTTGAGATAAATCTTAAAAAACTCTTGGTGTTGTGGTCCCTGTAGATATTGCACATACTTTGAGATGGAAGAACTACAAGATGGGGTGAGAGGTAGCATGGAATACAACTCCAGTGGGCCTGGGTTCCACAGTATGATCTCAGGAAAAGGCACTTTTGCTCTGGGCCTCGTCTTTCATGCTGCAGTACTATACAAGGTTGGGATTAAATGAAATTCAGACATCCTCCTGCTCTGACATTGCACCTTCCAGTGGCTTCTCATTTTATTTAGTCCCAGACCCTATGCCTCATCTCAGCCTAGGGTGGGCAGCATCCACAAAGACAGCACTGAGGGCTTAGTGACTCCCTTCTGAATGATGGAGTAGGACACAGATGGTGGAATAGCACTCCTGGGCCAGTTCAGGCTACTTCAGCAAAGAACCGTAGCCTGGGGAGCTCATCAAGAAGAGAATTGTGTTTCTCCCAGTTCTGGAGGCTGGAAGTTGGAGATCAGGGTTCCAGCCTGGTCAGGTCTTAGTGTGGACACTTCTGTCCCATTCACTGAGCTTTTACAGTGCTGTCCTTTCCTTGGAGGATGGCTCAACTTCAGGAGCATGGGTGGACCTCCGTTCAAAGCCCCGCTCCCACTTGTAGCTTTGTGATCGTGAGGAAGTCATAGAACATCCCTGTGCCTGTTTTCTCCTCTGAGAAATGGCGTTAGTGAGAATTGCTTCCCTTTCTAATGACACAGAATAAAGCATGGAAAGAAGTTAACTCGGTGCCATTGGGCAGAAAGTGAGAGCCCAGCAAACCAGAGAGATCAGCTTGCCCACATCAGTGGTGAGGAGTGCGGAGAGTGGGTGAGGCTGGGGCAGGAAGCAGGCCAGCCTGCCAGAGCCCAGGAACAGGTGAAGAGCAAGAGTGAGCTCCTCACCCTGAATTATCAGGGGACACAGGCATGCAGGGGTTGTGGGGAGCACAATCATCAGGGCTGCTCTCATTCCCCTGGTTCCCTCCGTATCCGATGTCGTCCCAGGGCCCCTTCTCCCTGTGTTTCCTCTCTACCCTGCTTTCTTCCTGGCTGCCCTCCTTGGACTCATTTTTGGCCCTGGTCAGGTGGAGTGTTGAGGTAACTATAGGCCTGTTAATAACTCCTCTGAGGTTCAACCCGCCATTTATTGAGCCCTCTGAGCTTAGTCATAAACCACCTCCTGCTGGGACCTGAGAGGGGGCTGGAGGGAGCTGAGAGTGCAGTGGCAGTTTTCCCTGCGGTTGCCGCTACAGGTCCCACTGGCAGGTATCTGCTGAACTCGAGCTTTGTTTTGAGTCTCTGGGGTTCTGAGGTGTGATTTTCCATCTGAAGATCGACTGAGCCCCCAGTGGGTGTCTTAGCCTCAGAAATGGGTCCCCCTGGTTGGGAACTGTGCTCTACCCTCACTTTCCTAGAACACCTCACACCTCGCCCTGCCCATTCCGGCTTCCGAAGCCCACATAGAGGCTCTGTAGAAATTGCTAAATACAAAAGGGCTACAAATAAGTCATAGGAAGTGTATTTATATAAGGCGGTGGCTTTCAACCATTACTATACGTTTACTTCAGCAAAGGCGAAATTTAAAAATGTTAATACTCTGAGTCACCCCACAGAGATTTGGATTTATTTGATGGGGCAGGAGACACAGGTATCTTTGGTTTGGTTTTGTTTTTTCTTTTTTGAAACGGGACCATACAGTGTTTCTCAGGCTGTAGCGCAGTGGCACCATCTTGAGCACTGCAGCTTTGGTCTGCCAGGCTGAAGGAATCCTCCCTTCTCAGCCTCTCACGTAGCTGGGACTATGGGCATGCACCACCATGCCATGCTACTTTTTGTGTATTTTGTAGAGATGGGATCTCACTGTTCCACCCAGGCTGGTCTTGAAAGTCCTACCCTCAAGCTGTCGTCCTGCCTCAGCCTCCCACAATGCTGAATTTACAATTGCGAGCCACCGTGTCTGGCCCTGTTTCTTTTAAGAGTTCCCTTAGTGTTTCTAATGGGCATTCAAACAAAAAAGATTTTGCTTGCAGAAGGCTCGTGGAACACTACTGAGGCTGCATCTTCTTCACAGCCAACAGATTGTTCCCTGAAGTGTCTGCTTAGCAGTGCACAGGCTATTTATATCCTGGACTTTATGGAGCTGTTGGGTTTGGGGGCTGACTGGGGCATGAGTGTTGTCTCTGGGATCTGTCACAGCCTGGTCCTATGGGACACCCAGTCTAGGATCTTCCTTCCCAGACCACCATCCTGCCTCTCACTACTCCTATGGCAGGAGAACAAAGGTCATGACCCATGGTCAGAGACGTCCAGAACAGGAATGAAGTTGAATGAGTCATGTGAGGAGGGGCGGGGCACAGCTGCTTGCTGGAAGGGTGGTGGGAAGTATTGGTCCATCAGCTGTCACATCCTCCTGTTGCTGTTGAATCCCAGCAATCCTCACTTGGAGTCTGGGTCTCAGAAGGGTGTGGCACCTGGGTTCTTGGCTGGCTGAGCTGGTGCTTTTGCAGTCCACTTTGGAGCTTTGGTATGTGAAGCCTGACCTGAGTTGCTTCAGGAAACCTTTGTCCCTCAGGCTGCCTCCTGCTTAAGAGCAGAGCCTTTGTGTGGAGATCTGGCCTGCCTCCCTAGCTCCCAGCCTGTCCTGTCCTGTTATGTCTGGGTTTGAGGTTGTGTGGAGGGGTCTCTTACCATAGAGGAGGCAGTAGCAGTCGTGTGGATCAGAGTGAACGATCCCTGCTGGCTGTGCCCGGCGTTTGACTGGAGGAGTCTGAGAATGACCAGGCCTGGGGAGCTGTCATTCCTCAGAAACAGCATGTTTCCTCCCCTATTGTGGAGTCTTTGGATGTGACCCAGAGTGTGCTGGGCCTCTTTCGCTTGTGCTGGGTTTAGCTGTGTGTTTCAGGGTGGGAGGTGCAGGGGATTATCTGCTCTGAGCCAGATAAGGCCTGGCGAGAATTGGGGGGCGGCCCTCGAAGAAGCCAGATCTGGTGGGAGAGTAGGCATGGATAGGGAGGGAACAGGGTCACCAGGGTTGTATGTCACCTGTTCTTGCTCCTTGGTCTGCCCGGCAAGTGAGAAGAGAGGTGGAGGCTGCTGTGGACCCTCTTTGGCTTCCTGCAAGCAGGTGTTCTTTTCGGGAGCAAGGCAGGTGGGGGACAAAGCTGGTCTCTGAGGTGTTGAGTGGTTCTTTGTATGTCATTGTTCTTTTCCTCTCTGCCATCCCCAACAGCTCTACTGTAGCAGCCCATTGACCAAGGAAGTCACTCAGAGCATCGTGGTCCTACACATGGGTGTTATGGCCCCTTAAAGGGCCAGAGAGGGCTTAGGAGTTTCTCAGAAGACTGAGCCCAGGGTTGGAGGGTGCCAGAGTCACTGAGAACAGCCCATTTGATAAGTTGGGCAGAGGGATCCTGGGCCCTGAGTATGCCTGCCTGACCAGTGGTGACCATGCCAACAGGGTCAGGGCCTCAATAGAGCTTAGCTACTGAGCTCGACATTTGGCCAGTTGGTCTCTTGGTGCAGGCAGGAACGTTCTGCTTCCCCAAACCCTGTGTTTTGGTCTCCATTTTCCTTGGAGCAGCTGCAGGGTAGGTAGAGGGGTGTGTCTCCCAGCTGCTTGGTGAGATGAGCGTCCACCCAGCTGCCTCTGCCGGGGAAAAAGAGTAATGACTGCAGCAGGGAGACAAGCGAGTCGGGGCCCTTTTAGAGTCAACCCTGCTGCTCCAATTCTAATTTTCAGTTCAGATTTTGCAGGCCTGAGTGTGGGTCCCTGAGTACCTGCCCTTTGAATTCTTTTGGCGAAGACTTAGCATTCCCCAGGAGCTTCTCACTGAGCCCCAAACACACAGCCCCCAATTCACCACCTCATTCCTTACCAGGACCTGCTGAAGCACACACCTGTGGACCACCCAGACTGCCTGCCAGTACAGGATGCCCTCCGCATCTCCCGGGACTTCTTTCCGGCGTTAGTGCGGACATTGACCCCGCTAGACTGCAGTCACAATGGACTCCCAATGGGGAGGTGAGCTCAGGGCCCAGCAAGGCCTTGCGCACAGGTTAAGGAGCCCAAGGTGGACCAGATCCCCAGTCTCTTCTCTGATGGCACAGGCATCGCTCTGTGCCCCTTGTCTCTGCAACCCTGATGCCCCATTCCCAGCCAAGGAGAGGTCTTCAGTCCCGGGTCACAGTGATTTGATTCCGCGTGGCATTCTGGGCCCTAGGCTGAGAGCTTTAAGCCCAGTGTCTCAGTCATCCTCCAGAGAATCCAGTGAGCCAGAAGAGGACACAGGCCCAGAGCATCTCTCCAGGTCCACCGCACAGTCTTTGAGCTGTGTCAGAGCTGGATTCTTTATCTGGGGCTG
The DNA here is from genome assembly GCF_049350105.2 of Macaca mulatta. Classification (NCBI taxonomy): domain Eukaryota; kingdom Metazoa; phylum Chordata; class Mammalia; order Primates; family Cercopithecidae; genus Macaca; species Macaca mulatta. The sequence continues at coordinate 26,871,168 of NC_133415.1, read as the reverse complement.
GCTGTTTGGAGGCCCCAGGCATTGTCCCCCGCACCAGGGAATTCGGCCTGTGGCTACCTCATTCTTGAATGCAGACACCTGCCTGTGCCATCAGGGTGACCCGGGAAGCTGAGGGAGCAGGACATGTCAGCCACTTTAGATTGGCCTGCACGAGCAAGAGCCAGAAAGGGAGCCCCACAGAGGGAAAGCCTGGTAGTAGAGGTGGCCGAGGCCATTCAGGTTGCTGGAACATTCCACGTGGGCTCCTGGATGTCAGACAGCAGTTTCCCTGGGGGCCCTTCTTGATGCAAGGGTGAGGCTTAGCCCAGTGAGGGAAAGCAACACTCAGCATTAGAGGCACAATTAACCCCTGTGTGTCAGCATCCTGGCCCAGATCAAAGGCTTCCTGACCTATAAGAGGTTGTTATGTGGCCCTTAGGAGGGAAGACTGCCTGGGTTCATGCTCGTTTGTTACATTTGTGAGCGAGGGGCGGGTCTGGAGAGTGTCCGATGGTGCATAGGGAGCTGTTTCTGTGCAGCTGCTGGTGCCAGTTTACAAAACCATGGAATGTCACTAGTTTGTTTTGGTCTGGGGATATCTGAAAAATGTTTTAAGACTTAGAGTAGCATCGGTTGCAAGTCATCTTAACTGTACGCTTTCAGTACACGCAGCTACATATTGCAGTATACGTAGATCACGCGGTGTGTCATTCAGACAGGAAACGCTGGGACAGATGGTCGCAGCCCCATTGAAGCCCTCCTGACTCTGAAGGTGGCTGAGGGGAAACTGGAAATCGTCATGGAGTAGAAATCATCCAGAGCCCAGGTGAGAGACGGCTGCAGGTCCCCCCAGGACACTTCTGCAGCCCGACCGAAGGCAGCCCAGAGTCTCCCATCCCCTGGGTGTATTTTTTAAAACTCTGTCCGTCATGGATGAATTTGGGTTTGGTATTTGGTTCCCTCGTTGTGTCTGTTGTTCTGTATTTTTATGTTGATGCCAAAACCATATTGTTTGGATCACTATGGCTCTTCTATGTCATTTGTAATCAGGAAGCATAATACATCCATGTACTTTGTATTTCCCAGTGGTGAGATTGCTGGATGACGTAGTGGTTGTATTTTTCGTTGGAGGAGGAACTGCCGACTATTGATCGTAGTGTGTACACCAATTTCCATTGCCACTGGTAGTATCTAAGAGGTTTCCTGTCTGCAGATCCACACTGGTGATTGCCTGTTAAAAATTATGTTTTTGCTTTTGGCAACATTCATTTTGTGTGGATGGAGTCTCTCTCTTAGTGTGGCTTTGGTTTACATTTTTGTGATGGTTAGTGATGTGGACAAGCTTTTCCTTTATCTGTTCATTTCCTGCCTTCTTTTCAGAAATGTCTTTCGGTTCTTTGCCCAAGTTTTGTTGCATTGTTTGGTTTTGTTTATTTTCTCACTCTATATGGTTTCTGGTATATGTCAGATGAACAGCTTCAGCTACATGATTCCTTATACTCAGCGCCTGGCAGCATCCTCTGCTCATTCCGTCTCTTCTGGTCAATGACCACTGCCTGTGTCTCATTCTTCTCCCTCCCCAGGGCAGGGCCCAGACTTCCTGCCTCCCATGTTTCCTTATCCTCATGGAGGCCTGGCCCAGTGCTGGGCCAGCCACACGGCACAGTGTCCAGTGTCTTTCTGGGTGGTGGGCAGGTCAGTTGGCATGGAAAATGGTGTCTGGGATTTTTCTGAGTTGACTATTGAATGCAGACTCACCCCACTCACAACCAGTCACCACCACTGCTACCCAAGCAAACCACCCGGGAGCCTGGAAATTGCTCTGCCCACCTGTTGCCATGGGTACAGACACCTATCATAGGGAGAACCGAGAAGAGACCCAGCCCACCTGCCCCTGGTGCCCAAGGATGACATTCAGGGGCCTGGGGATCACCCCAACCCACCAACCACAACCTGTGTCCATGCAGGCTCCCACAGGGCCTAAGGACAGGCTGACCCCTCCCAGAGATCCTCCACCTCGCAAATGCACAAGTACTCCATCTAGGGACCAGGGGATAGACCTGCCCTGCCTGCCACTTCTGGTTTGTGCTTGCACCAGCACGGGGCCTAACAACAGGCCAGATCACCTGCTGCCAGCATCCAAGCATGCCATCTTGGGGCCTGGGGATCACCCTGCTCTATGCATGAGCACTGTCGGGGGCCCCGGGGCCAGTTCATCCCACCTGGCATATGTATGCATGAACTGGAAATGTGTTTTCCTGTCGGGCGCAGTGGCTCACACCTGTGATCCGAGCACTTTGGGAGGCCAAGGCAGGTGGATCAGCTGAGGTCAGGAGTTCGAGACCAGTCTGGCCAACATGGTGAAACCCCATCTCTACTGAAAATACAAAAATTAGCCGGACGTGGTGGCACACGCCTGTAGCCCCAGCTACTCTGGAGGCGGATGCAGAATTGCTTGAACTCGGGAGGTAGAGACGGAGGCTGCAGTGGGCCGAGATTGCGCCACGGCTCTCTGGACTGTGGGACAGAGTGAGACTCCATCTCAAAAAAGTAAAAAAAAGAAAGAAAAACAAATGTGTTTGGGGCTGGGATACTTTCAACAACTCAGAGACATGGGGAAGCAGTTGATACGACACAGAAAAGCCCGTGGCAGATCCAGCTGACAGATGTGATAGCAGTTCTGCTGTTATAAAGCAGTCTTTGTTTGACATTAAGGTTTGTCACAGCTCTTGAAATTTTGTCAGTGAGGTTGAAGGTGTCTCAGAAAGTCCACTGACCCTTGTATTGCATATGCATGAATAAAGTTACAAAAGTTTTTTTATCTTTCTGTAGAAATAAATGTGAACTTGGGTTAACTTTCTGAGCCGGTTCCCTTGGAAACCTGGAAAAGGTGGAATGTCATCTGTGTTGCGTTACCAGACTACAAATAAAAACATCCCGTAATTGGTCATCATTATCTGAATTGGGAGAGCTATGAATGAATTGTAAACAATGGGGGCGTCTAGAGTTAGAGAAGAGTAATTGCAATTGTGGAAGTCTGCCATCAGTTGGACTTTGCTGTTACACATGTTTTGAAGTCTATGGTCAACTTTTTGGTGGTTTACTTTGGAGAAAAAATCAAGAGGTAAACCATACTTTGGGTTTCCCTGAGTGCAGTGGTGTTTGTAACTAGGTATGTCCCTTGCTGGGACCCTTGAAAACTTTGACGATGGGACTGTTAAAAGAAATCTCAGTTCCTTTTTGAGACACAGGCTTCTAAGCCGGGTAGCCCTGTGCCCTCCCATGTGACCTTGTTCCTTTGCACCTGAGGTGTCGCTTGGGGAGCAGGATCCAGAGAATAGGCCCTGGAATGATGTGTGCACAGTCATGAGGACTCCTGCTAAAGACACAGGCACGATACCAGTCTGCTGGCACACGGTGTTTCGTGTCTTGTATCCTGCTACATGATACCAGTGGCCCCATTGGCTTCATAGGGACTCTTTGAGCCACGTGAATGTTAGATGTATAATTGAGCTGTGGCCAGCCGAGGGCATGGTGGCATGTCAATGTCACTGATCATCAGAGAAACACAAATCAAAACCACAATGAGATATCATCTCACCCCAGTTAAAATAGTTGTTTGTCAAAAAGACAGGCAATAATGAATGCTGGTGAGGATGTGGAGAAAGGGGAACCCTCAAACACTGTTGATGGGAATGTAAACTCCTGACCTCAGATGATCTGCCGGACTCCTCAGCCTCCCACAGTGCTGCTGAGATTACAGACGTGAGCCACCATGCCTGGCTACAAATGGTACTGTTTTATATGCGACGGTTCGTTTCAAGTACATTGAATACAGTTCCCTTCTGCCTGTTTGTGTTGTATCACAAAACCCATAATGAAGCTCTAAGACCAGAGCATTTGTGAGCCACTCTTGGATTTTGAATGGTACATGGATGGACTCAGCCTCTTTTAATTCCTCTAATGAATCCCATGAGATTTAAAAAAAAAAAACATTCACTTTAGATTCAAGGGGTACATGTGCAGGTTTGTTACGTGGGTATATTGTGCAATGCTAAGGTTTGGAGTATGAATGATCCCCAGCACCCAGATAGGACCCAATATGTAGGTTTTCAGCGCTCATCCCTCTCTCCCCTCTGTGGTTGTCCCCAGTGTCTGTTGTTCCATCTTGATGTCCATGTGTACCCAGTGCTTAGCTCCCACTTGTAAGTGAGAACAGGTGGTATTTGGTTTTCTGTTTCTGCTTAATGTGCTTTAGATATGACCTCCAGCTGTGTATCCATGATACTGCAATGGACATAATTTCGTTCGCTTTTATGGCTGAGTAGTATCCCATAGTGTGTATGTACCACATTTTCTTTATCCATCCACCACTAATGAGCATCTAGGTTGATTCCATGTCTGTGCTCTTGTGAACAGTGCTGTGATGAACATACAGGTGCAAGTGACTTTTTTTTTTTTTTTTTTTTTTTTCCAGAATGATGTATCTTCCTTTGCAGATATCCCCAGTTATGGGATTGCTGGGTTGAGTGGTAGTTCTTTTCTAAGTTCTTTGAAAAATTTTCAGACTGCTTCCCACCATGGCTGAAGGAATTTACAGTCACACCAACAGTGTATAAGTGGTGGTGTATGCCTGTAGTCGCAGCTACTCTGGAAGGCTGAGGCAGAATTGGTTGAACCTGGGAGGCGGAGGTTGCAGAGAGCCAAGAGCGCCCCATTGCACTCCAGTCTGGGCAACAAGAGTGAAACTCCATCTCAAAAAAGAAAAGAAGAATTTGCAAAACTCAATAATAAAACATGAGGAAAAAACTTGAACATACTTAAGGTACAGATGGCAAAGACACACGCAAAAAGATGTTCAACATCATTAGTCATTAGGGAAATGCCAAATTAAAGCCACAGAGATACTGCTACACACACAGAAGAATGGCTAATGTTTAAAAACCTGACCATGCTATGAGCTATTGAACATGTAAAGCAACAGGAACTCCCAAACACTACTGATGGGGATGTAAAACTGCACACCACTTTGGAAAACAGTTTGACAGTTTCTTAAAACATTAAACATGCATCTACCAGCCGGCGCGGTGGCTCAACCCTGTAATTCCAGCACTTTGGGAGGCCGAGACGGGCGGATCACAAGGTCGGGAGATCGAGACCATCCCGGCTAACACAGTGAAACCTGTCTCTACTAAAAAATACAAAAAAACTAGCCGGGCGAAGTGGCGGGCGCCTATAGTCTCAGCTACTCTGGAGGCTGAGGCAGGAGAATGGCATAAACCTGGGAGGCGGAGCTTGCAGTGAGCTGAGATCTGGCCACCGCACTCCAGCCTGGGTGACAGAGCGAGACTTCGTCTCAAAACAAAAAACAAACAAAAAAATGCATCTACCATATGATCCCTGCATTCCACTCCTAGGTATTTACCCAAGAGAAAAGGAAATATATGCAGCTTCATTTGTAATAGCCCAAAACTGGAAACAACTCAAACGTCCATCAGCAGATGAATGGATATATTGTGGCACACCGTCCTGCAGAGTACTCGGCAATAGAAAGGAACTACTGATACACGTGAGTGAGTCTCAAAATAATTATGCTAAGTGAAAAGCCATTTAGAAAAGAGTAGTTCTGGCCGGGCATGGTGCCTCACACCTGTAATCCCAGCACTTTGGGAGGCTGAGGTGGGCAGATAACTTGAGGTCAGGAGTTTAAGACTAACCTGGCCAACACGGTGAAACCCCGTCTCTACTAAAGATACAAAAACTAGCTGGGTAGGGTGGCATGGGCCTGTAGTCCCAGGTACCTAGGAGGCTGAAGCATGAGAAGAGCTACAGTCTTGGAGGTGGAGGTTGCAGTGAGCTGAGACTCTACCCCGGTGTAGGTGACAGAGTGAGACTCCACCACACACACACACACACACACACACACAAAAGTATATTTTACATATCCCAAAATCTATAAAATGCAAACTATGGAAACAAAGTACATCAACAGTTGCTTTTGGATGGTGGCGGGCAGGGAGAGACAGGAGGGAGGGATTACCAAGAGGCATGAGGAAACATTGGGGGTGACAGGTACGTTTACTATCTTGATTGTGATAGTGGCTTCATGGATGTATACATGTGGCAGAATGTATCATATTGCACACTTAAATCCAGTAATGCTTGGAATGTCCACTTTATTGTGTTTCAATTATACCTCAATGAAGGGTTGTTTTAAATAATAAAATATTATTTTTAAAAAACAGGCCGGACCCAGTGGCTCACACCTGTAATCCCAGCAGTTTGGGAAGCTGAGATGGGCGGATCACAAAAAACTAGATAAATAAAGGCTACAAATAAACAGTCAGATGAAGAGATAATATAAGGTGAAGACTGGAAGACTCCCAAGTACAGAAGTTTTTGTCCTGGTAGAGTTGGACACGTGAATGAGTTGGGTTTTTTTGTTGTTCCCTAGGCTGGAGTTCAGTGGCACTATCTGAGCTCACTGCAGCCTTTGCCTCCTGTGCTCAAGTGATCGTCCCCCTCAGCCTCCCAAGTAGCTAGGACCACAAGCATGTGCCACCACGCCCAGCTAATTTTTTTTTTTTTTTTTTGGTAGAGGTGGGGTCTGTCTATATTTCCCAGTCCGGTGGTGAACTCCTGGGCTCAAGCCATTCACCCACCTCACCCTCCCGAAGTGTTGGCATTATAGGCATGAGCCAGTGGGCCTGGCCATGGATGAGTTCTTGATCCCTTCCTGTCAGCCTCCACATGAAGCTCCCCAAATCCTGTCTTCTTTGGCCTTTAAAAAAAATTAAAAAAATTAAAGACAGGGTCTCACTATGTTGCCCAGGCTGGTCTTAAACTCCTGGTTTTAAGTGATCCACCCACCTTCTCCTCCCATAGTTCTGAGATTACAAGATTAGTGTTGCCAGCTGTCAGGTGGCTAGGTAGATTCAGTGTAAAGTCCTAGAAGATGTGTATTACTAAAAACAGCTAGCCACCTGACAGCTGGCATCCATCCATTCAGTGAAGATTGCTGGGCACTGTGGATACTGTGGAGGAGGCAGCAGTAGCAGCCGGCCTGCAGAGTGGGATGCAGTGCTGGAGGGCTTGAGGAGGAGGTGGCACTGCGATTGGTGTCTGAAGAATGCCTCCATGACAGTGGAGTCAGTGTAAAGTCCCAAAGACCAGGAAGGAGCAACAGGAAAGGATGGTTCATATCCAGCTGACCCATTCAAAAAAACCACAAAACAAAAAACAACGTGCGCATCAGCAGGGTAGGATAAGGGGGGCCTCCGGAGTGTTTTTGTTTTTTGTTTTTTTTTTGCAGTGGGGGAGGGGTGTGCTCAGATTTGCATGCGGATTGCCAGGGCTGTAGTAGGGAAACAGCAGGGGGGTTGAGACCTGTGATTGGGAGTCTCCAGGTGAGAGGGGTGGACCCTGGGGACTGGGGGTCAGGTGAGGCTGGGAGTGGGGTATAGAGGCAGGAGCAGTTGGACAGGACCAGTAAGGATGCAGGGCGCAGACTCATCAGCGAGAGCATTCCTGAGCCCAGCATCCAAGAAGCGAGGGAGGTTGGGAAGGTGCTGCTACGAGTCAGGGGGAGGTCCCCAAAAGTCCAGATGAGAGCATGGCATGCGTGTAAAGTGCTGGGCAGTTTTGGCATCAGTGAAGTCACGGGGGGCTGTGTGTGAACAGGTGGTCTTGGGCATCACCAGGGAGGCCTTGAGACAGGAGCGGGTTGGCTCTCCTGGAGACCAGGCTGTAGGATAGCGTTGGGGCTGAGGCATGGACAGTCTCCTTCCACCCCCGGCCTCTCCTTGGAGTTTTGAGGCACTGCAGATAATTAGGAGGTGATGTGATAAATCCTACCTGTGGAGGATGCCTTGGGCAGGGAGGACAGGGTGGCCAGGAAGGTCGCCCTTTGGGCCCCTGCTCTGAGCTGCTCATCAGGAAAGGAGAGAAGCTCCTACAGCCCGGTGTCAGAGCCTGGCGAGACCCTGTGAGGCCTCGAAAGTAGCAGGTGCCTCCTACAGTCTGCGCGTGGCCATTTCAGGGAATCCTCCCAGCAACTGTTCTAGTTATCCCTGCTCTTCAGGTAGGAGACTGAGGCCAGGAAGGGAAAGGCTGCAGTGATACCTACACTGTCAGTGGCTGAGGCTGTTTGAACCCAGAGACTCTAGGGCCCATGCCTCTGCCATCCTGCCTCTGGGTTTGATAGTTGGACTTGGTCCACCAAGTGCCAGGCCAGCCCTGTGGCTGGGTGATCCCAGGCATTCACAAGCTGACAATTCTGAAGGACCCACGCACTTGACCGTGCTCCAGTCTGTGTCGTCACATGAAAGGTGGGTGCTGGAATAATAAATGCTGCAAATGGCACTGGGAGTGTTGGCCATGCTCTGGGGGCACAGGAGCTCTGCCATGCCCACAGTTGGCCTGTGCTGACCTCCCTCCATCACAACTGAGTGACACCAGCTCTTTCGTTGAGCTGAAGTCTTCCTTCCAAAATCCCTTCAGTGTGGTCTTTGTGGCTCAGAGAAGCTGTGGCCAGGTACAGGATCTGGGGTGGCCCCTGCTTCTCTGCTCTGTGGCCTTAGACAGTGGGCAGGATCTGAGGTCAGGCCCACCTGCAGCAGGTGTTACAAAGAGGCAAATTCGCACTTAAGGTTTGGAAGAACTCGCCAACTAACTACAGTCCCGCTGTCTTTGAAGGTAGTGAGCTCCCCACTGGGGAAGGTATGTTAAGCTGACCTTTCTGGGATGCTGGAAGATCAGAGACCAAGCAGTTAAGATTCTGTGATCCTAATATTGCTTCAAATGCTATGCTGCTTGGATTAGAAGTCAGTTTCATTTAGCCAGTTTACCAAGTGTCTCCTTGGTGCAAGACACCAGGGGACACAAAACGTCCTGGATAATTATTGGGTTTCTGGCTCCCAGGGGTCCCTGAGATGTTGTTCCAGCAGTTCTGGAGTATGGGCCAGGCACGGCTTGCATCTGGACCCATCCATATTGCTCGCTCATTGTCAGCCTCATGACTGCAGTTGAAGATATCAGGCCCCCATGCGCCCACCACCCTGCTCTGCCCCGCCATGGCCCTCACCATGGCCCACTCAGGGCATGAGGCTTTCTGGGTGATTTCTGGAACTCAGTGTGGTCAGCTTTCTGGACCTGACAGTGGGGTGTGTCTGCAATGAGATGCCAGTTGCAGGAGGTGGTTTGCACAGCCTTCCTGGTGTCATGGGTCACTGTCTTGCCGAGTGGCTTTGGGCAGGTCCCTTCCCCTCTCAAGCTGCAGGTTCCTGTGCCTGGAGCTCCCTTCTTGCCACACCACTGCCTTGTTTTCCCAGATACCAGGATTTTTAACTTTCATTGTTGGAAGTGTTTTTTTTTCCTGTTTTTGTTTTTTTCTGTTGTTTGCTTTTACATCCTGCGAGCTTAGATTCAGGATTTCCTAAACATAAGCTCACTCTGTGTTTTCATGTAGCAGTTTTATGCTTTTACATCTTGTGTTTAGTATTTAATGTATTTTGAGTTTATGTTTGTTATTGTATAACATCAAGGTCTTATTTCATTGTTTTGGATGTGGCTATCCAGTCATTTCAGACTGCTCAATTGAACAGACTGCTGACTCCTCATCTCATCTTTTTTCCCTTCGGAGCACAGTCCCACTCATGCTGTCGCCCACGCTGGAGTGCAGTGGCGAGGTCTCAGCTCTCTGCAACACCTGCCTCCTTGCTTCGAGCGATTCTCCTGCCTCATCTTCCCAAGTGGCTGGGATTGCTGCTGTGCGCCACCACACCTGACTAGTATTTTTTGTATTTTTACTAGAGATGGGATTTCACCATTTTCGCCAAGCTAGTCTGAAACTCCTGACCTCAAGTGATCTGCCCGACTTGGTCTCCCAAAGTGCTGGGAGTACAGGTGTGAAGCACAGCACCCAGCCTCATTGCATCTTCTAGGCGTTCCTTTGAAGAAAATGTGTTGACTGCATACAGGCGTGCGTTTAGGTTCTCTTATGTCCCTAGGTTCATGGATTCATTTTTATGCCACTACTGTAGTCTTTGGTGAGTGGAGGTTTTACATGTAATTTGAAATTGGGGAGTGTGAGGCCTCCAATTGAGCTTGTATTCCCTAGGATTGCTTTGCATATTCAGGATCTGTGGGTGTTTGGTAGTTCCATGTGAAATTTTAGCTGTGTATCCTTCACATTCCTTTAAACATTTGTTTCATACTTCATGTCCAGAATTAGGGGTGCATTGGGACATTGTGATACTTGTTTGTATACCTTGAGTATGGATAAAATCAGGGAGTTTCCCAGGCTTGTGACCAGGTATAGGTTTGATATCTTTGATGTGTGAATATTCACTATCCTCCTTGGTAGCTGTTTTGAAAACGGCACGACCATGTTGTTAAGTGTCATCGCCCTGCTTTGGACTGGAATACCAGAATGTATTCCTCTCCTGTAACTCTCTGTGTACCTGTTGCCAATCCTTAATGTCATCTCCTCCACCTAGTCTGTAGTGACCACTGCTATACTTTCACCTTCAGTGAGTTGCATTTTTCAGCTCCCACATGAGTGAGAACATGCAGGCTTGGTCTTTGTCTGCCTTTCTGATTTGATTGAACAGAATATCTGCAGGTGTCGTCATGTTGCACTCCAGGTGCAATCCTATCATGGAAATGATAGGATTCCATGAATGTTGATGGCCCAGAAATATTCCATTGTGTCTGTGTACTAGAGATTCTTCATCCCTTCATTTGTGGATGGACAGGGAGGCTGATTGCTTGTCTTGGCTTTTGTGCATAGGGCTGAATTCCACCTGAGGTGACAGATCATCTCTTCCATGTCCTGATCATGTGCTCTGCATATGTACCTAGGAATAGAATTACTGGAGAAAACGGTAGTTGTAGTTTTAGGAATTCAAGGTACATCCAGGTGGTTTCTTTAGTGTGCATACTAGTTGACCATTTCCCACCAACTGTGGAGACAGGTTCCTCCTCTGGAAATCCACACCTTGTTTTGTGTTTTAATGTGTTTCACCATTTTTCTTGTAGCATCCGTTGCATGTAGAGTGAGATGGAATCTTGAGTGTGTTTTTGATTTTTGTGTGTGTATGATAAGTGGTACTTGTTACGTTATTCTGAATTTGTTTTAATTTGTTGTGTAGTACTGGGCAGAGGACCTGAAGACATGAGGTTGATGCACAGGTCAAAGAGAAGATACTCACCATCGCTGATTCACACAAAAGCGTAAGTGAAAATCCCACTCAAGATTTCATCTCATTCCAGTTAGAATGAATACTACCAACGTTTGATGGCAGTTTTGTTTCTATAGAGAGAGAGAGAGAGAGTGTGTGTGTGTGTGTGTGTATACACACACACACAACCCAAGGGTGCAAGGGACATTTTGACATATGTATATGTAGTATCATGATCAAATCATCATATCTGGCATCTCTGTGACCTTCCATCATTATTATTTCTCTGTGGAGAGAATATTCAGAACCGTATTTTCCAGCTGATTTTCAAAAATTTTTCTAGATTCTGTTGACCCTAGTCACCCTGCTGTGCAATAGAACACCAGAATGGATTCCTCATATCAGAGCGTCACTCTGTACCTGTTACCAATCCCTGCCGAGGCTCCCTGCTCTCCCCAGCCTCTAGTGACCTCTGTTGGAAGTTCTGCTTCTAGGAGACAATGTTTTTTGGATTCCGTATACCTGATGTCATGCAGCGTGGGTCTCTCCCTGGCAGACTCGTTTCATTTCACCTAATTGTCTTCCAGGTTTCTCCAAGTGGTTGCAGATGACATGATTTCCTGAAGTGTTACAGCTGATGTGTGTTTCCTTCTATACATGTACTGTGGTTCCTTTATCCCTTCATCTGTGGATAGACAGGTAGGTTGATTCCGCATCTTGGCTATTGTGACTAGGGCTTCAGGGCACGTGAAAAGGCAGATTAACACAGGGATTTCATCTTCTCTAAACATGTACCCAGTGTTGGGATTGTTAGCTGGCATAATGGTTGTACTTTTACCTTTTTTTTTTTTTTTTAAAAGACGGAGTGTTGCTCTTGTCACCCAGGCTGGAGTGCAGTGGCGCAATTTCGGTTCAGTGCAACCTCTGCCTCCTGTGTTCAAGCGATTCTGCTGCCTCAGCCTCCCAAGTGGCTGGGAATACAGGCACCCACCACCACGTCTAGCTAATTTTTGTATTTTTAGTAGAGATGGGATTTCACCATGTTGGTGAGGCTGGTCTCAAACTCCTGACCTCAGGTGATCCACCTGCCTCAGCCTCCCGAAGTGCTGAGATTACAGGTGTGAGCCATCGTGCCTGGCCTATCTTTTACTTTTTTAAGGAATTTCCAAAAGTTTTTTGTAGTGTGTATGGTAATTTTCATTCCACAAAGAGTGTAGAAGATTTTTTTTTTTTTTACAAGTCTACACTGACCATTGCCTTCAACAATGTTGATTTTTGTCTTTTGTAATACTCATTCTAGGTGGAATTTGATGGTAGCCAAGTATGGTTTTGATTCACATTTTTGTGAGGATTAGCGATATTGAGAAATTGTCACCTGTGAGTCAGTTTCCTGCCTTCTTTTCACTCAGGTCTGTTTAGATCCTTTTACCTTGGATATTTGTTGTTGTCGTTGTTGTTTTTCACTTAGTCATACTAGTTTATTGTACGTGTTAGATAACAACCTCTTTCAGGGGTAGGATATTTTATAGTTTCTCCAAGTGCGTAGGATGCCTTTTTTTATTTGTTTCATTGTTTTCTTTTCCGTGTAGAAGTTGCAAAGTGTCCCGAGTCTCATATGGCTATAGTTGCATATGTTAGCAGTGATTTTTGTGTTCAACACCCCAGTTCCATGAAACACACGAATGTGCGTGCGCGTGCATGAGCGCGTGCGCACACACACGGAACCAAGCCTTGCATTGTCTATGGTTGTAACTGTGGATTTTTCTTTTAATGCATTCTACTCTTATTGTTATCGTTTAAAGGGTACACATGCAAGTTAGTTACATCTGTTGATTGCATCATGCTGAGATTAGGGGTCCCAACAACCCCGTAACCCAGGCAGTGAGCAGAGGGCCCACAGGGTGGGTCTTTAGCACACGCTCCCTCTCCCCTGTGTTTTTATTGGTCTGGTGGTCATTCCAGGTGTCTGTTGTTCTCTTCTTTATGTTTGAGTCCATTCACAGTTTAGCTCCTGCTTATAAGTGAGAACATGTGGCATTTGGTTTTCTTTTGGGGCCTTAGTTCACTTATGACAGTCATCTGCAGTTTCCACCTTCTGTTCTCAGGTGATCCTCTCACCTCAGCCTCCGGATTAGATAGGCCTATAGGTGCCCGCCACCACATCCTGCTTATTTTTGTATTATCAGAGACATGGGATTTCACCATTTTGCTCAGACTGGTCTCAAATTCTGGACTGAAGCGATCCTCCTGCCTCAGCTTCCCAAAGTGCTAGAATTACAGGTCTGAGCCACTGTGCCTGCCTCTCATCCACTGTTGATGGCTAGGTTGATTCCATGTCTTTGACACTGTGAATAATACTGCCATGAACATACGAGTGCCTGTGTCTTTTGGATAGAAGGGTTGATTTTCCTTTGGGTAGATGCACAGGAGTGGGCTTGCTGGGTGAGATGGTAGTTCTGTTTTCATTTCTTTGAGAAATCCCCGATCTGCTTTCACCAGTGTCTGTACTAGTTTTCATCCCCACCAAAACATACCAGCGTTTCCTTTCCTCGGTTGACTGGCCAGCGTGTGTTCTTCGCCTGCGTGGTCCTCACCATTGTCACCCGCGTGGGATGGCATCTCGTCATGCTTTTGATTGGCAGCTGTCTGATAATGAGTGAGTTTGAGCTTGTTTTCCTATTTGTTGGTTGCTTGTACATCGAATTTTGAGAAGTGTGTGTTCACGTCCCTTGCCCGTATATTAATGGGATATTCTTTTTCTGTTTATTCTCCTGGTTGACTTGTTGAAGGGCCTTGTAAATTCTGCATATTAGACGTTGGTCAGATGCACAGTTTGGGAACATATTCTCCCATTCTGTACGCTGTCTGTTTACTCTGTTGTAGTCTCTCTTGCTGTGCAGCAGCTCTTTCAGTTATTTACTCTGACTTGTCAATTTTTGTTTGTTTTTGTTGCCATTGCTCTTCAGGACTTAGCCATCTAAATGCTTTGCCAAAGCCTATGTGGAGAAGGATATTTCACAAGTTTTCTAGTAGGATTTTAATAGTTTGAGTTTTTATGTTTATATGTTTTATTCATCTTGAGTTCCTCTTTGTGTCTGGTGAGAGGTAGGGGCCTGGTGTTATTCTGCTGCACATGGCTAGCTGCTTATTTCAACACCGTTGATTGAATAGGGTGTCCTTTTCCCTTTGCTTACTTTGGTGGATTCTGTGTTGGATCAGATAGTTTTCAATGTGTGGTTTTACTTCTTGGTCCTCTCTTGTGTTCCACTGCTCTGTGTGGAAGTGGGTCCCTAGCTTTTCCATGAAATTTGAAATCAGGAAATGTGATGTGTCCAATGTAGTCTGGATGTCTCAGGATTGCGGAGGATGAAACACGGGGCACTTCATGGTCCCGCATGAATGTTAGCAGCATGTATTTCTATTTCTTTCATCAAATGTGTTGCATTGTAAAGGAACAATACAATGAGAGGGTAGAGTGGGGCGTTATGGTCCATGCATACATTGTGGAATGATGAAATCAGGGTACTTAGTGTTTCTGTTACCTTTTCCGATTGTTTATTCCTTTATGCTGAGAACCTTCAGTTTCTCCTGTCAAGCTGCTTTGAAAGTGATGTGCCGATACTGTTAACCCTGGTCACCCTGCAGTGGAATAGAACAACAGAATTTTCTTCTTCTCATTTATGTGTAACTTTGTACCCTTTTACAATCCCTGCCCATTACCCATCTTTTCCCCCAATCCCTGGAAACCAATATTGTGCTCATGAAGTCTTTGATACAGTTTCTCAGCTTCTGCATGTGTGAGATGACTCAAGGTTTGTTTCTCTCCCCCTTTGCTCATTTAATTTACCATCATCTCCTCCAGGTGCAACCCTGTGGTTCCCCACGATATGATGTCATTGTGGTTTTCTGTCTGAAGAGTATCCCGGTGTGTACATGTGGAGCAGCTTCTTTCTCCCTTCGTCTGTGGATAAGCAGGTAGGTTGATGCTTACACTGGCTCTTGGGAACAGTGCTGGAATCCACATGGGTGGGTAGATCTATCTTTGGTGTCCTGATTTCAATGACTTTGAGTGTATTCCTAGTAGTAGAATTGCTGGTTGAAGTGGTAGTTGGAGTCTTTTAAGGTTTGGAGGAACCTCCAAGTGGTTTCTGTATCGTGTGTGCTAGTTTAACCTTCTCACGAACTGTGGAGAAGAGTCTCTCTCTCTCTCTGGAAACACACCAGCATTTCCCTTTCTTTCAATGTTTTTTGTCTTCTTTTGTAACACTCATTCCAATTAGAATGAGATGGTGTCTAAGTGTGGTTTTGATTTACATTTTGCTTGTGGTTAGTGATGTTTGCCAAGTTATTTTGAACTTGTTTCAATTTGTTGTGTAAGACTGGGCAAAGGACCTGAAGACCTGAGATGGATGCACAGGTTAAAGATTCTGAATCAACATTATTGATCCTCATGAGAAGTCAATCAAAACCACACTGAGATAGCATCTGTCTCTGGTGAGAATGAATGTTACCAAACTGGGACAGCAGTTTCATTGTCGTATCGTCTGTGTGTATAACCAGCGACTGCAAGGCACAGTTTGATCTGTGTAAATGTAGCATCATCATGAAGTCGCAGTGTCTGGCATCTCTGTGAGCTCCAGACTTCTGATTTCTCTGTGGAGAGAATATTCACAACTGACCTTTGTAGCTGTTTTGAAAATTGTGGTTTTTTGTTCTTGCCTTTTGGCATAATGGCCTACGGCTCTGTCCAGGTTTCTGGTAAGGGCATGGATTTGTTTTTTATGGCTGTGTAGTGTTCCGTAGTGTGTATGTACCACATTTCCTTTCTCTGATCCACTGCTGATGGGCACCCAGGCTGATTCCATGTCTTTACCATTGCAAGTAGTACTTCCGTGAACATACGAGTGCATGCGTGTTTTCACTGGAAGGGTTTTCCTTTGGGTAGATCCTTAGGAGTGGGGTTGCAGCATTGGGTGGTTATTCTCTTTTAAGTTCTTTCAGAAATGTCCACACTGCTCTCCAGGGTGTCTGAACTAGTTTCCATTTCCCCCTACAGTGAACCTGCATTTCTTTGCTCATCTGCCCCACCAGCCTCTGTTGTTGTGGACTGTGTGTCATAATTGCCATTCTGACTAGTGTGACGTAGTATCGCAGTATGTTTTGATGTGCATTTATCTGATGATCAGTGAGATTGAGCATCTTTTCATTCTCATTGGTTACTGGTACACCTCCTTTTAAGTGTGTGTTCGTGTCCCTTGCCCATTTATAATTTGGGTTTTTTTTTCTGATTTTATTTGTTGAAGGTCTTTACGATAAATCCTGGATATTAGATGTTTTTCACATGCGTAGTTGTGGAATATTTTCCCTCATTCTATAGGCTGTGTGTTGACTCTTTTGGTTGTTTCTTGTTCTCTGCAGCTGCTTTTCTGTGTATTAGGTCCCATTTATCAGTAATTGCTCTTGGGGAGTTGACATTTAAATGCTTTGCCAAAGCCTCTGTTGAGAAGGGTATTTGCTAGATTCTCACGCAGGATTTTCTCATAGTTTCAGGCCTTGAATTTTTATGTATTTATCTATTTAGAGACTGAGTCTCGCTCTGTTGTACAGGCTGGAATGCAATGGAGCGATCTCGGCTCACTGTACCCTCCACCTTCCGGGTTGAAGTGATTCTCCTGCCTCAGTCTCCTGAGTAGCTGGGAGTACAGGCATGTGCCACCATTTACAGCTAAGTTTTGTTTTTTCAGTAGAGACAGGGTTTCACCATGTCAGCCAGTGTGGTCTCGAACTCTCTGAACTCTAGTCATCTGCCCGCCTCGGCCTCCCAGAGTGCTTGGATTCCAGGCATGAGCCACCGCTCCCGGCCTGGGGTTTGGCATTTCAATCTTTGATTCATTTTGAGTTACTTTCTGTACATGGTGAGACACAGGGGCCTAGTGTTATTTCTTCTGCATCTAGCTAGCCACTTATCCCAGCACCACTTACTGATAGGCAGTCCTTTCTCCATTGCTTATTTTTGTTGATTTTTTTTCAAATATCAGATGGTTTCAGGTGTGCAGGTTTATATCTAGGTCTTCTAATCTGTTCCACTGTTCTGTGGAACCGGGTCCCCAGCTTTTCCTTGAAAATGGCAAAGCATTACATTGTCTATGGTTGTTTTCTTAGAGTGTTTGCTTTGTTTTACTGTGTTTTAAATACCTTTAGCAGCCTACTTGCATGGATTTGTTTTCTAAAATACGTGCTCACCGTATGTTTTCTTGTAGGGGTTTTCTTGTAGTGGTTTCAGAATTCAGTTTTAGGTCTTTAATGTATTTTGCATTGATTTTTGTTTTGCATGACATAAGGGTCCTATTTCAGTGTTTTGTATGTGAATATTCAGTTTGCTGAAAATCATCTACTGAACAGGCGGTCTTTTGCCCATTGTGCCTTTTTGGTGTTCTTTTGAAAAATGTGTACATTTCACTATATATACATTGGGGTTGAGTATTTGGTTTACTCATTCTGACCACTTCCTTAGTTTATGCCAATAAAAGCTTGTTTGGATAATTATAAGTTTGTGTTTTTCATTCATTGTTTTAGCTCCTAAGTTTGTATTTTTTAACATAATTTCTACGTTTATTATAGACTAATATAGTTTATTATAGACTAAAAGGTACAAAGGCAGATTAGTTGCTGCCTTTGGTATATTGCCTGATACTGAGACTTGGGGTCCCAGAGAGCTTATCACGCAGGGAATGGTGGATCCACCAGGTAGGTCTATAGCCCATACTCCATCCCTTCTTCCTTTGTTGTCTTATAGTCAGCAGTGTCTGTTGTTTTCACTTTTATGGTAGGGTGTATTCAATGTTAGCTCCACCTTACAAGTGAGAACATGTGGCATTTGGTGTTCTGTTTTTTCCTTATTTCTCTTTAGATAATGGCCTCCAGCTCCTTTCATGTTGCTGCCAAGGACATGATTTGCATCTTTTTTTTTTTTTTTAAAGCTGCCTAGTTTTTTGTGGTATATATGTACCCCATTTTCCTTTTCTGATCCACTGTTGATGGATACCTAGGTTGATTTCACGTGTTTGCCATTGTAAAGAGTGCCGCCAAGACCGTTTGTGTGCATGTGTGTTTTGGACAGAAGAATTTATTTTCCTTTGTGTATATCCCAGTGGTGGGCTTGCTGTGTCAGATGGTAGTTCTGGTTTAAGTTCTTTGAGCAATCTCTGAAGTGTTTTCTATGGTGTCTGAACTACTTTGCATTTTCACCAAAAGTGGACCAGTGTCCCCTTTCTCTGCTGCCTTGTCCGTGTCCCTTTTTTTTTTTTTAACTGTGTAATTGCCATTCTGACCAGTGTGAGATGATAGCTCATTGTGCTTTTGATGTATATTTCTCTGATAATTAGGTTTAGCATGTTTTCACATTCGTTGCTTGCTTTTACATTATCTTTTGAGAAGTGTGTGTTTATATCCGGTGCCTATTGATGAGTTATTTGGGGGGTTTTGCTAATTGATTTCTGTAAGGTCTTTCAGGTAGATTCTGGATATTAGGCCTTGGTCAGATGCATAGTTCGGGAACATTTTCTCTCATCCTGTATGTTGTCTGTCTACTCTGTTGGTAATTTCTTGTGTTGTGTGGTGGCTCTTTAGTGTATTAGATGTGGGAATTTCCTGGTCTCACATATACTTCAGCATTGTTTCTTTCTATGTGCTTAAAACCAATTTGCTCTATAGTAAAGATTTACAATTAAAGAGTAGAGTAGGACATTTTGATCCATGCATATGTACCTTGTGTAATGATGAAAGCAAGGTATTGACTATCTCTATTACCTTGTGTAGTTATTTTCTTTTCAGTCTTTTTTGGAAAATATGGTAGGATACTGTTGACTCTGGACACCTGCTGTGGAGTAGAGTAGCTAAATTTATTCCTGTCATCTGAGTGTAACGTTGTGTCCCTTTCCCAGTCCCTGCCAGGATTCCCCAACCCACAGCCTCTCTTCACCACTGTGGAACTTTCTACTTCTAGGGGATAAAGTCGTTTAGAGAGGAAGTTGATCTCATTCTCACATGCATGAAATCATGCCGTGTGGCTTTCTCTGCCTGACTCATTTCGTTGAGGGTCATGTCCTCCAGAGTTCTGCACGTTGCTGCAGATGACATGGTTTCATGAATTTCTATGGCTGAAGAGGATTCCATTGTGTACTGCAGTTTCTTTATCCCTTCATCTGTGCATGAACAGGTAGGTGGATTGAATACCTTCGCTATTGTGAATAGTGCTTCAGTCGCCATAGGAAGGCCGATACCTCCTCAACGTAACAGATTCTATGTGGTTTCTGTGTATAACCAGTGGTGGGATTGCTAGGTGAACGGATAGTTGTAAAATGTTTAAAACACCTTCAACTGTTTCACTTCATGTGTATAGTAATGTACATTGCCACCCATAGTGTATAAAAGTGTCTTTTTCTGCTGTTCTGCATTGGCCACTGCCTGTGAACGTATGGGTTTTCTGTTGTTTTTGGTAAGTTTCGTTCTAATTAGAGTGAGACACTTCTGAGCGTGGTTTGTACTTAGACATTTGTGTGAGGATTAGCGAAGTTGAGCAGCTTCTCTTTGACCTGTCAGTGAATTTCATGTTTTCTTTTCAGATGTGCCTGTTCAGGATCTTTGCCCAGTTTTAGCTTGGGTATTAGGTTTTGTTCATTTTCCCAGTTAGAGTAGTGTTAGTTTCTCATGCATGTTAGATAACAACCCCTTTCACAGGTAAGATTCTGCTGAACTTTCTCTCAATCTGTAGGATGGTTTCTTTAATGGTTTATTGTTCCTCTTCCCCATGCGTAAGCTCTGAAATGATGTATAGTCCCATGTGTTTGTATTCATGTTTGTTAGCAGTGATTTTTGTGTCCCATCCAAAAAGAACAAAAAATAAGAAAAAGTATTACCAAATCAATTGCATGGTCTAAGGGATTCTTGCCATAGATAATTTTTGCTCTTGTTTTCTTTCTTTTTTGCAAACTGCGTGCAGAGATACAAGTTTTGCTGAGATACAGACTCCCACTTTTCTTATAGGAGCTTTGCGGCTCCAGGATTGGGTTTAGGTGTTTATTTGGTGTTGATTTGGGGGTATTACATGTTTCAGACCCTGAAATGTTGACTTCTTTGGCTTGTTTTTTCTCTGATATAACACACTGGGGGTTGTGTTCAAATTAAGCCGTGGGACATCCTTTTCGATTCTGGGCTCAAATGATTCTCTCCTTCCTTGATACTCAGTTAGAGGAGAGGTGTCAGAAAGTCTGGGAAGATCCATAGTGGAAAAAGTTTATCTGTATTTCATGGAGACTGATGGCCAGCTCCCTTCTGCCCAGGACTTCGGGAGAAGGCAAGCACTACCGATTGCTGAAATACCTCCCATCTCCAGCCCTTCAGTAAATATATAAGTGATTCATTAAATATTTAAACTTCAAGAAAGTAGAGTAACCCAGTGGAACTCAAATTTAACTAGAATTTAAATTTGAGAGTTGCTGGTCAGTAGAGCAAGTGTGGTAGATTGGGTAACATGCTCTGATTTTTAAGGGTTTTGCTTTGTTGTGTTTTTTGTTTTCCTTAAACAGAGTTAATAATAATTAATTAGAACAGAGAAGGAAAGCATTAAATGGTTGGCATGTGTAACATAAACGCTGTTGCATGACTTGTTCAGCAATAGCCTCAATTTGACATACTGGACTATGAATCCTGAAGATTGGTATACGGTTACTGCACTGCGGTTACTTTTCTCATTCCAACAACTATAGAACATTTTGAATAGTGTTTTAAATTTTTATTTTAAAAAGTTAAGAAAAAAAGCCTTACTTATACACTAAAGAAAATAAACATAAAATGGTCTCCCGCCTGCCTGGGAAAAGTCCCATGGCCTGATCCTGACCAGCAGGAGCAGCTGGTGTTACGCGAAGAGCAGGGTCCAGATGCAGCTGAGCTGCCAGCTACCTAGATGTGGTTCCCTGGTGTCACGGTCTAGGTGAAGGATGATGCAGAGCTGGTGTTCTGACCAGCATCCCGGTGGGGTCCCAGCCACTGCAGGATGTTACTGGCCTACTGTGATTCGGGCTCCAGCTGGCAGGACAGCTTGTAGCTACAGGACAGTGAGGCAGCTGTGAGGCCACCATGAGCCACACATCAGGTCCCCTCTCAGTGCCTACCCAGCTGGAATCCTGGGTCCCCAGCGGTCCCCATGCAACAGGGCTTGATGCTGGCCGTGGAGTCATGGCCATAGGCTCTCTGCAGCTTGCCACAGGGAGAGCCTTCTCTAGGCCATGTGGGGTGGCTGACATCTGTAATGTCAGTACTTTGGGAGACTGAGGTGGATGGATTGCTTGAGGCCATGAGTTTGAGACCAGCCTGGACAACATCGTGAAACCCCATCTGTACCAGAACAACAGCAGCAGAACAACAGGACATGGTGTCTGCACATGCTGTGCCACGTCCTGGGACATGGTGTACCGCAGTAGTCCCAGCTGCTTGAGAGGCTGAGGAAGGGCTTGAGCCCAGAAGGCAGACGTTGCAGTGAGCAGAGATGGTGACACTGCAGTGCAGCCTGGGCGACAGAGCCAGACCATGTTGGAAAAAAAAAAAAAAAATGGAGAGCCTTCTCCCACCCTCTGCCCATCCCCTAGGCCCTCACCTCTCCTTTTCACTGAGCTGCTTCATTCTTGGGAAATAGGTGACAAATTTCTCAAGAGGCCGAAGCCTGTAATTCATGGCAGCCACTTGGAGCAGCTGCATTTCCTGCAGAACTCGGACCTCCTAGAGACAGAGGAGAGGTTGCTGACAGGGCCTGGGTGGAAGATGCTGAGAGCACTTTTGGTAGGCAGGGAAAAGGGGCTGATCCCTGGGGCAGTTTTTTGAGGGGGCCCCATGCAGCCCCCAGCCTGTTTTCAGAGTTGGATGTAAAAAGCCCCTCCCGCAGGAACTGGTCTTTGATTCCATTCCATTTCCCACTTTCTCCACTGGGATAGGTCTCCTCCTTCTGTGTGTGTCAACCCCTCCCAGTAACTTTCTAAGATGTAGAGGACGGAGCCAGGGAGTGTCCTGCCCAGGGTGGACTGTGAGGTCCACATCCCCACCCTCCTCCAATGTGAATGTCCCAGCTGCTCACCTTTCTCCTCTTGTTGCTGTTGCCCTGGAAGGCAGACAGAGTCCATCAGAAAGGTCCCTGGCCCACAACCAGCCCCACCCCACCCCTTCCCATGCTGCACAACTGCCAGGGCCACCAGAGTCAGGGGATGTGCACATGACAGGACTTGGATGTGCCCCAGGCTCCGGGCTCTAGAGCAGGGGCATAGGAGCTGAGGCTCAGGGACTTTCTGCCCCAACCCTCTGTGATAACAGACAGGGAAACTGAGATCTCTCATAGAAAGAAAGCGCTCAGTGACCCTGGAACTGCCTGCCCTTGGAGAGGCTCAGTTTCACTGGCCTGTTACAGGACTACTCTAGGGAAAGGCTAAGTGCAGCTCAGCCCACACCTCAGCAGGTTTGCAGTCAGGCAGCTCTGCAGCTTCACCACTCGGGAATAGGGACTGGTGGCTGCTATGGAGCCTCTTATCAGTCAGAGGTAATGAGATGGGCCTGACACCCCCACCCACAGGAGCAGCTGTGAGGCTCTCAGGAGAGGAGGTTTGGCAAGGGCTGAGATCTAAGGGCTCCGTCCAAGACCCTCTCCTCCCTCAGGATCCTGGTTCCCAACAGCCTGCCCCAGGCTCACTCACATCCAGATCGTCTGGGATGGCCGTATCCAATCTGTGTAACTCAGTCAGAAAATCCCCCAGGAAGGGGACCACTCCCTGTGCCAAGGAGGGGTGGGAGGGGGGAGGTGTAGTGATGATGAGTATTGGCCCTCAGGTACCTGCCCAAGGTCCTGTCTCATGAAGTCCCACCAGCCCCTGTCTCCCAGAACTCCCCTCTTCAGGTCTCCCTGTTGGAACAGCCAAAGACCCTCCACTGCCTTTCCCAATTCTCTGCCTCCTCCATCCCACCTGACCCCCAAGTCTAGCAAGCACTCCTAGTTACCTGTATGGTGGGATTTTAACAATTCACAAGGGCATGTGATCCCAGCCTTACACTTCCCCACATCCGCTCTGAGTCCAGCTTTCCCAGATCCTTGCTCTGGTCTCTCAAATGGAGGTTTTCCAGGCCCAGTGTCCACAGGAGGACAGGACTGGAGAGTAAGTCCTTGCGGTCTTCACATGGAGGCCTCCAGCTGGCAGGGAGGGAGCCCTGTCCTCTGATCCCCTGCGGCCTCTCCACGCCAAAGGCTCACTCACCTTATTCTGCCTCCGCAGCTTCATCTGGGCTCTCTGGGGGTTCCTCTCCTGGGTGGTCACCTTAAAGCTCCCCGCCTGCCAGGTGCCAGTGATGGAGACAGTGAGGCTCTCCTCCCTTCCCCCAGTTACACCCCAGCCACCACACACTTGGATCCCCAGGGACTGGCATGAGTCACCTGGCTTAGTGCTCATACCACTGGCCCAGCTCCACACTCCCTGTGTGTGTCACCCACTCATGCAGCCGGGCCTCGCTGAGACTGTTTCCTCTTCTCTAAAGAGCAATGAAAACCACAGCTACCTCACAGGGCCTCCTGAGTACTGTTTCCTGTTGCCATTGTTCTCCCTCTCATCCCTCTGAGGAAGAACCAGGCATGAGCACTAGCAAATTATTTTCTTTTTTTGAACCTCATTTCCATCCTGTAGGGCTGCACTACAGGCTCAGCATCCCTTCATTTTCCAGATGAGGAAACAGAGACCCAGAGTGGACAGTGACTGCCCAGGGACCTGAAAGAGAAGGTGCCTCCTCCCCATCCTGGAAGCTCTGTCCCGCTGCCTTCTCCCAGTATCCCAGCACCACTACCCATCAGGGTCGTGTTCTCTGGAGTCTCTGAGTATCTAGGTCTCCAGCCAGGCACAGTCGTGATGGGAAAGGGACAGGGTGTTTTAGGAGACCTGGTTAAGTGGCACCTGCCTATCTGAGCCCCACTGGAGTCTCTGCCACACAAATTGGGTTTGAGCCATGCCAAAGGTTTTGCCTCGCCAATGATCCCCCAGGGGAGTTCCGTGCACAGAACTCTCTTCCTCCACTCAGGAAGTGGCCTCCTGCGGTGCCATCTCTGACTGACATGGCGGGAATTTCCAGAATCCTGGGTGGGGTGACAAGTTGTCTTCCCGTTTGCATGGAATATTCTGAGATCTGGTCAGGGAGGATCCCCTAGGAATGCACGAATCCCCCAGATACTTGTCATGAGCATGTGTCACTGCTAACTGGTGAGAATCCTGTGACATGACCATTTTCGGGTGTCTGCAAAGGGCAGAGCAGGGAGTCCCAGGAAACACATACATCTGTCCCGAGTATGCCCATTGGTACCCAAAGCTGGGCGGTCCACTGGACTCCCTGGCACATGAGCTTCCCCTGTTGTTGTTCCCCCTCTCCCCCAGTGTGGGCAGAGGCCACTGCCTTTGGAGATGCGCTGCAGACAGAAGCAGCCACAGAGGCCTGGCTTCCTGAGGAATTGCTTTCCAGTTTGAGGAAGAAGCAAAGTCTCACCTACCATGACCACCCCCCAGCCTGGAGGAAGCTCCATGCCAGCAGCACTGACAAGCACGGGAACCAGAGCCCTGCTAATGCTGCAGCTCATCACCCCTGCTCAGCAGCCCAGCAGCCATTGCCACATCCCATTTCCAGGGCTTCCTGCCGCCGTGCCCCCACGTGCCTGTGGACCCACACACACCTCCTTCTGTTCGCCCAAGGTAGGCATGGAGGGAATTTTTCAAGTCCCCTTTTAGTAGGTAAGTCAAAAGAAAATAACCACTCCACACTAGGTCCAATGCCCTTCCAAACTCAGTCTTTCCTCTGACCCTTAAACACTTCTCCTGCATCTCCCAGACTCCAGTGTACCTTGATCAGCAGGTCCCTCTTCACTGCAGTGTCTTTTTTGCAGAGTTGTTTTAGATGTTTTGTGCTTTTGCTATGGGCAGAGGAAAGAAAGAAAAGCAAATTTGGGGATAAGCGGAGAGGTTTGTGAGTTCCAATCCAATCCCTTTTGTTTGAAAACCCAGAGAATCCCAACTTCGTGGGTGAGAGTTTCCAATAGGGTCCTCTGATGACAAGGGCTCCAGAGGACCAGGGTGGGACCCGTCATGCTCCTCCCCTGGCCCATCTCCACTTCACATGAGCCCCTGCGTGTTCACAGTTAGCTTCCAGCTGGACACAGTTCCACTGCTGGGTACAAACACCTGAAAGCCTCCAGTTGGCTGCAGTCTGTTCCTGATGGTTAAAAATCCTTAGTCCTGAGTTGGAAATCCTTGCTTAGTAGTCCAAGGCAGCTTAGTGACCACACCCACCAGGCCATCCCTGCCTCCAGTGTCCCTGGTCTCCAAGAACCTTTCAGAGTGGTTGAAGGCACATGGGGAGACCTGTGGGTCCCTAGGTCAACCCTGGTGCTCCCGTGGAGGGAACCCTCCTCACCTGGACACTGCTGCCCATGTCTTGTGTAGCCGATATATTGGTTTGCTGCACAGAGCAGAGACGATGGCGTGCACTGAGGAGAAGTTGTTGAGGCTTAGGCACTCCTGGAGAGGGAAGAGTGAGCTGTGAGTTCCACAGTGGAGCCTGGCCCACTTCAGCCTCAGCCCGCTGTGCTGAGATCTCCCTGCCTGGACGAAGCAGAGGCCCAGGGAGCCTCAGGAGGGCACACCTGGGGCCGAGTGAATGTCACTCATCTAGGAGGATTTTAGTTCAACCCAAGGAAGATCCCAGGTCAGAAGTGAGCAGCCACCACTGGGACATGGGAGTTGAGGTCTGTGACAAGAAGAGGCTAGGTGATGTCCGGGGCTGAAGCCAGACATACAGATGCCAATCCTGAAAGCCGATGGAGGAGAAGAGGCAGTTCCCCATTTTTAAAGAGGAAATTCTCAGGCCCAACCATGGCTTACCCTGGCCACCTTGATCCAGTGCTCCACCACCCTGGCCCTGTCCCGGGCCCTCATGCCATGGTTCCCGAGGCAGGAGGTGGTGACGCAGTTGGTGAGCCTGTTGAAGTGTGTGATGGTCGCATGAACTGTGGGTGCCACGTGCTCATTCCCCTCCTTAGCTCGTTGGCCCCAGATGGAGCCCAAGCATTCGTAGAGCTCCACCTTCTTGAACAGCTCCTTTGGGGGAGGAGGAGAGTGTCATGGACAGAGCACACCCCAGCTCAGAGTCACCCACAGTCCCAGGCAGGGACTGAGCTCACAGTCATCCATGGTCTCTGGCAGGAACCGATCTGGAGTTCAGAAAGCTTTAAAATGGGCTCTAGACATGTGGGAGTCCCTGGGTTTGATTTTCTACCCACGGAGGGCCCTAAGTGCATCATGGCCCAGAATCCAACAAGAGTGGGAAGGGAGAGTGACATTTTCTCCGAAGCCATCCGCACTCCCAAGAACTAGAAGGTGACTCAGGCCTGTCCATCCTGAGGCCTCGTCTTCCTCCCATCCCAGTCAGCCCTGTACTCCTTCTCTCCATACCGGTGCACTTTCCTTGTGGCAGCTGCAACTATGGGCTCTGTTTGGGTGTCTCCCATAGAATCTAGTATGCATCAGGCACCTAATTAAGGGTCGTGAGGCTCCTGAGCAGCTGGATGAGTGACCCATGGCCCTGCCTGCCCCTCGGTGAGCACCTGCCCTGTCCTGCTTTCTGTCCATCCCCTGTCATTCGGTCTCCACACTCTGTGGAGCTAGCACAGGCGACGTGCCATCTCTGCTGTCCACATGCAGTCAGGGAAGGCTTCTGCGTGAGGAAACTCATCCAGATCCCATGTTCGGTAAGAAGTGGGGATGACATTCGTCCCAGGGCATTGGCCACTCCTCGGGTAGAGGCTGGTCTGAGACACCTAGTGCCAGAGGCACTGCCTGCAAAACCCAGGTGCTCACCGCATCCGTGAGGGTCAGCTGCTCTGCCAGCAGCCTGGGAGGGAAGGTCGTGATGTCAGGCATCTCCTCAAGGGATTGGTTCTTCACAGTCCCAGAAGAGGGAGTGGGGGACTCTGAGGCGGACTGTGGCTCCAGCAGTGTCGCTGGAGGGGACCCTTCCCCTGGTGCTGGTCCTGGTGCTGAATATAGATTTCCTGGTGCACCCAGGACTGCCCCTGACTCTGGTTCCAGAGCAGGCCCCAGGTCCGCCAGCAGTGGTGGTGCTGGCTCCAGGGCCGGCATTGTTAATACGTGTTGCCCAGGAAGTGGAGCAGGATCTGGAAAAGGAGAAAAGGTCATGACACCAGTCACTTTTCACTGGGCTTTCCAAGCACAGAAATGACCGGATGGAATGTAAGGGAATTGTAACCCCACAACACCACCCCCGGAAAGTCTTCCAGACTGCAAGCCACCTCACCATCTGGCTTGGCCTCGTTGGGCTCCGGAAGCACCAACTGGCCTAGGACAAGTTCCTGATGGTCCTCCATGCCCAGTCCAGGCCAGGCGAAGTTCCTGAAGGCCAGCTTTATCCGGAAAGATGACCTTTGCGGGGGCTGATAGCAAACTGAAGTGTTTTCAAGGGGCCAGGTGAACAAAATGGAGGTGATGGTGCTGGTAATGGAGTGGACAGCTGAGTCAGAGGCCTGGCCTTCTCCCACACAACCCTCCAGGGCACACTTGCGTGGTTCTGGGTCCCTGGACTGTTGCTGCCTGTGTAGAGGACAGCCCCACCCTTCCCCAAGCCATCAGTGCTGTCCCGGAGGGGGCAGACCTGGCCACACAGCAGGGCTGTACAGACCCTTGTGCGCCGCAGTGTCCCACTGACATTCTCCTCCCAAAGGCCCTGGATCACAGCCCTGTGCACCTGGGCACTCAGAACTGCAGCTCCAGGCTGATTTGTGAGCAGGTTTCTCATCAAGCTCCAGCTCTGGGTCCCCTGGTCCAGGGGTTAGGAGGGTAAGGGCAGATGTTGGCTGGAGGAGGACAGGTAGAGTTGGGAAGCCACGGCACGGGGCATGGGTGTCTCAGTGACCAGCTGAGACCCTAGCCTCCCCTCTCCTTTGCAGGGCACCTAAGTCTCCATATACAGAACTTACTATTTGCCTCTTGCGAGGGACCCAGATGTCAACCTTCTTGTGGGAATTAAAAGAAGTATGAGCCCCAGGACTCCTTTAGGGTCTCCCCAGGCAGAGGCCACATCTTTTACGCCATGTTTTCTGGATGAAAAGGCTCTTTAGAACCCTAAATCCACCCAGTTTATACTTGTTGCTGGACTCCATCATTCTAGTCAGAATCTGGGAGGATGCCACCATATGTAGAAGAGGCCGTGAGGGTTTCATCTCTAACATTGTGTAGATAGGACCTGTTTATTCTGTCTCCTGTGAGCGCCTGACTCTCAGTAAGTCGAGGCCCAGGGATTGTCATCTGCTTTATGAAATTTTGCTAAGTCACAAGAAGAACGATGCACAAATAAGGTGTTTTGTATATACGTGTTGAATGAGTGAACCCCAACCATTGGAGAACCCCAGTGAGCCTCTCCAGATACCTGAGTGGACCTGTGGTTCCTCTTTCAGCACCAAGGGGCCCCTCTTCTGTCTGTGTCAAGGAGAAAGACCAGCCAGAAGGAATCTCAGACATCTTTTACCAATGCCATCACGGACTTGCTTTCTATGTGCTTTTCCAAACAGCGAGGGATATGGGCCATTGAGGCAGAATGCTGAGAGCTACTTCAGTGAGTGGGAAGGGAAAAGTAATAAATGTGAATCACAGCACCCCCAGCAGATATCCAGAGTTTTAGGCTCTAGGGACCCCTTTGTTTGCCGTGTCTTAGATCATTCAGTCCCTACAAGAACCCTGTGAGGTTTATCTTCTCACTGCTCCCTGTTCCAGAGGAGCCAACCGAGTCTCGGAGAGGTGCATCTTCAAGACACAGCCAGTAGGGCACAGAGGCACTTCCGTGCCTTGGAGGGGATGGACACTCACCTTCTAACCAGTAGTTCCAAAAAGTGTGGCACGGTGATAAAGTCCCAGGAGGGGCCCAGGCAGGTGGCATAGGAGGAGATGGGTTTAGTTAGCAAGGCTGGAACCAGGGAGTCCAACAGCTTCTCCCCTGTGCCGGGCTGGAAAGTTGACATCCTGGAGATCTCATTTTCATACTAGGGGGACAAGGAGGGACATGGGAGTCAGTGGTAACACCATGAACCACCAGAGGATCGGGATCTGGAACTCACACTAAGAAGCATCAACCCTTCAGGGACTTGTGCATGTTGTGCCCATGTTGAAATGGGCTGTAGGCTTTCAAATTAAATTGCATGTGAGGATGGAGAATTGATAAAATGATTCACTCCTTCAAGGCATCGTCACAGTGTTTATCAGCTTTGGGGCAATGGCACCTTGTGTATCAGCAGCCTGCATGAAGAGCATCATCCCTGCAATCCTCACAAATCATCCTCATGATAGAGAAGAGACACGGGCTTCTGGATGTCACATGGATGCTGAGCAACACCCGGGTCAGAAGTGAGCACCTTCCACAGGGAAGACTGGATGAAATTCCCTGTAGGCCACCTGAGGCTCCACTTCTGATATGGAGGGGAAGGGCCTGGGGAGGTCTCGTCCCCTCCTCATTTTAGCAACAGCACACAGGACAAGATGCTCTAGAAGAACCCTTTGTCTTAAAGGGATATGATTGTTTTTGTTCCTTTAACATGAACAGGAGTCTGGAGAAACAGCTACGGCCATCCCAGCCCTGGGCAAGGGGAAAATGCCAGAAGACTCCAGGGTGGGAGGAAGTGTATCCCAAGGCCCAGGATCTGCCAGGCGACTCATGGAAGAGAAAACGCGGGCAGGTATGAAACCCGTGAAAGGTTACACAATTGTACGTTTGAAAGTGGAAATGAAACAAGGTGATTTTCTCTGCCACACAGACAGCAGATTGGCAAAAAGTTAAAAGCATGTTAGTGTTCAGGGGAGGCTGTGTTCAGAGAAGCAGCTACCTTCAGAGGCTGAGGCTGCTGGTGACCGTGTGAGCAGCTGGAGCCCTTTTGGAAAGTCAACTGGCTAGAGCTGTTGAAGCTTGCTGTCTGCATATCCTTTCACCCAGATATCTCTTTCCTGGGTGTCTGTGTTCCACAGGGGATTTGTATATTTTGTGGGTTGAATTGTGTCCCCTGCCCCAATGTAACTCTTTCTTTTCTCAATCTCAGAGACTCAGAATGTGATTGTCTGGACACAGAGTTCTCTAAGAGGTAATTCAGGTGAAGTGAGTTCATTAGTGTGGCCCCTAAGTTAATATGCCTGGGGTTCTTACAAGGAGAGGTGATCAGCGCACAGAGAAGTTGAAGAGAAGACCCTGTGCTGACCGAGGAAGAAATCAGCCACCTCCAAGGCAAGGAGAGAGGCCCAGACAAACCACCCCAGGCTGACAGCTTGACGTTGGACTTCCAGTCTCCAGAATTGTGAGGAACCAAATTTCTGTGATTAAGCTCTGCAATCAGCGTGCCATGTTATGGCAGCCCTGGGAAACTGCTCCAACCTATTAGGACACACATAGGATTATGCTCCCTGTAGAAAGACTTCCTAGAAAGGGAATTTTATCACTACAGGCTCCACCAGCACTGAGAGGCTGACCCGCTGTGGAACATGGCCTCCCTTAAGGAATATTACACTGAGATGCGAGGGTACAGTTCCTGCCTGATGGGCCTGCAGGGATGAGTTCTGTGAGATGACACTTTAAAGACAAATGCATAGAGTAGCTTCACCTTCTTTTGTTGTAATCAATGTCCACCCCCACCTTGTTTGTGTAGAAGTATTGGATTTTAAGTCCTGGAGGAGGTCTGGCAGGGCAGTGGAGATGCCTGTTGCCGGAGATACATTTATGGTGGGGAGTTAAAATGGTAACGGTATGAGTATGTTGCTGTAATTTTACCATTATACTCAATTCTTGTGACAACATGCTGAGATACTCCTGGGTTAGCAGAAAGTGAAAAGAGAAGGATTTTCTCTGATCTTTCAAAGGGACTTTGCCTGTAACCAAGTTGTCACTGGGGACTAATGGCAGCCAGATTCCTTTGAAAGAGAACACTGGGCCACTCAAGTGGGAAATCCCTAGGACAGAGCTTAGGGAGTCCCCGTATTCATGTCTGAGTCCTGGGCCCACCCTGGTTTTCTGGAGTCCCTGTCTGTGGAGACCCTTCTGTACCCAATCTCACCCTAGACCAGCATTGGCCGTAGTTGGTGGCGGTGGGCCCCTGCCCTTCTTTGAAGAAGTTGGAGAAATGGAATCCATCCAACAGCTCCTGCTTGATCTGCTGTGTGGAGCTCTGCAAAGAGAGGGCCCGAGAGCCGGGCCAAGAGGTGTCAGTGGCCTGCCTGGCTGACCCCACAGTGGCACACCGCCATTAGAACTCCTTCCTGGTGTCCCCATCCCCAACAGGATTTGGCACATAGGAGCATCTGCATAGACCTCCAGCCAGAGAAGGTTGAGGTCTCCGGCAGATGAATTGGGATTCACATCTGAGCGGCAAACTGTGTCCTCGACACTGAACTTCCCATCCTGCCAGGCATGATCTGGGCTGTAAACCTGACATACCTACCAGGCTCCAAACACCTGACAACCTACCTGCTCCTGTCCAGGGAGGGCCCCTCATCTCCTGTTTCCCCCAAACATACGGGGAGGGACTCGGTGCTGCCCTGATGGGCACCGCTGAGGCCTAGCCTGGACGGGCCTGCCCTGGGCCCTGTGTTACCTGAGGGTGCCTTCTGGCAAAGGGCCAGAGGCGTCGAGGGTGAGGGTTGAACCAATGTCTATATTCTCGAGGAAGACTCTCATTTTGGCCTCTTCTGCGACGAGGAGGTCGGCAGCACGTCGGGACACAGCAGGAGAACATGTTGTTCTCCGCAGTGTCGCCTACCAAATGAACTGGAAATGGGGCTGTGCGTATAATATGGGTGCCTAGTTACCAGCATTCTAAGTTCTACTGGGGGTCTGTTAGCAAGGAAGTGAGGTCACATCTTGTAGGTTCCATCCTGTAAGCTCCTCCTTTCCATAAGACATACTGAAAGGGCCTTCTGGGGTTCTGGCCACTAGCCCTCCCCCGTCAACTCCTTACCTTTCACCATTATGCAAAAGTGTGCCCCTTCAGCACCTTGGAAAGACCTGGATATAACCGGGGTCCCAGGTTTAAGGAGCCAGTGCTGTGTCAAACAGTCTTTATCTTAGCAGTTGTGAGACCCTAGAGAACTCCTTTGGTGTTTTGGGCTCTCCCCACTTTGCACAATGGGAGTTATGCTAGCATCATAACCTTTCCTAGGGAACTCATGAGGTGTGTTTGAGATAAATCTTAAAAAACTGATGTTGTGGTGGTCCCTGTAGATATTGCACATACTTTGAGATGGAAGAACTACAAGAAGGGGTGAGAGGTAGCATGGAATACAACTCCAGTGGGCCTGGGTTCCACAGTATGATCTCAGGAAAAGGCACTTTTGCTCTGGGCCTCGTCTTTCATGCTGCAGTACTCTACGAGGTTGAGATTAAATGAAATTCAGACATCCTCCTCTTCCGACATTGCACCTTCCAGTGCCTTCCCAGTTTATTTAGACCCAGACCCTGTGCCTCATCTCAGCCTTGGGTGGGTAGCATCCATAAAGACGGCACTGAGGGCTTAGTGACTCCCTTGTGAATGATGGAATAGGACACAGATGGTGGAATAGTCCTTCTGGGCCAGTTCAGTGTATTATAGCAAAGAGCCATAGCCTGGGGAGCTCATCAAAAACAGAATTGTATTTCTCCCTGTTCTGGAGGTTGGAATTGGATATCAGGGTACCAGCTTGGTAGGGCCTTAGTGAGGACATTTCTGCCCCACTCACTGAGCTTTTACAGGTGCTGTCTTTTGCTTGGAGGACGGCTCAACTTTAGGAGCATGGGTGGACCTCCCTTCAAAGCCGCGCTCTCACTTGTTGGTTGGTGACCGTGAGGAAGTCATAGAACATCCCTGTGCCTGTTTTCTCCTCTGAGAAATGGCGTTAGTGAGAATTGCTTCCGTCTTTAATCACAGAGAATAAAGCATGGAAAGAAGTTAACTTAGTGCTATTGGGCAGAGAGTGAGAGCCCGGCAAACCAGAGAGATCAGCTTGCCCACAGCAGTGGCGAGAAGTGCGGAGAGTGGGTGAGGCTGGGGCAGGAAGCAGGCCAGCCTGCCACACCCCAGGAACAGGTGAAGAGCAAGAGTGAGCTCCTCACCCTGAATTCTCAGGGGACACAGGTATGCAGGGGTTATGGGGAGCACAATCATCAGGGCTGCTCTTGTTCCCCTGGTTCACTCCATATCTGACGTAGTCCCAGGGCCCCTACTCCCTGTGTTTCCTCTCTGCCCTGCTTTCTTCCTGGCTGCCCTCCTAGTACCCATTTTGGGCCCTGGTCAGGTGGAGTCTTGAGGTAACTGTATGCCTGTTAATAACTCCTCTGAGGTTCAGCGCTCCTTTTATTGAGACCTCTGAGCTTATTCAGAGACCTCCTGTTGCTGGGACCAGAGAGAGGGCCGGAGGGAGCTGACAGTACAGTGACAGTTTTCCCTGCGGTTGCCACTACAGGGCCCACTGGCAGGTATCTGCCAAACTCAAGCGTTGTTTTGGGTCTCTGGGGTTCTGAGGTGTGATTTCCCCTCTGAAGATCGGCTGAGCCCCCAGTGGGTGCCTTAGTCTCAGAAATGGGTCCCCCTGAGCTGGGGGCTGTGCTCTACCCTCAGTTTCCTAGGACATGTCACACTTCACCCTGCCCATTCTGGCTCCCGAAACCCAAAGAGAGGATCTGTAGAAATTGTTAGGTACGAAAAGGCTACCAATAAGTCATAGGAAGTGTATTTATATAACGCAGTGGTTTTCAACCATTACTATACGTTTGCCTCAGCAAAGGCAAAATTTAAAAATGTTAATACTCTGAGTCACCCCACAGAGATTTGGATTTATTTGATGGGGCTGGAGACAGGTATCTTTGGTTTTGTTTTGTTTTTTCTTTTTTGAAACGGGACCTTGTGGTGTTTCTCAGACCATAGCGCAGCGGCCTGATCTTGGGCATTGCAGCCTTGATCTGCCAGGCTCGAGGAATCCTCCCTTCTCAGCCTCTCACGTAGCTGGGACTATGGGCATGCACAACCATGCCATGCTACTTTTTGTGTATTTTGTAGAGGTTTGGTCTCACTGTTCCACCCAGGCTGGTCTTAAAAGTCCTACCCTCAAGCTGTCCTCCTGCCTCAGCCTCACACAATGCTGAATTTACAGTTGCGAGCCACAGTGTCTGGCCCTGTTTCTTTTAAGAACTCCCTTAGTGTTTCTAACGGGCATTCAAACAAAAAAGATTTTGTTTGCAGAAGGTTCATGAAACACTACTGAGGCTGCATCTTCTTCACAGCCAACAGATTGTTCCCTGAAGTGTCTGCTTACCAGTGCACAGGGTATTTATATCCTGGGCTTTGGGGAGCTGTTGGGTTTGGGGGCTGACTGGGGCATGAGTGTTGTCTCTGGGATCTGTCCCAACCTGGTCCTATGGGACACTCAGTCTAGGATCCTCCTTCCCAGACCACCATCCTGCCACTCACTGCTCCTATGGCAGGAGACCAAAGGTCATGACCTCATGATCAGAGACATCCAGGTGCAGGACCGAAGTAGAGTGAGTCATGTGAGGAGGGGCGGGGCACAGCTGCTTGCTGGAAGGGTGTTGGGAAGTATTGGTCCACCAGCTATCACTTCCACCTTTTCCTGCTGAATCCCAGTGATCCTCACGTGGAGTGTGGGTCTCAGAAGGGTGTGGCATCTGGGTTTTTGGCTGGCTGAGCTGGTGCTTTTGCAGCCATTTTGGTGCTCTGGTATGTGAGACCTGAGTTGCTTCAGGAAACCTTTGCCCCTCAGACTGCCTCCTGCTTAAGAGCACAGCCTTTGTGTGGAGATCTGGCTGGCCTCTTTAGATTCCAGCCTGTCCTGTCCTGTTATGTCTGGGTTTGAGGTTGTGTGGAGGGGTCTCTTCCCATAGAGAAGGCAAGGCCAGTCATGTGGGTCAGAGCGAAGCATGGCAATTCCAGCTGACTGTGCCCGGCCTTTGACTGGAGGAGTCTGAGAATGATCAGGCCTGGGGAGCTGCCCTTCCTGGGAAACAGCATGTCTCCTCCCCTATTGTGGAGTTTCTGGATGTGACCCAGAGTGTGCTAGGCCTCCATCCATTCAGTGAAGATTGCTGGGCACTCTGGATACTGTGGAGGAGTCAGCAGTAGCAGCCGGCCTGCAGAGTGGGATGCAGTGCTGGAGGGCTTGAGGAGGAGGTGGCATTGTGATTGGTGTCTGAAGAGTGCCTCGATGATAATGGAGTCAGTGCAATGTCCCAAAGACCAAGAAGGAGCAACAGGAAAGGATGGTTCATATCCAGCTGCTCCACTCAAAAAAGAAACCAAATAAAACAAAGAGGAAAGGACTGGCACCATCAAGGTAGGGCAAAGGGGGCCTCTGGAGTGGTTTTTTTTTTTTTTTTTTTTTTTTTTTTTTGTAGTAGGGGAGGGGTGTGTTCGGATTTGCATGCGAATTGCCAGGGCTGTAGTAGGGAAACCGCAGGGGGGCTGGGACCTATGATTGAGAGTCTCCAGGTGAGAGGGTGGCCCGTGGGGACTGGGGGTCAGGTGAGGCTGGGAGTGGGGTATAGAGGCAGGAGCAGTTGGACAGGACCAGTCAGGATGCAGGGCGCAGACTCATCAGCGAGAGCATTCCTGAGCCCAGCATGCAGGAAGTGAGGGAGGTCGGGAAGGTGCTGCTACAAGGTGGAGAGAGGTCCCCAAAATCCAGATGAGAACGATGAGAGCATGGCATGCATGGAAAGTGCTGGGCAGTTTTGGCATCCGTGAAGTCACAGGGGGCTGTGTGTGAACAGTTGTGCTTTGGCATCCAGGGAGGCCTTGAGACAAGAGCGGGTTGGCTTTCCTGGAGACTAGGCTGTGGGATAGCGTCGGGGCTGAGGCATGGACAGTCTCCTTCCACCCTCAACCTCTCCTTGGAGCTTTGAGACACTGCAGGCAATTACCAGGTGATGTGATAAATCCTACCTGTGGAGGGTGCCTTGGGCAGGGAGGACATGGCGGCCAGGAAGGGCGCCCTTTGAGCTGATGAGCTGCTCATCAGGAAAGGAGAGAAGCTCCTACAGGCCCTGTGTCAGAGCCTGGCGAGACCCTGTGAGGCCTTGAAAGTAGCAGGTGCCTCCTACAGTCTGCGCGTGGCCATCTCAGGGAATCCACCCAACAACTGTTCTAGTTATCCCTGCTCTTCAGGTAGGAGACTGAGGCCAGGAAGGGAAAGGCTGCTGCGATACCCACACTATCAGTGGCTGGGGTTGTTTGAACCCAGGGACTCTAGGGCCCATGCCTCTGCCATCCTGCCTCTGGGTTTGATAGTTGGACTTGGTCCACCAAGTGCCAGGCCAGCCCTGTGGCTGGGTGCTCCCAAGCATTCACAAGCTGACAGTTCTGAAGGACCCACGCACTTGACCGTGCTCCAGCCTGTGTCGTCACATGAAAGGTGGGTGCTGGAATAATAAATGCTGCAAATGGCACTGGGGGTGTTGGCCAGGCTCTGGGGGCACAGGAGCTCTGCCCATGCCCACAGTTGGCCTGTGCTGACCTCCCTCCATCACAACTGAGTGACACCAGCCCTTTCATTGAGTTGAAGTCTTCCTTCCATCCCTTCAGTGTGGTCTTTGTGGCTCAGAGAGGCTGTGGCCAGGTACAGGATCTGGGGTGGTCCCTGCTTCTCTGCTCTATGGCCTTAGACAGTGGGCAGGATCTGAGGCCAGGTCCACCTGCAGCAGGTATTACAAAGAGGCAAATTGGCGCTTAATGTTTGGAAGAACTTGCCAACCAACTACAGTCCCGCTGTCTTTCGAGGTAGTGAGCTTCCCACTGGGGAAGGTATGTTAAGCCAACTTTCTGGGATGTTGGAAGATCAGAGACCAAACACTTGAGATTCTGTGATCCTAATATTGACTCAAATGCTATGCTGCTTGTATTTGAAGTCAGTTTCACTTAGACAGTTTACCAAGTATCTCCTTGGTGCAGGACACCAGGGAACACAAAATGTCCTGAATAATTATTGGGTTTCTGGCTCCCAGGGGTCCCTGAGATGTTGTTCCAGCAGTTCTGGAGTATGGGCCAGGCACGGCTTGCATCTGGACTCATCGGCATTACTCGCTCATTGTCAGCCTCACGAATGCAGTTCGGGATGTCACGCCCCCATACGCCCCCCACTCCGCCCCGCCATGGCCCTCACAAGGACCCACTGAGGTAACAAGGCTTTCTGGTTGATTCCTGGTACTCAGTGTGGTCAGTTTTCTGAGCCTGACAGTGGGGTGTGACTGCAATGAGACGCCAGTTGCAGGAAATGGTTTGCACAGCCTTCCTGGTGTCGTGGGTCACTGTCTTCCTGAGTGACTTTGGGCAGGTCCTTCCCCATCTCAGGCTGCAGGTTCCTATGCCTGGAGCTCCCTTCTTGCCCCACCACTGCCTTGTTTTCCCAGATACAGAAGTGGGGCAGATCCCAGCCCATTGAAACAGACAAGGCTTTGGAGGCCACAGTGGTCTCATTTCTATCATTCTGAGGCCCCCGAGGCACCATGGGCTGCTGGTGCCAGTACACAGGGATGATAAGGAGATGAAAGTCACTAGGATGGTGGGGCAGCACCCCCTGGGCTGTGTTGGCGGCTGCCCCTGTCTGGAGGCCAGCTTGGCCCTGGAACGCTCCTCAAGGAACAAGGACACAAGAGAGCCAGCTCAGCCAGCCTCCACCTAGCATGCCAATCAGCACTCCCTTCCCGCGACGCCTACGCTCTGCACAGCTCCTGGAACTGGCCAAGGCGCTAATGGACACCCACCAAGGTCTTAATGAGTGAGCCAGGGTTAATGGTTACTGGGCCCGGTGACGCATTCACCAGCGTCCCAGGGCTCTCAAAGTTCATACTGGCCTGGCCTTGAACATCTTAGCTCAGCCACCTGCTTTTCCAGCCTTGACACCTTGGGGCTCAAGCAGGGCCTAGGGTGGTCAAGAGGTCCCCGGTAGCCCTCACTCCTGGAAAAGGCTCCATTTCCTGGCCTTCAGGCTCAGGTCGTTCCTTCCACCTGGCAGGTGCTCTCCAAATCCAGTCCCAGCTGGGGCTGGATTCCCAAGGCCCCTATTCTGGTGTCTGCCCCTTCCCTAGGGCCCTTCCCCCTGGGGTGACCATACTGTCTCATGCCCAGCTCTCTTGCCCAGGGCTCCTTGAGAGAAAATCTGGAGGGGCCAGGATATGATGGGAGAATGAATGATGGAATGAAAGAAGGAATTTAAGCATGTGCCTTGCTAAGAGTGACAATTCTGGCAGGCTGCTGATCATGTGTGGGCCTCGATCTGAGAGCTGAGAGGCTTGGAGCTTCCAGTCCTGTGGTGACACCCACCCCATCTCATTGAAGGGGGCAGAGCAGGTGAGGGCATGATGGATGGATGGGCCTCATCCCCCTGCTTCTACTGTCTGGGATCCTCCGTCAGCCTGTCTGCTCAGAACCCTGAAATTGGGGGTTTAGGAAGGACCCTTCTGGATCATGTGACTCCCTTCAGTCCAGGTGACGAGCGTCCTTGGAATAACAGCTCCTAGAGCCCTGCCTGTAGCCCTGCAAGTTGGGGAGAGGGCCTGTTAGGAGAGGTATCCCTTGCCCTGGGGTCGTAGAGGTGATCTAGGCTCCTCAGACCTTGTGGGGTCTCAGATGTTTACATCTCCAACCCCTCCTGGCGTGGGCATCTCTGGCTGCACCCCAGCTCTGTGGCCCCATCTCCCAGGGAACCTTCGGTCTAATCTGCCTCCCGCTGAAACCTGGCCTCACTCAGCCTCACCAAGGCCTTCAGAGCTCAGGTCTCTCATTCAGGGTTTGAGGCCCCACTGGACTCAGACCTGCAGCCGTCCCAGATCACGCAGCCCCAGGGATGGGACCAGGAGCCAGCCCTTGTCCCACCTACAGCAGTTCTTGTGTGTTTAAAGCCTCCCCTGCACCGCCAGGCTACTGAGGGAGGCGGGGAGGAGAGGAACTGGGTCACAGCGGGGAATCTTAGCTTGGTTTTGATGTGCTGCTGGACGACCAGATCCAGAGTCCAGTGAGCCAGCGAGTGAGGACACCTGGCTGTGCCCAAGCGCTGTGTGACCCAGAGGAGCCACTCACCCTCTCTGAGCTGCTGGACATCATCGGTGGGGAAGCTCAAGCCGGGAGACTCCTGGGAGTGTCTGGAGGTCTGAGTTCCATTCTCAGCTGTGCCGTATGGTTGCTGCGCTCTAGAGCAGCTCCTGTTCCTCTCCAAGCCTCAGTTTATGCACCTGTGAAGTGGGAGTGAGTTGCACTTCGGGGTGAAGGGGGCAAAACTCATGTGGGCTCATCCTTTAGAGGGATCCCACAGGTGAGCAGAGCCCTGGGTTCTTTATCCGACTCCGTCTGGGCTGGGCGGGGAAGGGGGCCTCTGTTTCTTGGCTGATAAGTGGGTTTGAGAGAGGTATGCTGGTGGGCAGAGGGCTGGGGGGAGTCACCTGACTTATTCGAAGAAGCCCTTGAGAGAGCCATGGTTTCTTGGAATTAAGAGGGAAGAGTGAGCCTGGTGCAGTGGTCATGTGTGTAATCCCAGCACTTCGGGAGGCCAAGGCGGGGCGAATCAGGAGGTCAAGTGGTCGAGACCATCCTGGTCAACATGGTGAAACCTCTTTTCTACTAAAAATATAAAAATCAGCTGCGTGTGGTGGTGCACGCCTGTAGTCCCAGCTAGTCGGGGAGGCTGAGGCAGGAGAATCGCCTGAACCCGGGAGGTAGAGGTTGCAGTGAGCCAGATCACACAAGTACACTCCAGCCTGGGCAACAGAGTGAGACTCTGTCTAAAGAGAAAAAAAAAGGGAAGAGTGCAGCATGAAGAAACAGGCCTGGGAAGATCTGGCAGTCTTGAGTGTGGGTGCGGGGGGTGGGGGGTCAGCTGTGGAGTAGAGCCAGAGCTGCGATGGGGTTGGGAGACCCTGTGTCCTGCTTGTCCGGCTCCTGGGCTCTGTGTGTGGCTGTCGATTGGGGTGGGACGGCCGGTTGTGCGAGGGGTCATTGCCCAACTCCAGGGGACCCTGCCACCTCTCAGCTCTCTGTAGGGATACGTATAGTTTTTTCAACAGGTTTCCAGCAGGTAGGGGTTATTTAATCTTACTGAAGGGGTGTTTTTTCTCATTCTCAACTCTGCGCTGCAAGGGTAGACAGTGTGGGAGACAGATTCCAACTCCAGGTCTGGGTGGTAAGCATCCGGTCCAGGGGTGTAGACAGGCCTGGGGAAGCCCCAGAGATCTGTGTGTTCTCATACCCAGGGGTAGTGACTCCATGCTGGGGGCCGGGCTCACCCTCAGGTCTGAGACCTCCTGAGGCCAGCTGACCTCGGTAAATGCCTTTTGTCTAAGCTTCAGTTTCCTGCCTGTGAATGGGGTTGGGGCTGTGCTCTGGTTTTAGTCTTGTGGCTCTGGGGTTGTGGTGACAAAGCCATCAAGCTGGGTTGAAGGATTAACCAGGAAACTTCAGACTGGCTGCCGTGTCTACGTCTTCCTCCCTCTGCTGCATCATGGGAAGCTGCTCTGCTCAGCCTAGATTAGGCTCAGTTGTGTGTGTGCGCGCATGTGCTTGCACGTGTGTTGTAAGTGTGTGGTACTGACACCAGAGTCAGTGTCTCTGGGTGAGTGAGGCTTGCACATTTCTGGGGAAGGGAACTCACTACCTTATGTGCCCAGGGCAAGAGCTGTGGGGTCTGGAGAAGAATTCTAGGCCAACCCCTGCAGTCTTTCCTTGGGTGACATGGCTTCCCCAGATCCACTTCCCCCTGGTTCCCTCTCTGCATTCAGCCGGTAGAAGGCTGACTGGGACAGAATGCGACACACTCAGCATGCGAGGAAAAGCCTCCTTCATTCTGTAGGCCCTACCTCTGTTGACATGACCTTTGATAAAGTGCCTCCCCTCCTCTCTCCCCTCTCTGGAACCCGCAGCTGCTGCCAGGCTTCTTCTGTGCCCCATCGCAGGCAGCTCTCTGTCTCCCTACTTGCCCCAGCCCAGGGTTTTCCTTTTGGGGTCAGTTACAGGGGTCTGGACCATCCTTTGCCCACTCAGACATTCTTCCTGCCCACCTGCTGCTGAGAATCCTGCATGTCTCATATGCTCTCAGGCAGAGAGGAAACTGCTGAGCAGGCCAGGGCAAGGGATAGAGCCCTGTGACTCTCCACTTTAGACCCCTCCCAGCTGACTGCCGTGGAGTGCAGCCACTTAGCAGAGCCAAATCCCCTGAGGTTCCTGTCTGCTGTCTAGCCTTCAGGGACAGGTCATGGGGCCTTGGTTCCTGCCCCATCATCTTCCCAGTCTCCCTGATCTTCAGGGGGAGGAACAGCCAGGGAAAGGGCTTGGTCATAGCACCTCCACCCTAGGGCTATTGAGGATCTCACAGTTGTGTGTCTGGTGGGTTCTGTCAAGAGCCCATTTGAGAACAGTGGGTGACAGGACAGGCCTATGTGACCCAGGCAGGCAGCAATATTGGGTCAGCCTTCGTGTCCCCTTCTGTCAGCTGGGGCAGCCTGGAAGGATGATTGTGGAGTAGGTGTTATGGGAGTAGACTTCAGGTGGAGGCTGCAGAGGCTCTCCAGCACTGTAGGCACAGCAGGCCCAGGAGCAGGGGAGGGAGCCATGACTCATGGAGCCTCTGGCCCATATCCTTGGCAGATGAGGGCCACAGGGGAATGGGCAGCAGTGTCCAGGTCCCGTGGGCTGGGCCCACTGCTGTTCCTCTCTCAGAGTTCTTGGTGGGCTGGTCAGAAACATGCAGTAGCTTGGGGCAGTTACCAAGTGGCCCAGCCTGCACTGCTGGGCTGTGTGAGTTTGGGCCAGCTCAGGCCCGCTCTGGGCCCTGCCTTTCTGGGCTGTTCAGGTGGTTCCTTGGGCCTGGGGTGCTAATGTTTCTGGATGGGCAGCAGAACCAGTCTGTACTCAGGGCCCGAGGCCATGTTCCCAGAACACACCTTTGGCATTCACAGCAGGGTGTGGTGAGGCCTCTTAGGCTGCGTTCCGGTCTGGTGCCAGGGACACCACTGCTCCACCATCTCCAGAGGCATCTCCCGGACACTGGCTTTGAGTTCAGATGTTCTGAACAGGAACAGGGAGAGGCAGAAGGGGACCCAGCCTGGGGCTCACTGGAGGAGCTCGTGGGCAGACAGTGCCCTTTGGAGGAAACTGAGGCTGGGAGTTGGGAACCCCATTCCCCGGCTCACAACACCTCCCACTCGGGGCCCTCCCAGGGCTGCGTGAACTTTAGTCACCTGGTGACAGGCTGAGTTACCGTGCAGAGTCACCATGCGCTTCCTTGCTCCTGTGATGTCAGCCTCCCCATCCTCCTGGCCAGGCTGGACCTCTGTGAGAGGCCTGCCTGTCCTGCACCCTATGTAGACACCTTCCACTGTCCCCCAGGATTGCTGGGCACCCCCTGGCTGGTCTCTTGTCCCCTCTGGGACTAGGTAAGCTTATGGGTTCTCTGGCAGCTCCTGTTCCTTCCCTTCCTCTGCTCCTCCTCGGAGGTGCCCACCCCCAGGGCTGGACAGCATGCACACATTCTGGGAGGCGGGAAGGAGACACTGGGCCTGTGTTTTTAGACTGTTCCCTGTTGGAGAGGGGCCAGGGAGTGTCTGAGGCTGGTCCTGACCCTGCTCCTTGCCCTGTGGATGCAGCAGAGCCATGAAGAAGTTAGTGGTGCTGGGTCTGCTGGTTGTGGTCCTGGTGCTGGTCATTGTTGGCCTCTGTGTCTGGCTGCCCTCGGCCTCTAAGGAACCTTACAACCATGTGTACACCAGGGCTGCCGTGGCTGCAGATGCCAAGCACTGCTCGGAGATTGGGAGGTGAGCAGGGCAGGGCATGGGGGCATGGGCCCTGGAAACAGGGCAAGCGGACCTGGGCAATACCTTTGCCCCTCTGAGACTCAGTTTCCCCACATGTAAGCAGGTTGCCTGGGCACAGGGTGTCCCATGTGCATAGAGCTACCTGTTGTTTGCTTGGACTCTCTCAGTAGCCTCTGGGTAGGGGACGGTGACCCCGAGAGCAGGGTGTGGGTCTCCTAGAGCCCAATAGGGCCCTTTTTCCCAGTTCTAAAAGTCTCTGTGTCTTTGGATAAATTCCACTGTTTTGTTGTTTGGTTGTTATTTTTACATATTTGTCTTTTTATTTTTAGTTATTTATTTATTGTAAGATGGAGTCTCACTCTTTCTCCCAGGGTGGAGTGCAGTGGCATGATCTCAGCTCACTGCAACCTCCACCTCCCAGGTTCAAGCGATTCCCCTGCCTCAGCCTCCCGAGTAGCTGGGACTAAAGTGTATGCCACCACATCTGGTTAACTTTTTGTTTTTTTTGTATTTTAGTAGAGACGGAGTGTCCTCATGTTGGCCAGGATGTTCTCAATCTCCTGACCTGGAGATCCACCCACCTGGGCCT
Source organism: Macaca mulatta (assembly GCF_049350105.2). Lineage (NCBI taxonomy): Eukaryota > Metazoa > Chordata > Mammalia > Primates > Cercopithecidae > Macaca > Macaca mulatta. Next base: position 26,827,521 of record NC_133415.1, on the reverse strand, counting down.
CCCAAAGTGCTGGGATTACAGGCGTGAGCCACCGTGCCCGTCCACTGTTTGTTTGTTTGTTTGTTTGTTTTCTTTTTTTTTTTTTTTTTTTTTTTTTTTGAGACAGAGTCTTGCTCTGTCGCCCAGGCTAGAGTGCAGTGGCATGATCTCGGCCGCTGCAGCCTCCGCCTCCTGGGTTCAAGTGATTCTCCTGTCTCAGCCTCCGAAGTAGCTCAGACTACAGGCATGCACCACCATGCCCAGCTAATTTTTGTATTTTTAGTAGAGACAGTTTCACCGTGTTTGCCAGGATGGTCTCGTCTCGATCTCCTGACCTTGTGATTTGCCCGCCTCAGCCTCCCAAAGTGCTATGATTACAGGCATGAGCCACTGTGCCTGGCCTATACTTCTTCAGTGTTTTGTCTGTAATAAGGCATATAAGCAGAGGGTATCCTGGGACTTTTTTGTTTTTGTTTCTGTTTATTTTGAGACAGTTCCGCTCCATTGCCTAGGCTGGAGTGCAGTGGCATGATCTTGGCTTCCTGCAACCTTTGTCTCCCAGGCTCAAGTGATTTTTGTGCCTCGGCCACCCAAGTAGCTAGAATTAGAAGTGTGTGCCGCCATGCCCAGCTAATTTTTATATTTTGTAGTAGAGACTGGGTTTTACTACGTTGGCCTAGCTGGTCTTGAACTTCTGGCCTCAGGTGATCCGCCCACCTCAGCCTCCCAAGGTGCTGGGATTATACACATGAACCACCTTGCCCAGCTTCATCTGGGACATTTTAATACATGTATATTTTGGGTGATAATCAAATCAGGGTGTTTAACATAACTATTCTCTCATACAGGTATTATTTCTTTGTGGTGAGACCTTTCAAAATTGTTCCCGTCTACCTTTTTTTGAAAAATACAAAACAGTGTTCTAACCAGAGTCTCGCAGCTGTGGAATGGAACTCTAGAATGTGTTCCTCCCAACTAACTGTAACTTTGTTTCCATCCCCAATCCCTCCTATTTCTCCTCCTTCCCCAGCCTCAGGAGACCACTCCTGTTCTTTCTGCTTCTTGAAGGTTAAGTTTTTGGATTCAATGTGAGTGAGGTCATGCAGTGTTTGTCTTTTTGTGCTTGGCTTATTTAACAGAATGTTTTCTTGGTTCATTGGTGTTGCCCTAAATGAAAATTGCATTATTTTTTATGGCCAGAGAATATATCATTGTATATATGTACTACATTTTCTTCATTCCTTCATCTTCGGGTGAACAGGTAGGTGGATTCCATCATCCTAGCTATTGTGAATATTGATGTAATAGACATGGAAAGACAGATGTCTCTTCAAAATCCTGGTTTGCTTTGACTGTATACCTAGTAGTGGGATCATATGGTATTGTACTTTCATTTTTTTGAGGAATCTGCAACTGCTTTCCAGAGTGTATATAGTAATCGACCCTCCCATAAACACTTCTTTTTTCCTGGAAATTGACACCAGCATCTGTGTTTGTATTTTTATTCGTCATATTCATGTGAATAAGTGAAATGTTTTCTGCATATGGTTTTGATTTCAGTTTTTTGCAGGATTAGTAATGTTAACCACGTTTTCATAAAGATAGAGTCAGTCTTATGTCTTCTTTGGCTAAAAGTCTATTCAGCCTCTTTGCCCAATTTTGGATTGGTTTCTTGTTTCTCTTTTGGTTAGTCTTTTTTTGCTAGTTACTAACATTAATAGCTTGTGCCTTTTGGAAAACAATGCCTTATCAGCTGTATGTTTCCCCAAACTTTTCTTCTCACCTTTAGGATATTGTTCTTTTTTTCTGTTTTTTCTTTTCCCCCTTCCCCTGCACCAGACTCCGATGGAGTCTTGCTCTGTTACCCAGGCTAGAGTTGCAGTGGTGCGATCTTGGCTCACTGCAATCTCCGCCTCCTGAGTTCAAGCAATTCTCCGGCCTCAGCCTCCTGAGTAGCTGGGATTACAGGTGTGTACAACCATGCCCGGCTAATTTTTGTATTTTTACTAGAGGCAGGGTTTCACCATGTTGGCCAGGCTGGTCTCAAACTCCTGACCTCGTGAGCCCCCATGCCCGGTCTAGGATGCCTTCTCTTTGGATTCATTTGTTCTCTCCTGCACAGAGGCTCTAATGTTGTACTTAGTCTGTCATGTTTATATTTGCGTTTGTTGGCAGTGATTTCAGTGTCCCATCCAAAAAAAGAGATCGTTAAGCCATTTTATTGTCTGTGCGTATTTTCCCCGTATTTTTTCCTTTTCTTTTTCTTTTTTGCAACCTGTGTGGACAGGGTCAAGTTACCCCAAAATATATGCTTATGCCATGTTTTCTCCTTGGAGTGTTTTGCTTTCCAGATTGAATTTAACTTATTTATTTTTCATAGATTTTTGTGTATGGGCGACATGGGGGTGCTATTTCAATCTTGTGCACGTGCACAGTTTTCTCAACTGTTGTGCCTTTGGTGTGCTTTTGAAAAATGTGTGCTCTAAATAAAATTTTGGATTGATTACTTGGCTCCCTTATTTTGTCCATTCGGTTGTCTGTTTTTTTTTTGTTTTTTTTTTTTTTGTTTTTTTGAAATGGAGTCTCACTCTGTCACCCAGGCTGGAGTGCAGTGGCGCGATCTCAGCTGACTGCCAGCTCCGCCTCCTGGATTCACACCGTTCTCCTGTGAATGAGCCTCAGCCTCCCGAGTAACTAGGACTGCACGTGCCTGCTACGATGCCTGACTAATTTTTTTTTATTTTTAGTAGAGATGGGGTTTTACTGTGTTAGCCAGGATGGTCTCAATCTCCTGATCTCGTGATTCGCCCGCCTCAGCCTCCCAAAGTGTGGGGATTACAGGCGTGAGCCACCGCTTCTGGCCCATTTGGTTGTCTTTCTATGTTTATGCCAGTCACTGATTGCTTGGATGACTATAGGTTTTGTTTTATCTATCATCCATGTATCTATCTATCTATCTATCTATCTATCTATAATATATCCTAATCCTATATATATATATATATATATATATATATTTTTTTTTTTTTTTTTTTTTTTTTTTTTTTTTTGAGACAGGTTATTGCTCTGTCACCCAGGCTGGTATGCAGCACTGTGATCTTGGCTTATTGCAGCCTTGACCTCCTGGGCTCAAGTGACCCTCCCACCACAGCCTCCCAAGTAGCTGGGACTACAGGTGTGCACCACCATGCCCCACTAATTTTTTTACACTTTTTGTAGAGGTAGGGTTTTGCCATGTTGCCCAGACATCTCTCAAACTCCTGAGTTCAAGTGATCTGCCTGCCTCAGCCTCTCAAAGTGCCATGAGTACTGGTGGGAGCCACTGCGCCTGGGGAAACCCTGTTTAAAAAAATAATAATAATAGACTTTTATTTTGATTAAATTGCAGGTTATTTACATGTGAACATTTGATGACACTGAGGCTTGTGGCCACTGACCCCATTTTCCAGGCAGTGAGCAAAGTGCCAGTCAGTTGCTTCTTCTACCCACACCCCCTTTCTTCCTCCTTTTTTCATCTGATAGTCCCCAGTGTCTATTGTTTGCATCTTTATGTTCGAATGTATTCACTGTTTAACTCCAACTCATAAGTGAGAACATGCAGTGTTTGATTTTCCGTTCTTGCCTTGATTTGCTAAACATGATAATCCCCAGGTCTGTCCATGCTGCTTAGGACATGATTGTGTGTTCTTCTTATGGCTGCGTAGTATTTTGTGGTGTCTATGCACCACATTAAAAAAAAAAAAAAAAAAGTTGAATCCTCTGTTGCTGGTCACCTAGGATGCTTCCACGTCTTTTTTCTTGTGAATGGCACGGCCATGAATGCACGAGATCTTGTGTCTTTTTGATAGAAGGATTTACTGTCTTTTGGGTAGATACCAAGTAGTGGAATTGCTGGGTCTGCTGGTAGTTCTGTTTTAAGTTCCTTGAGAATCTCCAAACTGGTTTCCACAGTGCAAACCTGTTTCCACGTTCCGCAAGAGTGTAGCAGCGTTCCCTTTTCTTTGCCACCTTGCCAGCATGTTGTTTTGACTTTGGAAAAATGGCCATTTTGACCAACGTGGGATGTTACCTCATTGTGTTTGCGAGTTGCATTTCACTGATGATTAGTGAGGTCGTGCATTTGTTCATGTCAATTGATCCCTTAAATGTGGTCTTTTTCTTTTTTTCTTTTTTTTTTTTTTCTGAGACGTCGTCTCACTTTGTTGCCTGGACTGGAGCTGGAGTGCAGTGGCGCAGTCTTGGTTCACTGCAACCTCTGCCTCCTGGTTCAAGTAATACTCCTGCCTCAGCTTCCCGAGTACCTGGGATTACAGGTGAGCACCACCATGCCCAGCTAATTTTTGTATTTTGAGTAGAGACGGGGTTTCACCATATTGACCAGGCTGGTCTCGAACTCCTGGCCTCAAGTGCTGTGCCTGCCTCAGCCTCTGAAAGTGCTGGGATTGCAGGCGTGAGCCACAATGCTCAGCCTGTTTCCTTAAATTTCTTTACAAAAATTTACCCTATGGTAAAGGTGTACCACCAGAGGGTAGAATGAGACGCTTTGGTCCATGGGTGCATTATTTAGTGATGAAATCAGGGTATTTAGCGTATCTCTTGCCTCATAGAGTTATTATTCCTTTGAGGTGAAGACATTCAGAATCCTCTTTTCTAGTTTTCTTGAAAAGTACACTCTGATAATGTTAGACCTAGTCACCCTGCTGCTGTGAAATAGAACTACAGGTTTCATTCCTCTCATGGAATATGTAACTTTATACCTGTTTCCAATCCCTGACCGTGCCCCACCTTTGAACCCCAAGCCATGTTAAGAACAGTTATGCTTAACTAGTTCTATGAAATAAGATTTTTAGATTCCGCCTAAGTGAGACAATGTGATGTTTAGTCTTTCTCTGTGTAGTTTATTTCTTGTCTTTTCTTTTTTCCTCTTTTGAGATCGTGTCTGTCTCTGTTTGCTCAAGCTGGAGTGCAGTGGTGCGATCTCGGCTCACTGCATCCTTGACCACCTCCCGAGGCTCAGATGATTCTCCCACCTGGACTTTGCAAGTAGCTGGGACTTTTGAGAAATGTCTCTTCAGGTTCATTGGCCAACTTTGGCTGGGTTACTTGATTTTGCATGTTTCGCTTCTTAGTAGCATTAGTTTCCTGTGCCTACCATGTAACAACCTCTTTCAGATAAATGATTCCTCATCATACCCTGCCTCTATGAAGAATGCCTTCTCATTGTTAATTGGTTCATTGCTCCCTTTACCATGCTGTAGTTCTTGAATTTTCTTTTTCATGTGTTATTTTCCTTTTGTTAGCAGTAATTTGAGGTCAGGCCAGAAAGAAAACTCACAATTTTTATGCATTTCATTGATTTTTAGTGTATTTTCCATGTATTTCCCAATTGTTTTTTCTTTTTGCAACCTATGAGCGTAGATTAAGTTGCCCTGAACTTCCACTCACTCTGTGTTTTCCTGTAGAAGTTTTATGCTTTCGGGTCTTGTGTTTAGGTTTTCATTTATTTTGAGTTGATATTTGTGTATTGTGTAACATAAAGGTCCTATTTCATTCTTTTTCATGTGGATATCCTGTATTTTCAGATTCATTAATTGAACGGACCTCCCCCTCCTCACTGCGTCTTCCAGGTATTCTTTTGAAAAAAAATCTGTTGACTCCATACAGATATATGTTTAGGTTCTGTTATGTCCACATGGTTTCATTGTTAGGCCACTACCATGGTCTTTGGATGTAATTTGAAATTGTAATTTGAATTGGATGTAATTTGAAATTATAATTTGAATTGGATGTAATTTGAAATTGAGCAGTGTGAGGCCTTGAAACGAGGTTGTATTTCCCTAGGATTGCTTTGCATGTTCAGAGTCTCTGGTGGTTCCATGTAAATTTTTAGCTGTGTATAGTTAAATTTCTTGAAAAGTTTGGTTCATACTGCATGTCCACAATTAGGAGTGCAATGGGGACATTGCAGTACTTGTGTAGCTTGCATAAGGATAAAAGATAAAGTGAAGGAGGTTTCCATGTTTTGTGTGTAGGTTTCCAGTTCTCTCAACGTCATTTACAAAATGGACTAGCCATTCCCCCGTTTTGTTTGGGTTTTTTGTTTGTTTTGATACGGAATTTTGCTCTTTTGCCCAGGCTAGAGTGAAGTGGTGTGATCTCGGCTCGCTGCAACCTCCGTCTCCTGGATCCAAGCGATTCTCACACCTCAGCTCCCGAGTAGCTGGGATTACAGGCACATGCAACCGCACTTGCTAATTTTTCTATTTTTATCAGAGACAGAGTTTCACCATGTTGGCCAAGCTGATCCCAAACGCCTGACCTCAACTGGTCTGCCCACCGTGGCCTCCCAAAATGTTGGGATTACAGGCGTGAGCCACTGCGCCTGGCCTTTTGAGACGTCTGTTGACTGTAAGTACATTCAGATTTGTCTGTTGGCTGCCTGATACTGTCCAATGGGATATGTTTCTGTTTTTATGCCAGTTGCTTGCTGCCTCAGTAAGTGTAACTTTTCGATGTAATTTGACATTGGGGAGCATGAGGCATTCAAGTGAGTTTCTATTTCTGGAAAGTGCTTTGGATTTTCAGGGTCTTCCATGGTTCTGTGTGAATTTTGCCATTGTTCATTTATAGATTTAAAACTGGGTTTGTCATACATGTCCAAAATTAGGGAGTACAGTGGGATTTTTTTTACTTGCGTACTTTGAGGAATGATGAAGTCAGGGTGTTTTGCATATCTATTCCCATGTCTAGTTTTTATTTGTCTGTGATGTGAACCTTCAATTTTCCTCTCCTTTCTAGCTCTGTTGAAAGAGATCCTACCATATTGTTACTTGTAGTCACCCTCCTGTGGAGTAAATCACCAGCATTAATTCCTCCCCAGAAGTACAACTTGGTACCTATTACCAATGCCAGCCCATGCTCTGTCCTCCCAACAGCATCTGATAACCACTATTGTACTTTCACTTTCCATTAGATAATTCTTTTTTAGTCTCCTCATGGGTGAGATGATGCAATGTTTGTCTTTCCCTGCCTCACTGATTCCGTTGAATATAACGTCTTCCAAGTTTATCCGTGTTGCCACAATGGACGTTCTGTCATCGATGTTTGTTGATGGGGCATATTTCGTTGTATCTGTATGCTGAAGTTCCTTCATCCCTTCATCAGTTGATGGACAGGTAGGTTGATTGCATACCTTGGCTATTGTGTGTAGTGCTTCACTCAACCTGGGAAGGCAGCTGTGGCTTCCGTGCAGTGATTTCACTGTCCATAAGTGTATACCCACTGCTGGAATTGCCAGATGATAGTAGTTTCCTTTTTGATTGTTTGGGAAGCTCCAAAAGGTTTTCATAGTGCCTGTATATTTCTCCCAACAGCGTATGAGAGTGTGTATGCAACTTCCTCCAGGGAATTTGTTTGAAATAATTTGTTTCTTTTAATTGTTCAGATTAGGATGAGTCTCTATCTGAGCGTGCTTTTCATTTACGGTTTAGAGATGACTGGTAATGTTGAGAACTACCTTTTTACATGTTAGTGCATTGCACATTGTCTTTTTAGTAATGTCTGTTCAGTTCGTGTCCCAGTTTTGGCTGGTTTACTTGGTTTTGTGTGTTCTCCTCAGTGGTGTGTTAGTTTCAGATACATGATTCCTTATAATGCCCTTTCTATCTGAAGAATGCCTTCTGAGTGTTGGTTGGTGCATTGATTTCTTTACTGTGCAGTATTTTTTCTTTTTTTTTTTTTTTTAACTGGTTGATTATTAGTTTAGTTCGCAGTGATGATTCTTTGTTTTTTTTTGAGATGGAGTCTCTCTCTGTCACCCAGGCTGGAGTGCGGCTGCCATCTTGGCCCACTGCAAGCTCTGTCTCCCGGTTTCACGCTCTTCTCCTGGCTCACCCTCCCATGTAGCTGGGACTACAGGTGCCTGGCTAACTTTTTTTGTATTTTTAGTAGAGACGGGGTTTCACTGTGTTATTCGAGATTCCCAGGATGCTCTCGATCTCCTGACCTCGTGATCCACCCGACTTTTTGCCTCCCAAAGTCCTGGGATTACAGGTGTGAGCCACCGTGCCCAGCCACACAGTGATTATTCTTGTAAGATACAGTCAATAATAAAAACCAAGATTTTTGACTTCTATTATTGGAAGTGTTTTCCTTTTGTTGTTTTTCAAACTATTTAACATCGATTCAGGTTTTTCGAAACTTAAGCTCACTCTGTTTTCCTGTAGGCATTTTATGCTTTTGAGTCATGTGTTTAGGTTTTAATCTGTGAGCCACAGCACCCAGTCTCATTACATCTTGTAGGCGTTCTTTTCAGAAAAAATGTGTTGACTGCCTACAGGTGTGCGTTTAGGTACTGTTATGTCCACAGGTGCATGGTTTCTTTTTATGCCACTGCTGTAGTCTTTGGATAAGTAGATCTTTTACCTGTAATTTGAAGATGAAGAGTGTGAGGCCTCCAATCTAGTTTGTATTTCTTAAGATTGCTTTGCATATTCAGGGTCTTTGGTGGTTCTGTGTGAATTTCTAGCTGTGTATAGTTAACATTTTGTAAAAAATTTAGTTCATACGACATGTCCAGAATTAATGGTGCAGTGGGACATTGTGATAATTGTATACCTTGCATAAGGATAGAATCAAGGAGTTTATTGTGCCTGTGATCACATACATGTCTTATATCTTTGAGGTATGAACATCAGTATTCTCCTTGGTAGCTATTTTGACAAAGACACGACCGTATTGTTAGGCACAGTCGCCCTGCTGTGGAGTAGAATACCAGGATGTATTCCTCTACTTTAAATCTCTAAATACCTATTGCCAATCCTTGCCCGTGTCCTGTCCTCCACCCAGCCTGTGGTGACCACTACTGTGTTTTTACCTTCAGTGAGTTAAATTTTTCAGCTCCCACATAATTGAGAACATGCAGGGTTGACCTTTCTCTTTTCTCTGCTTTTCTGATTTGTTTGAACATAATGTCTTGCAGGTGCAGCCGTGTTGTGGGAAATGAAAAATGCCCTGAATTTTGATGGCTGAAAAGTATTCCATTGTGCCTGTGTCCTGGAGATTCTTCATCCCTTCATCTGTGAATGGACAGGTAGGTTGATTCCATCCTTTGGCTATTGTCAGTAGCGTGTCAAGAAAGAGGGGAAGGAAGCTTTGTCTCCATCATATGATTTTCATTTGCTTTCCATGGAGAGCCATAGGTGGGATGATGACTTTACATGTTAGGCGCATGTTTAATTTGTTCAGGAACCTTCCACTGTTTTTCCTAGAGTGCATCCTAATTAAAGTTCCACCCAGTAGCATGTGAGATTATCCCTTTCTTTGTCTTGTCACCAACCTTTGCCTTATTTCAAGCACAGTCTTTCTTTTTGGCAATATTCATATCAGTTAGATTGAGATGGTGCCTGAGTGTGGTTTTCATTTACATGTTTGAGATGAGTTGATCTCAAACAGTGATACTGAGAAACCCATTATTTTACTTGTGTTTGTGTTTGTGTTTTTGTTTTTGTTTTTTGGAGACAGAGTTTCTCTCTTGTTTTCCAGGCTGGAGTGCAATGGCACCATCTCAGCTCACTGCAACCTTTGTCTCCTGTGTTTAAGGGATTCTCCCTCCTTAGCCTCCCGAGTAGCTGGGAGTATAGGTGTGTTCCCCCATACCCGGGTAATAATTGTATTTTTAGTAGAGACAAGGGTTTCACCATGTTGGCCACGCTGATCTCAAATCCCTGACCTCAGGTGATCTGCCCTTGGCTATTGTGAATAGTGCTTCACTCCAACTGGGAAGGCAGCTATGATTTCCATGTAGTGATTTCCCAGTCCAAAAGTACATACCCACTGTTGGAATTGCTAGATGAAGTGGTAGCTAGCTTTATGATTGTTTGGGAAGCTCCAAGTGGTTTTCGTAGTACCTATGGTAATGGTGATTTCTCTCAACAGTGTGGAAGAGTATCTGTGTATGCAGGTTTCCCTGGGGCATTCGTTTGAAATAATTGGTTTTTATTTTTTGTTAGAGTGAGTTCGTATCTGAGTGTGATTATCATTTACAGTTTAGAGATGACTAGCAATATTGAGAACCACCTTTTTTTTCCTGTTAGTGAATTGCATATTGCCTTTTCAGTAATGTCTGTTCAGGTTTGTTGCCCAGTTATGGCTGGGTTACTTGGTTTTGGGTGTTTTGCTCCTCAGTGGGGTGTTCGTTCCTCCCAGATGTCAGATAACAACCGCTTTTAGATATATGATTCCTCATAATATCCTTTCTGTCTGAAGAATGCCTTCTGAGTGTTGGTTGGTGCATTGTTTTCTTTTCTGTGCAGAGCTTATTCAGGTTGTTTTGTGTTTTTATTTCTTGATTATTTTAGTTGTGATTTTTATTTTTGTTTTTCCTTTTTTTTTTTTTCCTACCTTTAAAATTTATTATGATGGCGGGTGTCTTCAATATTGTTTCATATATTTTGTAGAAAAAAAAATCAAATGTTTGTTTTTATGATGAACTGTTTTTAAACCTTTTAGTTAATTATTTTTTTTATTTTTTTATTTTTTATTTTTTAATTTATTTTTTTTTATTATTATACTTTAAGTTCTAGGGTACATGTGCATAACGTGCAGGTTTGTTACATATGTATACTTGTGCCATGTTGCTGTGCTGCACCCATCAACTCGTCAGCACCCATCCACTCGTCATTTACATCAGGTATAACTCCCAATGCAATCCCTCCCCCCTCCCCCCTCCCCATGATAGGCCCCGGTGTGTGATGTTCCCCTTCCCGAGTCCAAGTGATCTCATTGTTCAGTTCCCACCTATGAGTGAGAACATGCGGTGTTTGGTTTTCTGTTCTTGTGATAGTTTGCTAAGAATTATGGTTTCCAGCTGCATCCATGTCCCTACAAAGGACACAAACTCATCCTTTTTTATGGCTGCATAGTATTCCATGGTGTATATGTGCCACATTTTCTTAATCCAGTCTGTCACTGATGGACATTTGGGTTGATTCCAAGTCTTTGCTATTGTGAATAGTGCCGCAATAAACATACGTGTGCGTGTGTCTTTATAGCAGCATGATTAATAATCCTTTGGGTATATACCCAGTAATAGGATGGCTGGGTCATATGGTACATCTAGTGCTAGTTCCTTGAGGAATCGCCATACTGTTTTCCATAATGATTGAACTAGTTTACAGTCCCACCAACAGTGTAAAAGTGTTCCTATTTCTCCACATCCTCTCCAGCACCTGTTGTTTCCTGACTTTTTAATGATCGCCATTCTAACTGGTGTGAGATGGTATCTCGTGGTTTTGATTTGCATTTCTCTGATGGCCAGTGATGATGAGCATTTTTTCATGTGTCTGTTGGCTGTATGAATGTCTTCTTTTGAGAATGTCTGTTCATATCCTTTGCCCACTTTTTGATGGGATTGTTTGTTTTTTTCTTGTAAATTTGTTTGAGTTATTTGTAGGTTCTGGATATTAGCCCTTTGTCAGATGAGTAGATTGCAAAAATTTTCTCCCATTCTGTAGGTTGCCTGTTCACTCTGATGGTAGTTTCTTTTGCTGTACAGAAGCTCTTTAGTTTAATGAGATCCTATTTGTCAATTTTGGCTTTTGCTGCCGTTGCTTTTGGTGTTTTAGACATGAAGTCTTTGCCCATGCCTATGTCCTGAATGGTACTACCTAGGTTTTCCTCTAGGGTTTTTATGGTATTAGGTCTAACATTTAAGTCTGTAATCCATCTTGAATTAATTTTCGTATAAGGAGTAAGGAAAGGATCCAGTTTCAGCTTTCTACTTATGGCTAGCCAATTTTCCCAGCACCATTTATTAAATAGGGAATCCTTTCCCCATTTCTTGTTTCTCTCAGGTTTGTCAAAGATCAGATGGCTGTAGATGTGTGGTATTATTTCTGAGGACTCTGTTCTGTTCCATTGGTCTATATCTCTGTTTTGGTACCAGTACCATGCTGTTTTGGTTACTGTAGCCTTGTAGTATAGTTTGAAGTCAGGTAGCGTGATGCCTCCAGCTTTGTTCTTTTGACTTAGGATTGTCTTGGAGATGTGGGCTCTTTTTTGATTCCATATGAACTTTAAAGCAGTTTTTTCCAATTCTGTGAAGAAACTCATTGGTAGCTTGATGGGGATGGCATTGAATCTATAAATAACCTTGGGCAGTATGGCCATTTTCACGATATTGATTCTTCCTATCCATGAGCATGGTATGTTCTTCCATTTATTTGTGTCCTCTTTTATTTCACTGAGCAGTGGTTTGTAGTTCTCCTTGAAGAGGTCCTTTACATCCCTTGTAAGTTGGATTCCTAGGTATTTTATTCTCTTTGAAGCAATTGTGAATGGAAGTTCATTCATGATCTGGCTCTCTGTTTGTCTGTTACTGGTGTATAAGAATGCTTGTGATTTTTGCACATTAATTTTGTATCCTGAGACTTTGCTGAAGTTGCTTATCAGCTTAAGGAGATTTTGGGCTGAGACAATGGGGTTTTCTAAATATACAATCATGTCATCTGCAAACAGGGACAATTTGACTTCTTCTTTTCCTAACTGAATACCCTTGATTTCTTTCTCTTGCCTGATTGCCCTAGCCAGAACTTCCAACACTATGTTGAATAGGAGTGGTGAGAGAGGGCATCCCTGTCTTGTGCCAGTTTTCAAAGGGAATTTTTCCAGTTTTTGCCCATTCAGTATGATATTGGCTGTGGGTTTGTCATAAATAGCTCTTATTATTTTGAGGTACGTTCCATCAATACCGAATTTATTGAGCGTTTTTAGCATGAAGGGCTGTTGAATTTTGTCAAAAGCCTTTTCTGCATCTATTGAGATAATCGTGTGGTTCTTGTCTTTGGTTCTGTTTATATGCTGGATTATGTTTATTGATTTGCGAATGTTGAACCAGCCTTTCATCCCAGGGATGAAGCCCACTTGATCATGGTGGATAAGCTTTTTGATGTGCTGCTGAATCCGGTTTGCCAGTATTTTATTGAGGATTTTTGCATCGATGTTCATCAGGGATATTGGTCTAAAATTCTCTTTTTTTGTTGTGTCTCTGCCAGGCTTTGGTATCAGGATGATGTTGGCCTCATAAAATGAGTTAGGGAGGATTTCCTCTTTTTCTATTGATTGGAATAGTTTCAGAAGGAATGGTACCAGCTCCTCCTTTTACCTCTGGTAGAATTCAGCTGTGAATCCATCTGGTCCTGGACTTTTTTTGGTTGGTAGGCTATTAATTATTGCCTCAATTTCAGAGCCCGCTATTGGTCTATTCAGGGATTCAACTTCTTCCTGGTTTAGTCTTGGAAGAGTGTAAGTGTCCAGGAAATTATCCATTTCTTCTAGATTTTCTAGTTTATTTGCGTAGAGGTGTTTATAGTATTCTCTGATGGTAGTTTGTATTTCTGTGGGGTCGGTGGTGATATCCCCTTTATCATTTTTAATTGCGTCTATTTGATTCTTCTCTCTTCTTCTTTATTAGTCTTGCTAGCAGTCTGTCAATTTTGTTGATCTTTTCAAAAAACCGACTCCTGGATTCATTGATTTTTTGGAGGGTTTTTTGTGTCTCTATCTCCTTCAGTTCTGCTCTGATCTTAGTTATTTCTTGCCTTCTGCTAGCTTTCGAATGTGTTTGCTCTTGCTTCTCTAGTTCTTTTAATTGTGATGTTAGAGTGTCAATTTTAGATCTTTCCTGCTTTCTCTTGTGGGCATTTAGTGCTATAAATTTCCCTCTACACACTGCTTTAAATGTGTCCCAGAGATTCTGGTATGTTGTATCTTTGTTCTCATTGGTTTCAAAGAACATCTTTATTTCTGCCTTCATTTCGTTATGTACCCAGTAGTCATTCAGGAGCAGGTTGTTCAGTTTCCATGTAGTTGAGCGGTTTTGATTGAGTTTCTTAGTCCTGAGTTCTAGTTTGATTGCACTGTGGTGTGAGAGACAGTTTGTTATAATTTCTGTTCTTGTACATTTGCTGAGGAGTGCTTTACTTCCAATTATGTGGTCAATTTTGGAATAAGTGTGATGTGGTGCTGAGAAGAATGTATATTCTGTTGATTTGGGGTGGAGAGTTCTATAGATGTCTATTAGGTCTGCTTGCTGCAGAGATGAGTTCAATTCCTGGATATCCTTGTTAACTTTCTGTCTCGTTGATCTGTCTAATGTTGACAGTGGAGTGTTGAAGTCTCCCATTATTATTGTATGGGAGTCTAAGTCTCTTTGTAAGTCTCTAAGGACTTGCTTTATGAATCTGGGTGCTCCTGTATTGGGTGTATATATATTTAGGATAGTTATCTCTTCCTGTTGAATTGATCCCTTTACCATTATGTAATGGCATTCTTTGTCTCTTTTGATCTTTGATGGTTTAAAGTCTATTTTATCAGAGACTAGTATTGCAACCCCTGCTTTTTTTTGTTCTCCATTTGCTTGGTAAATCTTCCTCCATCCCTTTATTTTGAGCCTATATATGTCTCTGCATGTGAGATGGGTCTCCTGAATACAGCAGACTGATGGGTCTTGACTCTTTATCCAGTTTGCCAGTCTGTGTCTTTTAATTGGAGCATTTAGTCCATTTACATTTAAGGTTAATATTGTTATGTGTGAACTTGATCCTGCCATTATGATATTAACTGGTTATTTTGCTCGTTAGTTGATGCAGTTTCTTCCTAGCCTCGATAGTCTTTACATTTTGGCATGTTTTCGCAATGGCTGGTACCGGTTGTTCCTTTCCATGTTTAGTGCTTCCTTCAGGGTCTCTTGTAAGGCAGGCCTAGTGGTGACAGAATCTCTAAGCATTTGCTTATCTGTAAAGGATTTTATTTCTCCTTCACTGATGAAACTTAGTTTGGCTGGATATGAAATTCTGGGTTTAAAATTCTTTTCTTTAAGAATGTTGAATATTGGCCCCCACTGTCTTCTGGCTTGTAGAGTTTCTGCCAAGAGATCTGCTGTTAGTCTGATGGGCTTCCCTTTGTGGGTAACCTGACCTTTCTCTCTGGCTGCCCTTAAGATTTTTTCCTTCATTTCAGCTTTGGTGAATCTGGCAATTATGTGTCTTGGAGTTGCTCTTCTCAAGGAGTATCTTTGTGGCATTCTCTGTATTTCCTGGATTTGAATGTTGGCCTGCCCTACTAGGTTGGGGAAGTTCTCCTGGATGATATCCTGAAGAGTGTTTTCCAACTTGGTTCCATTTTCCCCCTCACTTTCAGGCACCCCAATCAGACGTAGATTTGGTCTTTTTACATAATCCCATACTTCTTGCAGGCTTTGTTCATTTCTTTTTCTTCTTTTCTCTTTTGGTTTCTCTTCTCGCTTCATTTCGTTCATTTGATCCTGAATCGCTGATACTCTTTCTTCCAGTTGATCGAGTCGGTTACTGAAGCTTGTGCATTTGTCACGTATTTCTCGTGTCATGGTTTTCATCTCTTTCATTTCGTTTATGACCTTCTCTGCATTAATTACTCTACCATCAATTCTTCCACTTTTTTTTCAAGATTTTTAGTTTCTTTGCACTGGGTATGTAATTCCTCCTTTAGCTCTGAGAAGTTTGATGGACTGAAGCCTTCTTCTCTCATCTCGTCAAAGTCATTCTCCGTCAAGCTTTGATCCGTTTCTGGCGATGAGCTGCGCTCCTTTGCCGGGGGACATGCGCTCTTATTTTTTGAATTTCCAGCTTTTCTGCCCTGCTTTTTCCCCATCTTTGTGGTTTTATCTGCCTCTGGTCTTTGATGATGATGGTGACGTACTGATGGGGTTTTGGTGTAGGTGTCCTTCCTGTTTGATAGTTTTCCTTCTAACAGTCAGGACCCTCAGCTGTAGGTCTGTTGGAGATTGCTTGAGGTCCACTCCAGACCCTCTTTGCCTGGGTGTCAGCAGCAGAGGCTGCAGAAGATAGAATATTGCTGAACAGCGAGTGTACCTGTCTGATTCTTGCTTTGGAGGCTTCCTCTCAGGGGTGTACTCCACCCTGTGAGGTGTGGGGTGTCAGACTGCCCCTAGTGGGGGATGTCTCCCAGTTAGGCTACTCAGGGGTCAGGGACCCACTTGAGCAGGCAGTCTGTCCCTTCTCAGATCTCAACCTCCGTGTTGGGAGATCCACTGCTCTCTTCAAAGCTGTCAGACAGAGTCGTTTGCATCTGCAGAGGTTTCTGCTGCTTTTGTTGTTTACTGTGCCCTGTCCCCAGAGGTGGAGTCTACAGAGACAGGCAGGTTTCCTTGAGCTGCTGTGAGCTCCACCCAGTTCGAGCTTCCCAGTGGCTTTGTTTACCTACTTAAGCCTCAGCAATGGCGGGTGCCCCTCCCCCAGCCTCGCTGCTGCCTTGCCGCGAGATCGCAGACTGCTGTGCTAGCAATGAGGGAGGCTCCGTGGGCGTGGGACCCTCCCAGCCAGGTGTGGGATATAATCTCCTGGTGTGCCTGTTTGCTTAAAGCGCAGTATTGGGGTGGGAGTTACCCAATTTTCCAGGTGTTGTGTGTCTCAGTTCCCCTGGCTAGGAAAAGGGATTCCCTTTCCCCTTGCGCTTCCCAGGTGAGGCGATGCCTCGCCCTGCTTCAGCTCTCACTGGTCGGGCTGCAGCAGCTGACCAGCACCGATTGTCTGGCACTCCCTAGTGAGATGAACCCAGTACCTCAGTTGAAAATGCAGAAATCACCGGTCTTCTGTGTTGCTCGCACTGGGAGTTGGAGACTGGAGCTGTTCCTATTCAGCCATCTTGCTCCGCCCCCCCCCCCTTTTTTTTTTTTTTTTTTTTGAGACAAAGTCTTGCTCTGTTGCCCAGGCTGGAGTAGGGTGTCCACGATCTTTGCTCCCTGCAACCTCCACCTCCTGGGTTCAAGCAATTCTGTTGTCTCAGCCTCCTGAGTAGCTGGGACTGCAGGTGTGCACCACTACTCCCAGCTAATTTTTAGTAGGGACAGGGTTTTACCATGTTGGCTAGGTTAGTCTCCAAATCCTGACCTCAAGTGATCTGCCTGCCTCGGCCTCCCAAAGTCCTGGGTTTACAGGCGTGAGCCACCGTGCCCGGCTAGCAGTGACTGTTTTTGTAAGATAAGGTCAATAACAAAAAGTAGAATTTTTGACTTCTGTTGTTGGAAGTGGTTTTTTTTCTGTATGTCTTTTTTCTATTTGCTTTTACATCCTGTGAGCTTAGATTCAGGTTTTCCTGAACTTAAGCTCACTCTGTGTTTTCCTGTAACAGTTTTATGCTTTTAGGTCTTGTGTTTAGGGTTTAATGTATTTTGAGTTTCTGTTTGTGTATTGTATAACATCAAGGTCTTATTTCATCCTTTTGTATGTGACTATCCAGTCATTTCAGACTGCTCAGTTGAAGACTGGTGATTCCTCATCTCATCTTTTTTCCCTTTGAGACGCAGTCCTGTTCCTGCTGTCACCCAGACTGGAGTGCAGTGGCGAGATCTCAGCTCTCTACAACATCTGCATCCTTGCTTCAAGAGATTCTCTTGCCTCATCTTCCCAAGTGTCTGGGATTGCTGGTGTGCACCACCACACCTGACTACTATTTTTTGTATTTTTACTAGAGATGGAATTTCACCATTTTGGCCAGGCTGCTCTGAAACCCCTGACCTCAAGTGATCTGCTCGACTGAGTCTCTGAAAGCTCTGGGAGTACAGGTGTGAGCCACAGCACCCGGCCTCATTACATCTTCTAGGCGTTCCTTTGAAGAAAATGTGTTGACTGCATACAGGTGTGCATTTAGGTTCTCTTATGTACCTAGGTTCATGGATTCATTTTTATGCCACTACTGTAGTCTTTGAATGAGTGGAGGTTTTACATGTATTTTGAAATTGGGGGTGTGCAGCCTCCAATTGAGTTTGTATTCCCTAGGATTGCTTTGTATATTCAGGTTCTTTGGGTCTTTGGTGATTCCATGTGAATGTCTAGCCGTGTATCATTAACATTCCATTAAACGTTTGTTTCATACTTTATGTCCAGAATTAGGGGTGCATTGGGACATTGTGATACTTTGTATAGCTTGAGTATGGAGAAAATCAGGGAGTTTCCCATGCTTGTGACCACGTATAGGTTTGATAGCTTCGATATGTGAACATTCAGTATCCTCCTTGGTAGCTCTTTTGAAAACGGCACGACCATGTTGTTAAGTCTTGTCGCCCTGCTTTGGACTGGAATACCAGAATGTATTCCTCTCCTGTAACTTTCTGTGTACCTACTGCCAATCCTTGATGTCCTCTCCTCCAACTAGGCTGTGGTGACCATTGATATATTTTCACCTTCAGTAAGTTAAATTTTTCTGCTCCCACATGAGTGAGAACATGCAGGCTTGGTCTTTGTCTGCCTTTCTGATTTGATTGAACAGAATATCTCCAGGTGCAGCCATGTTGCTGGAAATGATAGGATTCCAGGATTTTTGATGGCCCAAAAGTATTCCATTGTGTCTGTGTACTAGAGATTCTTCATCCCTTCATCTGTAGATGGACAGGGAGACTGATTTCTTATCTTGGCTTTTGGGCATAGGGCTGAATTCCACCTGGGATGACAGATCATCTCTTCCATGACCTGATCCTGTGCTCTGTGTATATACCTGGTAATAGAATTGCTAGATAAAATGGTAGTTGTAGTTTTCCGATTTCAAGGAACATCCAAGTGGTTTCTTTAGTGTGCATACTAGTTTACCATATCCCACCAGCTGTGGAGACAAGTTCCTCCTCTGAAAATCTATGATTTTTTTGTCTTTTAATATTTTTCAATTTTTTTCTTATAGCATCCATTGCATGTAGAGTGAGATGGAATCTGAGTGTGTGTTTGATTTTTGTGTGTGTGTAAATGGTACTTGATAAGTTATTGTGAATTTGTTTTTAATTCATGTAGGACTGGGCAGAGGACCTGAAGACATGAGATTTATGCACAGGTCAAAGAGAAGATTCCCACCATTGCTGATGCACACAAAAGCGTAAGTGAAAAACACACTCAGATTTCATCTCACTCTGGTTAGAATGAATACTACCAACATTTGATGGCAGTTTGTTTCTATAGAGTGTACATTATACCCACACACACACAATCCAAGGTGCAAAGGACATTTTGAGATATCTATATGTAGCATCATGATGAAATCACCGTATCTGGCGTGTCTGTGATCTTCCATCATTATTTTTTCTCTGTTGAGAGAATACTCAGAACCGTATTTTCCAGCTGATTTTCAAAAATTTTTCTAGATTCTGTTGACCCTAGTCACCTAGTCACCCTGCTGTGCAGTAGAACACCAGAATGGATTCCTCGTATCTGAGCGTCACTCTGTACCCGATACCCTGCCCAGGCTTCCTGCTCTCCCCAGCCTCTAGTAACCCCTACTGGAAGTTCTGCTTCTAAAAGGCAGTGTTTTTTGGATTCCGTATGCCTGATGTCATGCAGTGTGGGTCTCTCCCTGGCAGACTCGTTTCATTTCACCTAATTGTCTTCCAGGTTTCTCCAAGTGATTGCAGATGACATGATTTCCTGAAGTGTTACAGCTGAAGTGTGTTTCCTTGTGTACATGTACTGTGGTTCCTTTATCCCTTCATCTGTGGATAGACAGGTAGGTTGATTCCACATCTTGGCTATTGTGACTAGGGCTTCAGGACACATGAAAAGGCAGATAACACAGGGATTTCATTGTCTCTAAATGTGTACCCAGTTGTGGGATTGTTACACAACTGGAGTGGCAGTTGTACTTTTACCTTCTTTTTTTTTTTTTTTTTTTTTTTTAAAGATGGAGTCTTACTCTTGTCACCTAAGCTGGAGTCCTGTGGCGCGATTTCAGCTCAATGCAAGCTCCGCTTCCTGCGTTCAAGCGATTCTCCCGCTTCAGCCTCCCGAGTGGCTGGGAATACAGGCACCTACCACCACGCCTAGCCAATATTTGTATTTTTAGTACAGATGGGATTTCACCATATTGGTGAGGCTGGTCTCGAACTCCTGACCTCAGGTGATCCACCTTTCTCGGCCTCCCAAAGTGCTGAGATGACAGGTGTGAGCCACTGTGACCGGCCTACCTTTTGCTTTTTTAAGGAACTTCCAAAAGTTTTTGTAGTGTGTACAGTGATTTTCATTGCATAAAGAGTGTAGAAGATTTTTTTTTTCTGCAAGTCTTTTGAGTTTTGTCTTTTGTAATACTCATTCTAGGTGGAATTAGATGGTAACTGAGTATGGTTTTGATTCACGTTTTTGTGAGGATTAGTGATATTGAGGAACTGTCACCTGTGAGTCAGTTTCCTGCCTTCTTTTCACTCAGGTCTATTTAGATCCTTTTACCTTGGATATTTGTTGTTGTTTTGTTTTTCACTTAGTCATATCAGTTTATTGTGTTAGATAACAACCTCTTTCAGGGTTAGGATTTTTTATCGTTTCTCCCAGTCTTTAGGGTTCCTTTTTTTTGTTTCACTGTTTCCTTTTCCCTGTAGAATTTGTAAAGTGTCCCTAGTCTCATATGGTTATAGTTGTGTATGTTAGCAGTGATTTTTGTGTTCAACACCACGCTTCCACGAAACACACACACACACACACGGAGCCAAGCCTTGCATTGTCTATGGATGTAGTTTCCCTACTTTTGGTTTTTTTTTTTTTTTAGTGTTATGATGCTTTTTTACCTTTTGCAGCCTGTTTGCATAGATACAGGGTTTCCTAAAATATATACCCACTCTGTTTTCTTATAGGACCTTTACAGTTTCAAGATTGAGTTTAGGTCTTTAATTCATTTTGTGTTGATTTTGTGTATCGTGCATTGTAAGGGTCGTATTTCAGTGTTTTTCCTGTGGATATTCAGTTTTCTCAAAATCGATAATTGAACCAGACTCTCCCTTTCACGTTATATCTTTTTGGGGTTTTGGAAAATGTGTTCCCCACATATCATATTGGATAGAGTATTTGTCTGCCTCATTGTGTCACTTAGGTTCTCGTTTTGTGTTTGTGACAGTCATGGATTGTTTGGATAACTACAGATTGTTTTTTCATGCGTTATTTTCTTTGGTTCCAACCTTGGATTTTTCTTTTTTTTTTTTTTTGGAGGCGGAGTCTTGCTCTGTCGCCCGGGCTGGACTGCAGTGGCCGGATCTCAGCTCACTGCAAACTCCACCTCCCGGGTTTACGCCATTCTCCTGCCTCAGCCTCCCGAGTAGCTGGGACTACAGGCGCCCGCCACCTCGCCCGGCTAGTTTTTTGTATTTTTTAGTAGAGACAGGGTTTCACCGGGTTAGCCAGAATGGTCTCGATCTCCTGACCTCGTGATCCGCCCGTCTCGGCCTCCCAAAGTGCTGCGATTACAGGCTTGAGCCACTGCGCCCAGCCGGATTTTTCTTTTAGTGCTTTCTACTCTTATTATAGTTTAAAAGGTATATATACAAGGTAGTTACATCTGTTGATTGCATGACATTGAAACTTGGGGTCCCAAGAACCCCATAACCCAGGCAGTGAGCAGACGGCCCACAGGGTGGGTCTTCAGCACATGCTCCCTCTCTGTTTTTTTATTGGTCTGGTGGTCATTCCAGGTGTCTGTTGTTCTCTCTTTTATGTTTGAGTCCATTCAAAGTTTAGCTCCCGTTTATAAGTGAGAACATGTGGCATTTCGTTTTCTGTTTGGGTCTTAGTTCACTTATGACAGTGGCCTGCAGTTTCCACCTTCTGTTCTCAGGTGATTCTCCCATCTGAGCCTCCAGATTAGATAGGACTACAGGTGCCCACCACCACATCCTGCTAACTTTTTTATTATTGTAGAGATGGGATTTCACTATTTTGCCCAGTTTGGTCTCAAATTCTGCACTGAAGCGATCCACCTGCCTCGGCTTCCCAAAGTGCTAGAATTACAGGTGTGAGCCACTGTGCTGGCCTCTCATGCACTGTTGATGGCTAGGTAGATTCCATGTCTTTGACATTGTGGATAATACTGCCATGAACATATGAGTGTCTGTGTCTTTCGGATAGAAGGATTGATTTTCCTTTGGGTAGATGCACACGAGAGGGCTTTCTGGGTGAGATGGTAGTTCTGTTTTCAGCTCTTTGAGAAATCCCCGATCTGCTTTCAATGGTGTCTGTACTAGTTTTAATCCCCTCCCCTCCCCGAAAGCGTACCAGCGTTTCATTTCCTTGGCTGCCTCGCCAGCATGTGTTCCTTGTCTGTGTAGTCCTCACCATTGTGACCTCCATGGGATTACAACGTCTTGTAATGTTTTTGATTGGCAGCTCTCTGGTAGTGAGTTTGAGCGTGTTTTCCTATTTGTTGGTTGCTTGTACATTGAGTTTTGCGAAGTGTGTGTTCACATTTCTTGCCCGTTTATTAATGGGATATTCCCTTTTTGACTTGTTGAAGGGCCTTGTAGATTCTGAATATTAGATGTTGTTCAGATGCACAGTTTGGGACCTTGTTCTCCCATTCTGTACACTGTACTCTGTTGGTAGTTTCTTTTGCTGTGCAGCAGCTCATTCAGGTATTCGGTCTGACTTCTCAATTTCTGTTTTTGTTGCCGTTACTCTTCAGGACTTAGCCATCTAAATTCTTTGCCAAAGCCTATGTGGAGAAGGATATTTCACAAGTTTTCTCATTAGATTTTAATAGTTTGAGTTTTTCCATTTAAATCTTCCATTCATCTTGAGTTCCTGTTTGTGTCTGGTGAGAGGTAGCAGTGTTATTCTTCTGCACATGGCTAGCCACTTATTTCAGCACTGTTGATTGAATAGGGTGTCCTTTTGCCTTTGCTTACTTTGGTGGATTCTGTGTTAGATCAGATAGTTTTCAGCGTGTGGTTTTACTTCTTGGTCCTCCCTTGTGTTCCACTGCTCTGTGTGGAAGCAGGTCCCTAGCTTTTCCGTGAAATTTGAAATCAGGAAGTGTGATGTGTCCGATGTAGTCTGGATGTCTCAGGATTGCAGAGGATGAAACTCAGGGCGCTTCATGGTCCCACATGAATATTAGCATCACCTGTTTCTATTTCTTTCAACAAATGTGTTGCATAGTAAAGGAACAATACAATGAGAGGGTAGAGTGGGGCATTACGGTCCATGCATACATTGTGAAATGATGAAATCGGGGTCCTTAGTGTTTCTGTTACCTTTTCCCGTTGTTTATTCTTTTACGGTGAGAACCTTCAGTATTCTCCTGTCAAGCTGCTTTGAAAGTGATGTGCCGATACAGTTAACCCTGGTCACCCTGCACTGGAATAGAGAAACAGACGTTTCTTCCTCTCATTTTCCCAGTTACAGTCCCTGCCCATTACCCCTCTTTTCCCCCAATCTCTGCAAGCTAATATTGTGCTCGCCAGGTCTTTGAGATAGAGTTTCTCAGATTCTGCATGTGTGAGATGACTCAAGGTTTGTTTCTCTCCCGCTCACTCATTTAATTTACCATCATCTCCTCCAGGTGCAACCGTGTGGTTCCCCACGATAGGATTTCATTGTGGTTTTCTGTCTGAAGAGTATCCCGGTGTGTACATGTGGAGCAGCTTCTTTCTCCCTTCGTCTGTGGATTAGCAGGTAGGTTGATGCTTACACTGTCTCTTGGGAACAGTGCTGGAATCCACATAGGTGAGTAGATCTGTCTTTAGTGTCCTGATTTCAATGGCTTTGAGTGTATTCCTAGTAGTAGAATTGATGGTTGAAATGGTAGCTGGAGTCTTTTAAGGTTTGGAGGAACCTCCAAGTGGTTTCTGTAGCGTGTGTGCTAGTTTACCTTCTCACGAACTATGGAAGAGTCTCTCTCTCTCTCTCTCTCTCTCTCTCTCTCTCGAAATACACCAACATTTCCCTTCTTTCGATTTTTTTTTTCTCTTTATTTTAGTACTCATTCCAGTTAGAATGAGATGGTATCTAAGTATGGTTTTGATTTACATTTTGCTTGTGGTTAGTGATGTTTGCCAAGTTATTGTGAACTTGTTTCAATTTGACATGTAAGACTGGGCAATGGACCTGAAGACCTGAGATGGATGCATAGGTAAAAGATTCTGACTTAACATTACTGATCCTCACGAGAAGTCAATCAAAACCACACTCAGAAAGCATCTCTCTCTGGTGAGAATGAATGTTACCAAAATGGGACAACAGTTTCATTGCTATAGAGTATGTGTATATAACCAGCGGGTGGAAGGGACAATTTGGTCTGTGTAAACGTAGCATCATAATGAAGTCGCAGTGTCTGGCACCTCTGTGAGCTCCAGACTTATGATTTCTCTGTAGAGAGAATATTCACAACTGAACTTTGTAGCTGTTTTGAAAATTGTGGTTTTCTGTTCTTGCCTTTTGGCATAATGGCCTACGGCTCTGTCCAGGTTTCTGGTAAGGGCATGGATTTGTTTTTATGGCTGTGTAGTGTTCTGTGGTGTGTATGTACCACATTTCCTTTCTCTGATCCACTGCTGATGGGCACCAAGGCTGATTCCATGTCTTCACCATTGTGAGTAGTACTGCCGTGAACATGCGAGTGCATGTGTGTTTTCGATGGAAGGATTTTCCTTTGGGTAGATCCTTAGGAGTGTGAGTCCAGTGCTGGATGGTAGTTCTCTCTTAATTTCTTTGAGAAATGTCCACACTGCTCTCCAGGGTGTCTGAACTAGTTTGCATTTCCCCCTACAGTGGACCTGCATTTCTTTGCTCATCTGCTCCACCAGCCTCTGTTGTTGTGGACTGTGTGTCATAATTGCCATTCTGACCAGTGTGAGATGGTATCTCAGTATGTTTCTGATTTGCATTTCTCTGATAATTAGTGAGATCCAGCATGTTTTCATTCTCATTGGTTTCTGGTACACCTTCTTTTAAGTGTGTGTTCATGTCCCTTGCCCATTTATAAGTTGGATTTTTTTTCCTGGTTTTATTTGTTTAAGGTCTTTACGATAAATCCTGGATATTAGACGTTTTTCAGATGCATAGTTGGGGAATATGTTCCCTCATTCTATAGGCTGTGTGTTGGCTCTGTGGTTGTTTCTTATGCAGCAGTTCTTTTGTGTATTAGGTCCCACTTATCAGTAATTGCTTTTTTTGCCATTGCTTTTGGGGACTTGACATATAAATGCTTTGCCAAAGCCTCCGTCGAGAAGGGTATTTGCTAGATTCTCGTGCAGGATTTTTTTATAGTTTCAGGTCTTGGATTTTTATGTGTTTATGTATTTATTTACGGAGCAAGTCTCGCTGTGTCATACAGGCTGGAATGCAATGGAGCAATCTTGGCTCACTGCACCCTCCACCTTCCAGGTTCAAGTGATTCTTCTGCCCCAGTCTCCCGAGTAGGTGGGAGTACAGGCAGGCACCACCATGCCCGGCTAAGTTTTGCTTTTTTAGTAGAGACAGGGTTTCACCATGTCGGCCAGGCTGGTCTCAAACTCCCCGACCTCAAGTCATCTGCTCGCTTTGCCCTCCCAGAGTGCTTGGATTCAAGGCATGAGCCACTGCGCGCAGCCCAGGATTTTGCATTTCAATCTTTGATTCAATTTGAGTTGCTTTCTGTACATGGTGAGACACGGGCCCAGTGTTATTTCTTCTGCATCTAGGTAGCCACTGATCCCAACACCACTTAGTGGTAGGGAGTCCTTTCTCCATTGCTTATTTTTGTTGATTTTTTTTTCAAGTATGATGATTTCAGGTGTGCAGGTTTTATCTGGGTCTTCTAATCTGTTCCACTGTTCTGTGGAAGCAGGCGCTCAGCTTTTTAGTGAAAATGCCAACCCATTACATTGTCTATGGGTGTTTTCTTAAGAGTGCTTCCTTTGTTTCAATTTTTAAAAAACACATTTAGCAGCCTATGTGCATGGATTTCTTTTTGAAAATACATGTGCACCTTATGTTTTCTTGTAGGAGTTTTGTGGTTTCAGAATTTTTAGGCCTTTAACGTATTTTGCATTGATTTTTGTGTTGCATGACACAAGGGTCCTAGTTTAGTGTTTTGTTTGTGAATATTCAGTCTACTCAAAATCATTTATTGAACAAGCTCTCTTTTGCCCATTGTGTCTCTTTGGTGTTCTTTTGAAAAATGTGTTCACTATATGTAAATTGGGGTTTATTTGGTTTACTTATACTGTCCACTTTCTTAGTTTATGCCAATAAAAGATTGTTCCGATAATTATAAAAGTTTGTGTTTTTCATTCATTATTTTAGGTTTTAAGTTTGTATTTTTTAACTAATTTCTACATTTATTATAGACTAAAGGGTACAAAGGCAGATTAGTTACTGCCTTTGCTATATTGCATGACACTGAGACTGGGGTCCCAGAGACCTTATCACGCAGGGAGTGGTTGTACCCATCGGGTAGATCTTTAGGCCATACCTCGTCCCGTCTTCCTTTTTCATCTGATAGTCATCATTCATGAGTGTCTGTTGTTTTCACTTTTATGGTAGGGTGTATTCAATGTTAGCTCCACCTTAGAAGTGAGAACATGTGGCATCTGGTGTTCTGTGTGTTCCTTATTTGCCTTCAGATAATGGCCTCCAGCTCCTTTCATGTTGCTGCCAAGGATGTGATTTCTTTTTTTTTTTTTTTTTTTTTTTAACGGCTGCCTAGTTTTTCATGGTATATATGTACCAAATTTTCCTTTTCTGATCCACTGTTCATGGGTGCCTGGGTTGATTTCACGTATTTACCATTGTTAATAGTGCCGCCAAGACCATTTGTGTGCATGTTTGTTTTGGACAAAAGAATTTATTTTCCTTTGTGTATACCCCAGTGGTGGGTTTGCTGTGTCAGATGGTAGTTGTGGTTTAAGTTCTTTGAGCAATCTCCAACGTGCTTTCCGTGGTGTCTGAACTACTTTGCATTTTCACCAAAAGTGGACCTGTGTCCCCCTTCTCTGCTGCCTCGCCAGTGTCATTTTTATTTTCTTAACTGTGTAATCGCTATTCTGACCAGTGTGCGATATATCTCATTGTGCTTTTGATTTGTATTTCTCCGATAATTAGGTTCAACATATTTTCAAATTTTAGGTTGCTTGTATATCATCTTTCAAGAAGTGTGTGCTCATATCCATTGCCTATTAATTATTTGGGGAGTTTTGCTAATTGATTTGTGTGAGGTCTTTAAGGTAGATTCTGGACATTAGAACCTTGGTCAGGTGCATACTTTGGGAACATTTTCTCTCATCCTGTATGTCATCTGTCTACTCTGTTGGTAATTTCTTGTGTTGTGTGGTGGCTCTTTAGTGTATTAGGTCCCACATGTCGATTATTGCTTTTGTTGCAGTGTCATATGGGGTCTTAGGGATATAAATGCTTTGTCAAAGCTGATGTCGAAGGGTATTTCCTAGGGTCTCTTGTAGGCTTTTTGTACTTTGAAGTCTTCCATTTATATCCTTTATTCATCTGAGTGAACTTTGGTACATGGTGAGAAGTAGAGGCTCGCCATATGCAGAAGATATGGGGAGTTCTTTTCCCATTACTTATTGTGTATTTCATCCAGAATCAGGTGGTATGAAGTGTGTGAGTTTATTACGCCAGTTCTCTGTTCTCTTCCACTCATCCATGTGGAAGCAGGTCCCTAGAGTTTGAGTGAAATTTCAAATTAGAGTGTGATGCATCCAATGTAATTTGGATTTCTCAGAATTGCTTTGGAAATGCAGGGCATTTCCTGGTCTCACATGAACTTCAGCATTGTTTCTTTCTATGTCCTTAAGAACAATTTGTTCTATAGTAAAAGTATACAATTAAAGAGTAGAGTGGGACATTTTGATCTATGCATATATACCTTGTGTAATGATGAAAGCAAGGCATTGACTGTCTCTGTTACCTTGTGTAGTTATTATTTATTCTCTGTGGTTGCAATATTCAGAGTCCTTCTTTTCAGCCTTTTTTGGAAAATATGGTGGGATACTGTTAAGTCTAGACACCCTGCTGTGGAGTAGAACAGCTGAATTTATTCCTGTCATCTGAGTGTAACGTTGTATCCACTTCCCAGTTCCTGCTCCGACTCCTCATCCCACAGCCTCCCTTCACCACTGTGGAACTTTCTAAATCTAGGAGATAAAGTCATTTAGAGAGAAAGCTGATCTCATTCTCACATGCATGAAATCATGTCGTGTTTGGCTTTCTCTGCCTGACTCGTTTCATTGAAGGTCATGTCCTCCAGGTTTCTGCATGTTGCTGCAGATGACATGGTTTCGTGAATTTCTCTGGCTGAAGAGGATTCCATTGTGTACTGCAGTTTCTTTATCCCTTCATCTGTGCACGAACAGGTAGGTGGATTGGATACCTTTGCTATTGTGAATAGTGCTTCAGTCGCCATAGGAAGGCTGATATCTCTTCAACATAACAGATTCCATGTGCTTTCTGTGTATAACTGACGGTGCGATTGCCAGGTGAATGGGTAGTTGTAATGTAAAATGTTTAAGGCACCTTCAACTGCTTTGCTTCGTGTGTATAATAATGTACATTCCCAGAAAAAGTGTATGAAAGTGTCTTTTTCTGCATTTCTACGTTGGCCTCTGCCTGTGAACGTATGGGTTGTGTTGGTTTTTGTTTTGTTTTGTTTTGTTTTTTGGTAAGTTTCATTCTAATTAAAGTGAGAGGTATTTGAGTGTGGCTTCTACTTAGACATTTGTGTGAGGATTAGTGAGGTTGAGCAGCTTCTCTTTGACCTGTCATTGAATTTCGTGTTTTCTTTTCAGATGTGCCTGTTTAGGTTCTTTGCCCAGTTTTAGCTTGGGTATTTGGTTTTGTTCATTTTCCCAGTTAGAGTAGTGTTAGTTTCTCATACGTTAGATTAACAACCACTTTCACAGATGTGATTCTGCTGAACTTTCTTTCAATCTTTAAGATGCCTTCTTTTTAATAGTTCATTGTTTCTCTTCCCCATGTGGTAGCTCTAAAATGATGTATAGTCTCATGTGTTTGTATTCACATTTGTTAGCAGTGATTTTAGTGTTCCATCCAAAAAGAACAAAAAATAAGAAAAAGTATTGACAAATCAATTACATGGTCAAAGATTTCTTGCCATAGATAATTTTTGCTTTTGTTTTCTTTCCTTTTTGTAAACTGCATGAAGAGATACAAGTTTTGCTGAGATACAGACTCCCACTTTTCTTATAGGAGCTTTGTGGCTCCAGGATTGGGTTTAGGTGTTTATTTGGTGTTGATTTAGAGGTATGATATTGCAGACCCTGAAATGTTGACTTCTTTGTCTTGTTTTTGTCTAATAGGGCACAATGGGGTTTGTGTTCAAATTAAGCTCTGGGACATCCTTTTGATACTGGGTTCAAATGATTCTCTCCTTCCTTGATGTTCACTTAGGGGAGAAGTGTCAGAAAGTCTGGGAAGATCCATAGTGGAAAAAGTTTATCTGTATTTTGTGGAGACTGATGGCCAGCTCTCTTCAGCCCAGGACTTCTGGAGAAGGCCAGCCCTTCTGCTTGCTTAAATACCTCCCATCTCCAGCCCTTCAGTAAATATTTCAGTGATTCATTAAATATTCAAACCTTAAGAAAGTAGAGTAACCCAGTGGAAGTTGAATTTAACTAGAATTTAAGTTTGAGAGTAGCTGGTCAGTAGAACAAGTGTGGTAGATTGGGTGACATATTACGGTTTTTAAGGATTTTTGGGTTTTTTTGTTTTCCTTAAACAGAGTTAACAATAATCAATTTGAATAAAAAGGGAAAACATGAAATGTTTGGCATGTGTAATGTGAACGCTGTTCTATGACTTGTTCAGCCATAGCCTCAATTTGACATACTAGACTATGAATCCTAAAGACTGGTATACAGTTACTGCACTGGCTGAACTTTTCTCATGCCAACAACTATAGAACATTTTGAATAGTGTTTTAAAATTTTATTTTGATGAAAGTTAAGAAAAAAACCCTTACTTATACACTAAAGAAAATAAACATAAAATGATCTACCCCCGACTCGCAAAAGTCCCATGGCCTGATCCTGGCCAGCAGGAGCAGCTTGTGTTGAGGAGCAGGGGCCAGATGCAGCTGAGCTGCCAGCCACCTCGATGTGGTTCCCTGGTGTCACGGTCTGGGTGAAGGATGGTGCAGAGCCGGTGTTCTGGGCAGCACCCCGGTGGGGTCCCAGCCACTGCAGGATGTTTCCGGCCTACTGTGATTTGGGCTCCAGCTGGCAGGACAGCTTGTAGCTGCAGGAGAGAGAGGCAGCTGTGAGGCCACCATGAGCCACGCATCAGGTCCCCACTCAGTGACTGCCCCGCTGGAATCCTGGGTCCCCAGCAGTTCCCATGCAACAGGGCTTGATGCTGGTCATGGAGTCATGGCCACAGGCTCTCTGCAACTGGCCACAGGAGAGCCTCCTCTAGGCCACGTGGGGTGGCTGACACCTGTAATGTCAGTACTTTGGGAGGCTGAGTGGGGTGGATTGTTTGAGGCCAGGAATTTGAGACCAGCCTGGATAACATCGTGAAACCCCATCTGTACCAGAAAAACAGCAGAACAGCAGGACATGGTGTCTGTACATGCTGTACCATGTCCTGGGACATGGTGTACAGCGGTAGTCCCAGCTGCTTGAGAGGCTGAGGAAGGGCTTGAGCCCAGGAGGCAGACATTGCATTGAGCAAAGATGGTGACACTACAGTGCAGCCTGGGCAACAGAGCCAAACCTTGTTAAAATAAAATGGAGAGCCTTCTCCCACCCTCTGCCCATCTGCTAGGCCCTCACCTCTCCTTGTCACTAAGCTGCTCCATTCTTGGGAAATAGGTGACAAATTTATCCAAAGGCTGAAGCCTGTAATTCATGGCAGCCACTTGGAGCAGCTGCATTTCCTGCAGAACTCGGACCTCCTAGAGACAGAAGGCAGGATGCTGACAGGGCCTGGGTGGAAGATGCTGAGGGGGGGCTTTGGTAGGCAGGGAGAAGGGGCTGGTCTCTAGGGCAGTTTTCTGAAGGGGCCCTATGTAGTCCCCAGCCTGCTCTCAGAGTTGGATGTAAACATCCCCTCCTGCAGGAATTGGTCTTTGATCCAGTGCCTTTCCCAATTTCTACATGAGGATAGATCTCTTCCTGCTGTGTGTGTCAAACCCTCCCAGTAACTTTCTAAGATGTAGAGGACGGAGCCAGGGAGTGTCCTGCCCAGGGTGGACTGTGAGGTCCACATCCCCACCCTCCTCCAATGTGAATGTCC
Organism: Macaca mulatta; assembly: GCF_049350105.2. Taxonomy (NCBI): domain Eukaryota; kingdom Metazoa; phylum Chordata; class Mammalia; order Primates; family Cercopithecidae; genus Macaca; species Macaca mulatta. The sequence continues at coordinate 26,796,499 of NC_133415.1, read as the reverse complement.
CAGCTGCTCACCTTCCTCCTCTTGTTGCTGTTGCCCTGGAAGGCAGACAGAGTCCATCAGAAAGGTCCCTGGCCCACAACCAGCCCCACCCCACCCCTTCCCATGCTGTACTACTGCTAGGGTCACCAGGGTCAGGGGATGTGCACATGACAGGATTTGGATATGCCTCAGACTCCATGCTCTAGAGCAGGGAGCATGGGAGCTGAGGCTCAGGGACACTCTGCCTCAACCCTGTCTGATGACAGGGAAACTGAGTTCTGTTACAGAAAAAAAGCGCTCAGTGACCCTGGAACTGCCTGCCCTTGGAGAGGCTCAATTTCACTCTCCAATTACAGGACTACCCTGGTGAGTCGCTGAGTCCAGTTCAGCCCACATCTCAGCAGCTTTCCAGTCAGGCAGCTCTGCAGCTTCACCACTCAAGGATAGGGACTGGTGGCTGCCATGGAGCCTCCATCTCGCAGAGGTGATGAGATGGGCCTGACACCCCCACCTGCAGGAGCAGTTGTGAGGCTCTCAGGAGAGCAGGTTTGCCAATGGCTGAGATCTAAGGGCTCGGTCCAGGCCCCTCTCCTCCCAAGCCTCAGGCTCCTGGTTCCCAACCAACCTGCCCCAGGCTCACTCACATCCAGATCGTCCGGGATGGCCGAATCCAACCTCTGTAACACAGTCAGAAAATCCCCCAGGAAGGGGACCACACCCTGTGCCAAGGAGGGTTGGGGAGGTGGTGATGAGTATTGGCCATCAGATGGCTGCCCACTGTCCTGTCCCATGAAATCCCATCAGCCCCTGTCTTCCAGAACCCCCCTCCCTAGGTCTCCCGGATGGAGCAACCAAAGACCCTCAGCTGCCTTTCCCAGTTCTCTGCCTCCTCTATCCCAGATGACCTCCAAGTCTAGCAAGCACTCCTAGTTATTAAAATCCCACTCTATGGTGGGATTTTAACAATTCACAGGGGCATGTGGTCCCAGCCTTACCCTTCCCCACATCCACTCTGAGTCCAGCTTTCCCAGACCCTTGCTCTGGTCTCTCGAATGGAGATTTTCCAGGCCCAGTGTCCACAGGAGGACAGGGCTGGGTGGAAGCCCCCACTGTCTTGATATGGAGGCCTCCAGCTGGCGGGGAAGGGAGCCCTGTCCTGTGATCCCCTGCAGCCCCTCCATGAATAAGGCTCGCTCACCTTCTTTTGCCTCCGCAGCCTCATCTGCGCTCTCTGTGGGTTCCTCTCCTGGGTGGCCACCTTAAAGCTCCCCGCCTGCCAGGTGTCAGTGATGGAGACAGTGAGGCTCTCCTCCCCTCCCCAAGTTATACCCCAGCCATCCCGCACTTGGATCCCCAGGGACTGGCATGAGTCACCTGGCACAGTGCTCATTCCACTGGCCCAGCTCTACACTCCTGTGTGTGTCACCCAGTCAGGCAGCCGGGCCTGCCTGAGACTGTTCTCTCTTCTGTAAAGAGCAATGAAAACCACAGCTACCTCACAGGGCCTCCTGAGTACTTTTTCCTATTCCTGTTGCCATTGTTCTCATCCTCATCCCTCTGAGGAAGAACCAGGCATGAGCACCCTCAAATTGCTTTCTTTTCTTGAACCTCGTTTCTGTCCTGTGAGGGCTGCACTACAGGCTCAGCATCCCTTCATTTTCCAGAAGAGCAAACAGAGGCCCAGAGTGGAGAATGACTCCCCAGGACCCCAAAAGACAGGGCGCCTCCTGCCTGTCCTGGAGGCTGTGTCTCGGCTGCCTTCACCCAGTATCTCAGCACCACCACCCATCAGGGTCCTGTTCTCTGGAGTCTCTTGAGTGTCTAGGTCTGCAACCAGGCACAGTAATGATGGGAAAGGGACAGGGCGTTTTAGGAGACCTGGTTAAGTGGCACCTGCCTATCTGAGCCCCGCTGGAGTCTGTGACACACAAACTGCATTTTAACCATGTCAAAGATTTTGCGTTGCCATTGATCCCTCAGGGGACTTCCATGCACAGAACTCTCTCTTCCTCTACTCAGGATGTGGCCTCCTGTGTCCCCATCTCTGACTGACATGGCAGGGTTTTCCAGAATCGTGGGTGGGGTGACATGTTGCCTTCTCATTTGCATGGAAGATTCTGAGATCTGGTCAGGGAGGATCCCCTAGGAATGCCTGAATCCCCCACATGCTTGTCATGAACATGTGTCACTGCTCACTGGTGAGAATCCTGTGACATGAACCTTTTCAAGTGTCTGCAAAGGGCAGAGCAGGGAGTCCCAGCAAACACATATGTCTGTCCCAAGCATGCCCATTGGTACCCATAGCTGGGCAATCCACTGGACTCCCTGGCACATGAGCTTCCTCTGTTGTCGTTTCCCCTCTCCCGCAGTGTGGATAGAGGCCCCTGCCCATGGAGGTGCACTGTAGACAGAAGCAGCAGCAGAGGCCTGGCTTCCTGAGGAATTACTGGCCAGTTTGAGATAGGAAGAAAGTCCCACCTACCATGAACACCCCCCAGCCTGGAGGAAGCTCCATGCCAGCAGCATGGACCAGCATGAGAGCCAGAGCCCTGCTAATGCTGCAGCTCATCACCCCTGCTCAGCAGCCCAGCAGCCATTGCCACATCCCATTTCCAGGGCCTCCTACCCCTGTGCCCCCACGTGCCTGTCGATCCACACACCTCTCTTCCTGTTGCCCAAGGTAGGCATGGAGGGAATTTTTCAAGTCCACTTTTAGTAGGTAAGTCAAAACAAAACAAAATAACTACTGCACACTGGCTCCAATGACCTTCCAAACTCACTCTTTTCTCTGACCCTTAAACACTTGTCCTGCATCTCCAAGACTCCACTGTACCTTGATCAGCAGGTCCCTCTTCACTGCAGTGTCTTTTTTGCAGAGTTCTTTTAGATATTTTGTGCTTTTGCTATGGACAGAGGAAAGAAAGAAGGGTAAATTTGGGAAACACTGGGGAGATTTGTGAGTTCCAATCCAATCCCTTTTGTTTGAAAATCCAGATAATCCCAACTTCCTGGGTGAGAGTTTCCAGTGGGGTCCTCTGATGACAAGGGCTCCAGAGGAACAGGATGGGAGTTTTCATGCTCCTCGCCTGGGCCCCGTCTCCACTTCACATGAGCCACTGTTTGTTTACAGTTAGCTTTTATTTGGACACAGTTCCACTGCTGGATACAAACACCTGAAAGTCTCCAGTTGGCTCTAGTCTGTTCCTGATGGTTAAAAAACCGTAGTCCCGAGTTGGAAATCCTTGCCTAGAAGTCCAGGGCAGCTTAGTGACCACACCCACCAGTCCATCCCTGCCTTGTGTCCCTGGACTCCAAGAACCTTTCAGAGTCATTGAGGGCACGTGGGGAGACATACGGTCCCTAGGTCAACCCTGGTGCTCCCATGGAGAGAGTCCTCCTCACCTGGACACTGCTGCCCATGTCTTGTGTAGCCGATGTATTGGTTTGCTGCACAGTGCGGAGACGATGGCGTGCACCGTGGAGAAGTTGTTGAGGCTTAGGCACTCCTGAAGAGGGAAGAGTGAGCTGTGAGGTCCATGGGTGGAGCCTGGCCCACTTCAGCCTCAGCTCCCTCTGCTGAGATCTCCCCTCCTGGACGAAGCAGAGGCCTGGGAACCCTTCGGAGGGCACACCTGGGGCCGAGTGAATGTCACTCATCTAGGAGGATTTTAGTTCAACCCAAGGAAGAACCCAGGTCAGAAGTGAGCAGCTACCACTGGGCCGCGGGAGTCAAGGTCAGTGAACGTCTGGCAACAACCTCCTAGGGGATGTGCAGGGCTCAGGCTAGCGATACAGAAGCCAATCCTGAAAGCCGATGGAGGAGAAGAGCCAGTTCCCCTTTTTCAAAGAGGGAAGCCTCAGGCCCAACCATGGCTTACCCTGGCCACCTTGATCCAGTGCTCCACCACCCTGGCCCTGTCCTGGGCCCTCATGCTGTGGTCCCCGAGGCAGGAGGTGGTGACACAGTTCTTGAGCCTGTTGAAGTGTGCGACGGTGGCACGAACTGTGGGTGCCACGTGCTCATTCCCCTTCTGATGTCGTTGGCCCCAGATGGAGCCCAAGCATTCGTAGAGCTCCACCTTCTTGAACAGATCCTTTTGGGGAGAATGAGAGTGTCATGGATACAGCACACTCCAGCTCAGGGTCACCCATAGTCCCAGGCAGGGACTGAGCTCACAGTCATCCGTGGTCTCTGGCAGGAAACAAGCTGGAGCTCAGAAAGCTTTAAAATGGGCTCCAGAAGTGTGGGAGTCCCTGGGTTTGATTTTCTGCCCACCGAGGGCCCTGAATGCATCATGGCCCAGAACCCAACAAGGGTGGGAAGAGAGAGTGACATTTTCTCCCAGGCCATCTGCACTCCAAGGACTAGAAGGTGGCTTAGGCCTGTCCGTCCTGAGACCTTGTCTTCCTCCCATCCCAATCAGCCCTCTTCTCCTCCTCTCCATACTGGTGCACTTTCCTTGTGGCAGCTGCAACTATGGGCTCTGGTTGGGTGTCTGCCGTAGAATCTAGTATGCATCAAGTACCTAGTAAGCGCTGAGGGTTGTGAGGCTCCTGAGCAGCTCTGTGAGTGACCCATGGCCCTGCCTGCCCCTCAGTGATCACCTGCCCTGTCCTGCTTTCTGTCCATCCCCTGTCATTCAGTCTGCACGGTCACTCTGTGCAGCTGGCACGGGCGATGTCCCATCTCTGCTGTGCATGTGCAGACAGGGAAGGCTTGTGGGTGAGGAAACTCATCCAGATCCCATGGTTGGTAAGAAGTGGGGCTGAAATTGGACCCAGGGCATTGGCCGCCCCTCAGGGAGAGGCCGGTCTGAGACAGTTGGTGCCAGAGTCACAGCCTGCAAAGCCCAGCTGCTCACCACATCCATGAGGGTCAGCTGCTCTGCCAGCAGCCTGGGAGGGAAGGTTGTGATGTCCGGCATCTCCTCACGAGGTGGGTTCTTCACAGCCCCGGAACAGGGGGACTCTGGGGCTGACTGTATCTCCAGCACTGTTCCTGGAGGGGGCCCTTCTTTTGGTGCTGGCCCTGGTGCTCAATGTAGATATCTGGGTGCATCCAGGCTTGCATGTGACTCTGGCTTCAGAGCAGGCCCCAGGTCCGCCAGCAGTGGTGGTGCTGGCTCCAGGGCCAGCATTGTTAATGGGTGTTGCCCAGGAGGTGGAGTAGGATCTGGAAAAGGGGAAAAGGTCACCCCACCAGTCACTTTTCACTGGACTTTCCAAGCACAGAAATGACCGGATGGAATTTAAGGGAATTGTAGCCCCAAACCACCACCCCCGGAAAGTCTTCCAGACTGCAAGCCACCTCACCATCTGGCTTGGCCTCGTTGGGCTCCGGAAGCACCAACTGGCCTAGGACAAGTTCCTGGTGGTCCTCCACGCCCAGTCCAGGCCAGGTGAAGTTCCTGAAGGCCAACTTTATCCGGAAAGATGACCGTTGTGGGGGCTGATAGCAAACTGAAGTGTTTTCAAGGGGCCAGGTGAACAAAATGGAGGTGATGGTGCTGGTGATGGAGTAGACAGCTGAGTCAGAGGCCTGGCCTTCTCCCACACAACCCTCCAGGGCACACTTGTGTGGTTCTGGGTCCCTGACCTGTTGCAGCCTGTGTAGAGGACAGCCCCACCCTACCCCAAGCCATCAGTGCTGTCCTGGAAGGGGCAGACCTGTCCATGCACCATGGCTGTACAGACCCTTTTGCACCCCGGCGTCCCACTGACATTCTCTTCCCAAGACCCTGGAGCACAGCACTGTGCACCTGGGCACTCAAGACTGCAGCTCCAGGCTGATTTGTGAGCAGCTTGCTCATCAAGCTCCAGCTCTGGCTCCCCTGTTCCTGGGGTTAGGAGGGGAGGGGCAGATGTTGGGTGGAGGAGGACAGGGAGATCTGGGAAGCCATGGTGCTGTGGTGGGTCTCTCAGTGGCCAGCTGTGACCCCAGCCTCCCCTCTCCTTTGCAGGGAACCTAAGTCTCCATTTACAGAAGTCACTATATGCCTCTTACAGGGGAAGTCCCCAGATGTCAGCCTTCTTGTGGGCATTATAAGAAGTATGAGCCCCAGGGCTCTTTTAGCGTCTCCCCAGCCAGAGTCCACATCTTTTCCCCCATGTTTTGTGGGTGAAAACGACTTTCAGAATCCTAAATTCACCCAGTTTATACTTGTTGCTGGGCTCCGTCATTCTAGTCAAAATCTGGGAGGATGCCACCATACGTAGAAGAGGCCATGAGGGTTTCCCCTCTAACATTCTGTAGATACGACCTGTTTATTCTGTCTACTGTGATTGCCTGACTCAGTAGAGTCGATACTGAGGGATTGCCATCGGCTTTGTTTATGAAATTATGCCAAACCACAAGAAGAGCGATGCAAAAATGAGGTGTTTTGTATGTATGTGTTGAATGAGTGAACCCCAACCGTTGGTGAACCCCATTGAGCCTCTCCAGATGTCTGAGTGGGCCTGTGGCTCTCTTTTCAGCACCAAGTGTCCCTTCTTCTGTCTGTGTCGAGGAGAGAGACCAGCCAGAAAGAATCTCAGACATCCTTACCAGTTCCATCATAGACTTGCTTTTCTATGTGCTTTTCCAAACATCGAGGGATATGGGCCATTGAGACAGAATGCTGAGAGCTACTTCAGTGAGGGGGAAGAGAAAAGTAATAAACATGAATCACAGCACCTCCAGCAGATATCCAGAGTTTTAGGCTCTAGGGACCCCTTTTTTTTTGCCGTGTCTTAGATCATTCAGTCCCTACAAGAACTCTGTGAGGTTCATCTTCTCACTACTCCCTGTTCCAGAGGGCCAGCCGAGTCTCTGAGAGCTGCATCTTCAAGGCACAGTCAGTAGGGGACAGAGGCACCTCTGTGCCTTGTAGGGGATGGGCACTCACCTTCTAACCAGTAGTTCCAAAAAATGTGGCACGGTGATAAAGTCCCAGGAGGGGCCCAGGCAGGTGGCATAGGAGGAGATGGGTTTAGTTAGCAAGGCTGGAACCAGGGAGTCCAACAGCTTCTCCCTTGTGCTGGGCTGGAAAGTTGGCATCCTGCAGATCTGATTTTCATACTAGGGGGAAAAGGAGGGACATGGGAGTCAGTGGTAACACTGTGAACCACCAGAGGATCGGGATCTGGAACTCACACCAAGAAGCATCAACCCTTCAGGGACTTGTGCATGTGGAGAACCTGGGTGCCCATAGTGAAAAGGGTTCTAGGCTTTCAAAGTAAAATTGCATGTGAGGATGGAGAGTGATAAATGATTCTTGCTTTCAAGGCATTGTCACGGTGTTTGTTAGCTGTTGGGCAATGGCACCCTGTGAATCAGCAGCCTGCATGAAGAGCATCATCCCTGCAATCCTCACAAATCACCCTCATGGTAGAGAAGAGACACGGGCTTTTGGATTTCACATGGCTGCTGAACAGCACCTGGGTCAGAAGGGAGCACCTTCCACAGGGAGGACTGCATGAAATTCCCTCTAGGCCACCTGAGGCTCCACCTCTGATATGGAGGGGAAGGGCCTGGAGAGGCCTGGTCCCCTCTTCATTTTAGCAGCAGGGCACAGGACAAGACGCTCTAGTAGAAGAACCTTTTGACTTAAAGGGATAGGATTGTTTTTGTTCTTTCAACATGAACGTGAGTCTGGAGAAACAGCTACGGCCATCCCAGCCCTGGGCAAGGGGAAGATGCCGGAAAACTCCAGGGTGGGAGGGAGCACATCCCAAGGCCCAAGATCTGCCAGACAACTGGGGAAGAGAAAATGCAGGCAGGTATTGAAGCCGTGAAAGGTTACGCAAATGTACGTTTGAAACTGGAAATGAAACAAGGTGATTTTCTCTGCCACACGAACAACAGATTGGCAAAACGTTAAAGCATGTTAGTGTTCAGGGGAGGCTGCGTTCAGAGAAGCAGCTACCTTCAGAGGCTGCTGGTGACTGTGTGACCAGCTGGAACTCTTTTGGACAGTCAACTGGCTAGAGATGTTGAAACTTGATGACTGCATATCCTTTCACCCAGATATCCCTTTCCCGGGTGTCTATCTTCCGCAGGGGATTTGTGTATTTTATGGATTGAATTGTGTCCCCTCCCCCAAATGTAAATGTTTCTATTCTCAACCCCAGAGACTCAGAATGTGACTGTGTCTGGACACAGAGTTCTCCAAGAGGTAATTCAGGTGAAGTGAGTTCATTAGGGTGGCCCCTAATTTAATATGCCTGGGGTTCTAACAAGGAGAGGTGGTGAGCGCACAGAGACGTTGAAGAGAAGACCCTGTGCTGACCGAGATAGAAGTCACCATCTCCACGGCAAGGAGAGAGGCCCAGAGAAACCACCCCAGTCTGACAGCTTGACATTGGAGTTCCAGTGTCCAGAATTGTGAGGAACCAGATTTCTGTGGTTAAGCCCTTCAGTCAGCGTGGCATGTTATGGCAGTCCTGGCAAACTGCTCCAGCCTGTTAGGACACACATAGGATTATGCTCCCTGCAGAACGGCTTCCTAGAAAGGGAATTTTATCATGACATGCTCCACCAGCATTGAGAGGCTGACCCGCTGTGGAACATGGCCTCCCTTAAGGAATATTACAGTGAGATGTGAGGGTACAGCTCCTGCCCGATTGGCCTGCAGGGATGAGTTCTGTGAGATGACACTTTAAAGACAAATGCATGGAGTAGCTTCACCTTCTGTTGCTGTAGTCAACCACCCCCCCACCCTTGTTTGTGTAAAAGTTCTGTATTTTAAGTCCTGGAAGAGGTCTGGCAGGGCAGCAGAGCTGCCTGTTTGTTGCCCGAGATACCCTTAGGGTGGGGAGTTAAAATGATAACAGTATGAGTATGTTGCTATTGTTACCATTATACTCAATTCTTGTGGCAACATGCTGAGATACTTCTGGCATAGCATAAAGTGAAAACAGAAGGATTTTCTCTGATCTTCCTCTGATAGGTGAGAGGGACTTTGCCTGTAACCAAGTTGTCACTGGGGACTGATGGCAGCTAGATTGCTTTGGGATAGGACAGTGGGTCACTAAAGTGGGAAAGCCCTAGGACAGAGCTTAGGGAGTCCCCATATTTGTGTTGGAGTCCTGGGCCCACCCTGGTTTTCTGGAGTCCCTGTCTGTGGAGACCCTTCTGTGCCCCGTCTCACCCCAGACCAGCACTGGCCGTTGTTGGTGGCATGGTGCACCTGTCCTTTAACGAAGTTGGAGAAATGGAATCCATCCAGCAGCTCCTGCTTGATCCACTGTGTGGAGCTCTACAAAGAGAGTGCCCAAGAGCCGGGCCAAGAGGTGTCAGTGGCCTGTCTGGTTGACCCCACAATGGGATACCCCCATTAGAACTTCTCCTAGCCCCCCCCCTTCCCCAACAATATTTGCCACATAGGAGCATCTGCATAGACCTCCAGCCGGAGAAGGTTGAGTTCTCTGGCAGATGACAGCTTGAGGTCTTGGGATTCAGATCTGAGTAGACAAAGTGTGTCCTCAACACTCACCTTCCCACCCTGCCAGGCATGGTCTGGGCTGTGAACCTGACAGGCTCGAAACACCTGACAACCAGCCTGCTCCTGTCCAGGGAGGGCCCCTCATCTCCTGTTTCCCCCATACACATGGGGAGGGGCTCGGTGCTGCCGTGACGGGCAGAGCTGAGGCCTGGCCTGGACGTGCCTGCCCTGGGCCCTGTGTTACCTGTGGGTGCCTTCTGGCAAAGGGCCAGAGGCGTCGAGGGTGAGGGTTGAACCAATGTCTATATTCTTGAGAAAGACTCTCATTTTGGCCTCTCCTGCGACGAGGAGGTCGGCAGCATGTCGGGACACAGCAGGAGAACATGTTGTTCTCCGGAGTGTCGCCCACCAAATGAGCTGGAAATGGGGCTGTGTGTATAATATGGGTGCCTAGTTACCAGAATTCTAAGTTCTATTGGGGATCTGTCAGCAAGGAAGTGAGGTCACATCTTGCAGGTTCCATCCTGTAAGCTCCTCCTTTCCATGAGACCTACTCACAGGTCCCTCTGGGTTTCTGATCGCTCACCCTCCCCCATCAACTCCTTACCTTTCACCGTTAAGCAAAAGTGTGCCTCTTCAGCACCTTGGGAAGAGAAGACCGGAATATAACCATTCTTCCAGGTTTGAGGAGCCAGTGCTGGGTCAAGAGCAGCCTTTTATCATAGCAGTTGTGAGACCCTAGAGAACTCCTTTGGTGTTTTGGGGCCTCCTCAGCTTGAACAATGGGGATTATGCTAGCATCTCCTTCCTAGGCAGCTCATGAGGTGTGTTTGAGATAAATCTTAAAAACTCATGGTGTGGTGTTCCCTGTAGATTTTGCACACCCTGCAAGATGGAAGAACTACAAGAAGGGGTGAGAAGTAGCATGGAATACAACTCCAGTGGGCCTGGGGTCCACAGTGTGATCTCAGGAAAAACGAATTTTGCTCTGGGCCTCGTCTTTCATTCTCCACCAGTAGAGGTTGAGATTAAATGAAATTCAGACATCCTTTTCTGACATTGCACCTTCCAGTGCGTTCCCATTTTATTTAGAACCAGACCCTGTGCCTCATCTCAGCCTTGGGTGGGTAGTATCCACAAAGACAGCACTGAGGGGTTAGTGACTCCCTTCTGAATGATGGAATAGGACACAGATGGTGGAATAGCACTTCTGAGCTAGTTCAGGCTGTTACAGCCAAGATCCGTAGCCTGGGGAGCTCATCAAGAAGAGAATTGTGTTTCTCCCAGTTCTGGAGGCTGGAAGTTGGAGATCAGGGTACCAGCCTGGTCAGGCCTTAGTGAGTACACTTCTGTCCCATTCACTGAGCTTTTACAGGTGCTGTCCTTTCCTTGGAGGATGGCTCAACTTCAGGAGCATGGGTAGATCTCCATTCAAAGCCCAGTTCTCACTTGTAGCTTGGTGATCGTGAGGAAGTCATAGAACATCCCTGTGTCTGTTTTCTCCTCTGAGAAATGGTGTTAGTGAGAATTGCTTCCTTTTTTAATTACAGAAAATAAAGCATGCAAAGAAGTTAACTCGGTGCCATTGGGCAGAGAGTGAGAGTCCAGCAAACCAGAGAGATCAGCTTGCCCACAACAGTGGCAAGGAGTGCGGAGAGTGGGTGAGGCTGGGGCAGAAAGCAGGCCAGCCTGCCAGAGCCCAGGAACAGGTGAAGGGCAAGAGTGAGCTCCTCACCCTGAATTCTCAGGGGACACAGGCATGCAGGGTTTGTGGGGAGCACAATCATCAGGACTGCCCTCATTCCCCTGGTTCCCTCCATATCTGATGTGGTCCCAGGGCCCCCTCTCCCTGTTTCCCCTCTCTGCCCTGTTTTCTTCCTGGCTGCCCTCCCAGGACTCATTTTGGGCCCTGGTCAGGTGGAGTCTTGAGGTAACTATAGGCTCCTCTGAGGTTCAACCTACCGTTTGTTGAGACCTCTGAGCTTAGAAACCACCTCCAGCCTATACCCGAGAGAGGGCTGGAGGGAGCTGACAGTGCAATGGCGGTTTTCCCTGGGGCAGCCACTCCAGGGCCTGCTGGCAGGTATCTGCTGAACTTGAGCTTTCTTTTGGGCCTCTGGGGTTCTGAGGTGTGATTTTCCCTCTTAAGATAGGCTGATCCCCCAGTGGGTGCCTTAGCCTCAGAAATGGTTCCCGCTGAGCTGGGAGCTGTGCTCTACCTTCAGTTTCCTAGGACACCTCACCCTGGCCCTGCCCATTCTGACTTCCGAAGCCCAAAGAGAGGGTCTGTAGAAATTGCTAGATAGGAAAGGGCTACAAATAAGTCATCGGAGGTGTATTTACATAACAAATGTTTTTTAGTCATTACTATACATCTACCTCAGCAAAGGCGATATTTAAAAATGTTAATACCCTGAGTCACCCTACAGAGAGTTGTATTTATTTGATGGCGTAGGAGACAGTCATGTTCTGTTTTGTTTTTTCTTTTTTGAAATGGGATCTTGTGGTGTTGCCCAGGCTGTAGCAGAGTTGCATGATCATAAGCAGCCTTGACCTCCCAGGCTCAAGGAATCCTCCCTTCTCAGCCTCTCAAGTGGCTGGGACTATGGGCATGCACCACCATGCCATGCCATATTTTTTTGTAGAGGCAGGGTCTCACTGTTCCACCCAGGCTTGTCTTCAAGTCCTAGCCTCAAGCTGTCCTACTGCCTCGGCCTCCCACAATCCTGAGTTGACAGACATAAGCCACTGTGCCTGGCCATGTTTCTTTTAAGAGCTCCCTTAGTATTTCTTTTTTTTTTTTTTTTTTTTTGAGACAGAGTCTCGCTCTATCGCCTAGGCTGGAGTGCAGTGGCCGGATCTCAGCTCATTGCAAGCTCCGCCTCCCGGGTTTACGCCATTCTCCTGCCTCAGCCTCCCGAGTAGCTGGGACTACAGGCGCCCGCCACCTCGCCCGGTTAGTTTTTTGTATTTTTTAGTAGAGACGGGATTTCACCATGTTAGCCAGAATGGTCTTGATTTCCTGACCTCGTGATCCACCTGTCTCGGCCTCCCAAAGTGCTGGGATTACAGGCTTGAGCCACCGCACCCGGCCACCCTTAGTATTTCTAATGGGCATCCAAGCAAAGAAGGCTTTGCTTGCAGAAGGCTGTGGAACCCTCCTGAGGGTGCATTTTCTTCACAGCCAGCAGATTGTTCCCTGAAGTGTCTGCTTAGCAGTGCACAGGCTATTTATATCCAGGACTTTGGGGAGCTGTTGGGTTTGGGGACTGGCTGGGGCGTGAGTGTTGGCTCTGGGATCTGTCACAGAGGTCACAAGGTGCAAAGAACTGGTCTCACTTAATAATGACTTACCCATTTTGTGGTTCTGTTTATATTTTTTCATCTCCCTGGACTGTAAGGCTTGCTAGGACAGGGACCGTGTCTTCTTGCTCCCTGGTGCCTGACTCGCAGGAGCTCTTGAGAAATATTGAGTGCATGAATGACACTTTTGGTTTCTGTGATATGTGCAGGGAAGGAGGTGTTAATGGGACATGGAGGAGGCACCCCTGTCCCAGCTTAGGGGATAGGGAGTCCAGGAAGACTTCCAGGAGGAGGCGATACCTTGGTTGAAGCTTAAAGCCTGAGTTGCAGCTAACCAGCTGGAGCATTTGGGGAGGGGCATCTGGCAGAAGGTGCCACGTGAGCAATAGTATGGAAGTGAGCACTTAGTACCACCTTTGGGGACCAGGGCTGAGGGTCAGTGGTCCAGGCAGGGCTGGAGATGCTGGTTCATGCTTCTTGTCCTGAGAGTCTCAGGTGCCTGTGAGAGTGGCAGAGTGGCACAGCCTGCCCTCCGCTCCCATTGCTCTAGTGGTTGTTGAGGGGCCTTTGAGTTACCCCCTCTTCTCCCCACTTTGCCCACATGCTCAGAATTATATTTATTTTTTATGAAACAGAGTCTGGGTCTGTTTCCCCAGCTGGAGTGCAGTGGCATGATCTCGGCTCACCGCGACCTCCACCTCCCAGGTTCAAGTGATTCTCTTCCCTCAGCCTCCTGAGTAGCTGGGATTACAGGCGTGTACCACCATGCCTGGCTAATTTTTGTATTTTTAGTAGAGACAGGGTTTCACCATATTGGTCAGGCTGGTCTCAAACTCCTGACCTCAGGTGATCCACCAGCGTCGTCTTCCCAAGGTGCTTGGATTACAAGCATGAGCCACTGTGCCCGACCAGAGAGTTATTTTTAAAGCCACCCTGCAGGGCCCTCAGGCACCATCTCCAGGATCTCATTCAGGCCTCCCACCTTACCCCTAAGAAGGAGGGGTGCTGGTTACCACTCACCTCCCTTTACAGATATCCACATGAGGTTGGAAACTTGCCCAACATCACACATACAGTGAGTAGCCGAGGATTCGACCCCAAGTCAGTGACTCCACATACTGGGCTCTCAGCCTCTCTCAGCTGCCCCCTGACACCCTGTTCTTTATGCTAATTTGCTGGTTCCAAAAGAAATGAGCTCCCTATCATTGGAGGAATGCAAGGAAATGTTGGAGCACCCCTTAGAATGGATGCTGCGGAGGGATAAAAGCCTCTTGACCACCTGGACCTTTGTGGACCCGCATCTCCTGAATGATCCCCTTTAGGTGTGATTGGGCAGTCTCGTCAGGCACCCCAGGTCTGCTAACTCCCAATGAGGTGTTTCTTTTGGTCCTCAAGTTCAGAGAAGCTGAGTAATCCCTTCTCACGGGTTTCCTAGTACCTTGATTTTCAGATGACCCAGTTCTAGGCGGAACTGGAGGCAGGGCTTTAAGGCCATCAGAGAGGCCTAGTTTGAGTTCCAGCAGTGCCCTTTCCTGGCTGTGTGACCCTGGGAAAAATTGCATAAACTCCTTGAGCCTCAGTTTATACACCTTTAAAATGGAGTAATAATGCTCTTTTGAGGATTAAATAAGAATTCTATAAAAGCACCTGGCATATAAAGTATGTTCAAGTAAGGAACTTAAATTTGCAAGGGAAAAAACCTCATTAAAAAGGGGGCAAATGACAAGAACAGATACTTCTCAAAAGAAGACATACATGCAGCCAACAACCGTATGAAAAAAAGCTCAGCATCACTGATCATTAGATAAATGGAAATCAAACCACAGTGAGCTACCATCTCACATCAGTCAGAATGGCCAAGGTTGCAGAGAAAAGGGAATGTTTATACACTTTTGGTGGGAGTGTAAATTAGTTCAGTCATTGTGGAAGACAGCAACAGTTCCTCAAAGACCTAAAGACAGAAATACCATTCAATCCAGCAATCCCATTACTGGGTATATACCCAAAGGAGTAGAAATCATTATGTCATAAAGACACATGCAACTGGGCATGCTGACTCATGTCTGTAATCCCAGCACTTTGGGAGGACGAGGCGGGCGGATCCTGAGGTCAGGAGTTCGAGACCAGCCTGACCAACATGGTGAAACCCCTTCTCTACTAAAAACACAAAAATTAACTGGGCGTGGTGGCATGCACAGTAATTTCAGCTACTCAGGAGACTGAGGCAGGAGAATCACTTGAACCTGGCAGGCAGAGACGTTCCATTGAGCTGAGATCGCACCATTGCACTCCAGCCTGGGTGACAGAGAGACTCTGTCTCAAAAAAAAAACAAAAAAAAAACATGCACGCCAGTGTTCACTGCAGCACTGTTCACAATAGCAAAGGCATGGAATCAACTTAAAAATGCCCATCAATGGTAGACTGGATATGAAAATGTGGTACATATGCACCAGGGAATACTATGCAGCCACAAAAAAGAATGAGATCATATCCTTTCCAGGAACATGAATGGAGATGGAAGCCATTATCCTTAGCAAACTGATGCAAAACAGAAAAATACCACGTGTGTTCACTTACAAATGGAAGCTAAATAATGAGAACACGTGGACACAATGGGGAGCAAGACACTGGGGCCTATCGGAGGATGAAAGGTGGGAGGAGCAGAAAAAATAGCTTGGCTAATAGGCTTAGTACCTGGATGATGAAATAATCTGTACAGCAAACCCACGTGACATGTTTACCTGTATAAAAAACCTGCACATGTACCCTTGAACTTAATTTTTTTTTTCTTTAAAAGGAACGTGTTCAAATAGTCTCTTACTTTATCATTTGGTTCAAAGTAGCCTCCAGCTTCTGCTGTGAGACAAGGTGTTCATTAGAACAAGGGCCCATTAGAACAAGGGCCACCTTTGAGTAACCTAGGGCAGATTATATGAAAAGAAAAAATCTGTGCCTCAGTTTCCCCATTCTAAAATGGAATAATTTGGGGACTTAATTATCAGGGTTGTTGTGGTTATACACAGTTCCTGGAGCATAGTGAGTGCCCAAAAAAAGTGAATAATGAGCTTCACCACCATAAAGTTCCTGCACACAGGCCACAGTGATCCCAGACCATCACTGCCTCAGGACCACCCCAGACTCCCTGGCATCTATCAGCCTTCAAAGTGGATCACGCCCAAGCCCACGTCTGAGAGCCTGGAATGGGGAAAGAGTGAGCTGAATTCCAGCTCTTCCTTCCAGGGCTGCCTGGCCCTCTTCCCCTGTCCACAGTCTGGTCTGTGCCCCGGGATGGGTTTGGAGGAGTGTGCAGCCTCCTCTCTTCCTGCATGGAGACGATGCCCTTTTCTGCAGTGTTCAAAGGTAATAACCTGTTACCCTCCTTGCTAATTACCAGCCTTTTCAACTTCATCTCCTGGCCTTAGGGTGTCAGCCTGTCATTAACTCCTGGGGAGATATTCTAACAGGTAGTTGGGATATCAGACTTCTGGGGCGATATAGCCAATACTGGGTAGCAAAGGTGGGAGAGGTCCTCACTTGTTGGGGCACGTCCCTTAGGCTGAGAACTACGTGCACACTTAACATCAGCAGCTCCAGATTCATTCCCAAGGTAAGAGGTTTACAGCCAGCTTCCTGGCTGTGTGACCTCAGGAGAGGAGCTTAACCTCTGAGTTTTGAGATCCACAGCTGTAAGTGGACAACCTTCTCCACTCTGCAGCGTTTGGACTTGAGACAGTGTGTGAAAACTGTCATGATGGCAACAGGAAACGGGTCCTGCAAACTGAGTACATTAAGGCAAATTTAATAAATGGGCTATTGACTGGTGGTGGGAGGGAGGGCCTGGTACAGCTCTCAGATGGATGCATGGATGTGCCAGCATGATAGGAAGAGGTGGCAGGAAGGGGATCTGAGGAGGAGAAGGAGGTGGCACCCCGGTGCATCAACATTGCACTGCAGGGTGAGGCCAAGGCTATCTGGGAATGCAGATCCTCTTGGAATTCCCATGCTTTGTCCTCGCCCACAGCAGGGGCGACTCATCTTCCTCCTACACCTCAGCAGGGGCGACTCATCTTCCTCCTACACCTCTAGCACCCAGCATGGATGCACAACAGGAGAGACACAGGTCCTAGTACTGCGTGGGCCCAGTGGCCCTGATAACATCTGCTGCAGGGGACCCCCTCTATGCCTTTTGTGTCTGGGAGGAAGCACAGCTCACCAGGCTCCCTGTTCTCCTCAGATCCCCTTCCTGCCACCGCTTCCCACTCCCGGGCCTCTGCATCATTCACCTTGCTGACCCCTGCCCCCTCCCCAGCCCCAAGCATGGACTGCACCAGGAGAAGCCCAAGCCCTGCCTCTCCTGCTCCTGCAGCTGCTTCAGCAGCCCCTTCCCCACTTCACAGTCAACCCCACATGGGGATCCCCTCTGAACGAGGAAGACAGAGGCCCTTCACATTCCTGGGCCTCAGCCACAGCTGCAACAAGAGCTGGCTTTGCCTTCCCCGTCTTTCTCAGCACCAGCAGGATGGAATCCCCATCCCCAAAGTGCGTGGATTTTCCTGTCTTCTCTAGACAGAGCCCCACATTGCCCCCAACTCTAGTGGTCCTCTCTGCCGTGGTCTGTGGATGGCTGTATCTGGAGCCAGTTCCAGCCCTGCAGCCAGCACATCTGCTAAACTGGCTCCCCAGCCAACAACTGACTTGGAAGTCACCCCCATGGATTCCAGTCCCCCTTCTCAGCTTTTCCTCCTGGGGCCTCCTGCTGGCTCCGGTGAAAGCTTCTTTCCATCTACCCAGGCCCTTTTGATGCCCCACAGTGACAGCACAGCCCCAGCCAAGGACACCACCAGCCTGGCTGACCTGAGGTTCTCTGGCTTCACTCCAACATTGAAACTTCGTGTTACACCAGCAGCCACAGTCCAGGCCACATCTGGGATCCCAGATACGCAGCAGCATGGAGTCCCCACCTATAGAAGCTCTCTCCGGTTTCTAGGCCTGGCATCTCCAGCTCCAGCCCCGGTCTCAAACTCTGCTTCAGCCAGCCAGGTCAGGGCACCACAGCACACTCAGCCATAGGGGGTTCAATACCCACCACTTCCACCTTGGGCACCCCTGACAGTACCCAGCTGTCTTTTGCTGCGCCCCGGCTGTATCCTATCCTGACCCATCCACTGCCTCTGCCTGTGAGCTGCTGCCCACAGACCCCTCCCTCAGCCAATATCCTCCCCAGCATTAGGCGGCTCTGCTCAGCATTTGGCAGCAGGAGTCCAGCCCCCTCAAGCTTGGTGGTTTCAGCGGCACTCACGGGCTTTGGGAACAGAGAGGCGGCCCCAGCTCTGGGTTTCAGAAATGAATCCCTCAGCAGCAAAGCGGCAATGAGAAGGGCCCCGAGCACCACAGACAGCAGTGAGACGTGGGGGCCTGAACCCCAGGGGCCACCCAGGCAGAGCACCCCCATAATGACTGAGGACCCAGCGTGAGGAGCAACTCTGTGTTGGGAGGCACTGTTTCAATCACATCACCCCTGGGGGATCAGTTAAGTAGACACCCCCAGTTACAAGTTTGGGACCCAGTGCCACTGCAAACAAGGCTGGCTTCAGGTGCAAGTCTGGGCTGGCCTCTGACCCTAGCAACCCCACTACCCGCAGGGGCACAGTGAGTAGGAACCTGGCCTTTTGGGTCCCCTGGTCTCCTGTCCAGGGTTCTGCTGAACGCAGGTCTGCTAGGCCATCCTCCAGTTCATCCTACAGGATAATTTCCCCATGTCAGACTTGAGCTATGAATTTTAACTATAAATTATTTGCCTAGAGCAAGGTCCAGAAGAGTTTTCTCCATGTTTCCTTATAGTATTTTTGGAGTTTTTGGGTCTTATGTGCAAATCTTTGATCTATCCTGAGGTAACTTTTGTATTTGGTGGAGCACAGGGGCCCAGTCTAACTCTTCTGTATGTGGTTATCCAACCTTCCCCCTACTGTTGAACAGGGTGGCCTTTCCCCGATGTGTGTTTCTGTCGGCTCTGTTGAAGATCAGTTGACTGTGCATTTGTGGCTGTCTTTTCTGAGTTCTGCCCTTCTTACTTTGCAGAGTTCAGCTTCCTGGACTGTTCTTACAGGTTGTTGAGTGACTGCAGGTTTTCCAGGTGCAAGCTATCAGTGGCTTTACAATTCAAGGGTCTGGAAAACAGTGGCCCCCTTCCCACAGCACCACTAGACAGTGCCCCAGTGGGGACTCTGTGTGGTGATTCCAAGCCCACATTTCCCCTCCACTCTGCCCTAGTAGAGTTTCTTTGTGAAGGCTCTGCCCTTGCAGCAGGCTTCTACCTGGATATTCAGGCTTTCCCATACATTCCCTGAAATCTAGGTGGAGGCTCTAGCTATACCTGGGACCCTTTGATCAGAGACAGGAGCCAGAGTGGCCAGCATGCAGGGAGCAGTGTGCCAAGGCTGCACAGGCCAGTGGGGCCCTTGGCCTGGTCCAGGAGACATTTCATTATTTCTAGGGCTGCTTCTGAAATATGCCCAGAGTATACTAGTCTCCTTACTCATAAATGAGAGCTAAGCTTTGAGGATGCAAAGGCATAAGAATGACACCATGGGCTTTGGGGACTTAGGGGGAAAGGATGGAAACAGGGTGAGGAATAAAAGACTACAAATTGGGTTCAGTGTACTGCTTAGGAGATGGGTGCACCAAAATCTCACAAAAACTTATGTAACCAAATACCACCTGCTCCCCCAAAACCCTTGAAAATAAAAAATGTTTTTTAAAAAAAGATAAAACTGCCCTCAAGGAAAACTAGTTTTGCAGGACACTGCCAGCCTGGAAAAAGGGAAATACCGAACCTCTATCCTTTCAGTCTCACCAAAGGGGAAAACTGAGAGGCACACCTGGAGGTCATAGCACATGGCCTTGGACTCCTAGAAGAGTTATCACAGGACTTGAAAACACTTTCCTCCCTCCACATCACACCACCCCATCCTCGGGACCCCTGTATGTTACAGGGAGTGCAACAGAAGGAACTGCCAGTCTCAGATCTTGTGACAAGTCTCTAGTGAACCCCCCCCAAACAATAAGGAAGACGAAAACATGGCCGGGTGCAGTGGCTCACGCTTGTAATCCCAGCACTTTGGGAGGCCGAGGTGGACAGATTACCTGAAGTCAGGAGTTCAAGACCAGCCTGGCCAACATGGTGAAACCCCATCTCTACTAAAAATGCAAACAAATTATGGGCGTGGTGGGGGGTGCCTACAGTCCTAACCACTAGACAGGAGAATCACCTGAACCTGGGAGGCACAGGTTGCAGTGAGCGGAGATCGTGCCACTGCACTCCAGCCCGGGCAACAGAGAGAGACTCTGTCTAAGAAAAAACTAGTGGTTTCACCACCATGTGACCTTGGCCATCCCTTTTCTTTCTACATCAGTTTCCTGCATAAAATGGATAAGATGAGGATAATAACACTGCAGGATTTGGAATGGTGCTTGGTATTAAGCAGAGACTTGGCGTGGGTTTTGTGTTTTGTTTTTAAGACAGCCTCACTCTTGTCCCAGGCTGGAGTGCAGTGGTGCGATCTCCGCTTACTGCAACCTCTGCCTCCCAGTTTCAAGTGACTCTCCTGCCTCAGCCTCCCAAGTAGCTGGGATTACAGGCATGTGCCACCACACCAACCTAATTTTTATATTTTTAATATAGCCCACTTCTTATTCTCTTGTTTTGAGACAGAGTCTCGCTCTGTCGCCCAGGCTGGAGTGCAGTAGTGCGATCTTGGCTCCCTGCAGCCTCCACCTCTCTGGTTCAAGGAATTTTCATCCCTCAGCCTCCCAAGTAGCTGGGACCACAGGTGCATGCCACCACTCCTGGCTAATTTTTTTTTTCTTTTTTTTTTTTGAGATGTAGTTTTGCTGCTGTTGTCCAGTCTGGAGTGCAATGTTGCAATCTTGGCTCACTGAAACGTGTGTCTCCTGGGTTCAAGTGATTCTCCTGCCTCAGCCTCCCAAATAGCTGGGGTTACAGGCGTATGCCACCACACCCAGCTAATTTTGTATTTTTAATAGAGATGGGGTTTCACTATGTTGGCCAGGCTGGTCTCGAACTCCTGACCTCAGGTGATCCACCCACCTCAGCCTCCCAAAGTGCTGGGATTACAGGCATGTGCCACCATGTCCAGCCTCCTTATCCTCTTTTGCCTTTTAAAAAAAAATGCTTTTGGGCCAGGCACAGTGGCTCACGCCTGTAATCCCAGCACTTCGGGAGACTGAGTTGGGAGGATCACTTGAGTTCAGAAATTGGAGGCCAGACTGGGCAACATAGCAAGATACCATCTCTTTTAAAAAAAAAAAAAAAAAAAAAAAAAACCTGTAACAAAGGTTGAAGTAAGCACTCCCCAAGCACTCCACACTTGGAAGTGTGTCTGGGGCAACTATTCTCAACCTTGGCCCAAATAAACTGTATTAATTTTGCCTCAATTTCTTTCTTTAGGTCAACAGTCCCTGTAACAATACACCAGAGGCATAGGTATAAAAAGATGGCCTTACCTTTTTCATTAGTGTGAAAAATAAATACTGTGTATGCAAAGTGAAAAAAAAATCTAAACAATGCAGGGAACTAGCCCCAGGCTAGGGGACGTTGAAGCTGTGCTCAGCCTTTTGCTGCTTTAAACACTGTTGTGCTGTGTAAATAAGTTCAGGTTAACTTGGAAGAGAAATTTGCACAGGTAGATCAGCTGGTTAAATGGCACAAGCATTTTCTATCTAGAGTTGTACCAGTTGACGCCGCCACCAACCTACAAGAGAGCCTGGGTCCCCACGCAGTCACTGGCATTCGGAGCCGCCTTCTTTTTTGCTCTTTGCCAGCCACCATGTTGCTGGGTGATGTGACATTTCCCAGAACTCCGTTTCCTGCGTGTTTCTGGTTAGGGTGAGCCACAAGAGATTCCCATGCGAGATTTGGCAGAAGTGAAATGTACGTCATTTTCTTAGCTCCCTCTCCAGTCACGGCCACAGGCAGAGGCCAGGCCTACAACTGTTCTGCCTTTCCTTGGATCTGCCTTCAGCTGTGCCGACTCCTGGGCCACATGTGTGACAAAAGGTCCCAGCTTTTCAGGAAACCCTTGTCACCCATGGCAACAAGATAGGACCACTCGTGGTGTCTCATACTTGTAATCCTAGCTATTTGGGGGGCTGAGGTAGGAGGATCACTTGAGGCCAGGAGTTTAAGACCAGCCTGGCCAACATAGTAAGACCCTGTCTCTACTGAAAATACAAAATTAGCTGGGCGTGGTGGCACATGTCTGTAATCCCAGCACTTTGGGAGGCTGAGGCAGGTGGATCATCTGAGGTCATGAGTTCAAGACTGGCATGACCAACATGGTGAAGCCCCGACTCCACTAAAAATATGAAATTAGCTGGGTGTGGTGGCAACACCTGCAGTTCCAGCTACTTGGGAGGCTGAGGCAGGAGAATTGCTTGAACCCAGCAGAAGTTTCAGTGAGTTGAGATTGCGCCAGTGCACTCCGACCTGGGCAATGGAGCGAGACTTCATCTCTAAATGAATAAATAGTCGGGCACGCTGGTGCGCACCTGCAGTTCCAGCTACTCTAGGAGGCAGAAGCGGGAGGATTGTTTTAGCCTGGGGTGTCAAGGCTGCAGTGAGCCGTGATCCCAACACTGCACTCCAGCCTGGGTGACAGAGTGAGACCCTGTATCTAAAAAAAAAGAAAAAATTACAGTTTTTCCTTTCTTTTTTTTTTTTTCTTTTGAGACAGAGTTTTCGCTCTTGTTGCCCAGGCTGGAGTACAATGGCACCATCTTGGCTCACTGCAAATTCCGCCTCCCAACTTCAAGCAATTCTCCTGCCTCAGCCTCCCAAGTAGCTGGGATTACAGGCACGAGCCACCACGCCTGGCTAATTTTGTATTTTCAGTAGAGACAGGGTTTCACCATGTTGGTCAGGCTGGTGGAGTGGTTTTAAGGAGCAAAAGGTATAATAGGCAAGAAAGAAAAATAAATACAGGAGACAGAGAGGAAAAAAAGAGAAAAAAGAAGAAAAAGACAGCTTCTCTGTACAGGGACAGAGGGAGGGGAATTTGAATAAATAGAATCCCTGTGTGAGTTGGAAAAGTGGTTGCTTTTATTGGGATGCTGGAGGAGAAGGTGTTTGATTTGCATAAGGCCCAGGGGATTGGTTTGATCAGGTGTGTTATTTACCTAGCAAAAAACCTGGCCCTTTTAACTTTAGCCCTTTAATATGCAAATGCAGTTTGCCACGTTTTGAACACATGGTGTTATTTGGAGGTGGTCATGACGCTTGATACACCTGGTGACAAGGAGATGATGGTGGAAATTGCCATATTGAGTGAACCCAATTTTTAATGACTGGTATTTGCATATTAAAGCTTGCTGGCCAGGCCCTTTAAGCTGCCCTTTTTTTTTTTTTTTTAGAAAAGAGATGGTTTGGGGGTTGTTTTTTATTATAGGAAAATTTTTACCAAGAACCTTTACCTTTATTATTTGCCTAAAAGTTATTTTTAATAACTTCTGTATTACAATGACCTTGCTCAGTTCACCTAAGTTTCTCGAGTATCTACAAATAATGACTGTAAGAGTTAAAGAAAGAGAAACAAAACACGAAAAGTGGCTCAACAGTCAAAGACAGATTTATTTTGGAGAATAAACCTGAGAGGGGCTTCTGGCTGATATCAGTCGGGGCGTGCTCTATTACAAACTAAGAGTATTTATTGGTTTTTTAGGGTGAGAGGGTTTATCACTAGCTTGGAATGTTTCTGTCTGGGGGAGAAGTTTATGGTGGGGTTGGAATGTCTCTGGTCCCAGGGGAGGTTATCTTGGGGCTAATGTCTCTCTGGCCAGAGGGGAGGTTATCTCGGGGCTGGCATGTCTCCAGTCAGGGAGGGGTTTAGAATGTTTCTGGTCGGAGAGATTATTTGCAGTTTATGGTCATGCTGACCTTAGCCGTTAGGCTGATGCCCTTTGGATTTAGGGTGATTTTGATCAAGGTGAACTTTAAAATGACGGTGCTTGTCCAAGATGGCGATGCTCCTGCTCTGTCAATGAAAGTTTCATGTCCTCCTTTCCAATCTTTATGGCTTTTGTTTTTCTCACCTTATTACATTGGCTAAGACTTCCCCTATACTACTGAAAGGAAATAATGAAATAATTCTTAGCTTGGTTTCCATCTGAAAAGGGAGGCTTTTTATGTTGTGCCTTTAAGCATGACACTTACCGTAGGTTTTTGTAGCCGCAGTTTATCAGATTAAGAAAGTTTCCCTTCATTCCTAGTTGCTGAGAGTTTTTATTGTAACTGAATGTTGGCGAATTTTATCAAATGCTTTTCTGCATCTACTGAGATGGTGAGTGACTTTTCTTCTTTATTCTGTGAGTGTGGTGAATTGTGTTGCTTGATTTTCTTTTTTCTTTTCTTTGTTTGTTTTGTGACAGGGTCTGGCCCTGTCATCCAGGCTGGGGGGCAGTGGCGTGATCTTGGCTCACTGCAGCCTCCACCTCCTAGGCTCAAGTGATCCGCCCACCTCAGACTCCTGAATAGCTGGGACTACAGGTGTGTGCCACTATGCCCAGCTAATTTTTGCATTTTCTGGTAGAGACAAAGTTTTGCCATGTTGGCCTGGCTCATCTCGAACTCCTGGGTTCAAGTGTTCCACAGGCTCCAGCCTCCAAAAGTGCTGGAATTACAGATGTGAGCCTTGATTTTCTAATATTCAGTCAATCTCGCATTCCTGGAACACCAAAATTGATGGTGATTAGTTTTTTTTTTTTTTTTTTTTTTTTTTGCTTTCTGTGTCCCTGGATTTGGTTAATTCATGTTTTGTTTAAGAGTTATTCAGGCCGGGCGCGGTGGCTCAAGCCTGTAATCCCAGCACTTTGGGAGGCCGAGACGGGCGGATCACGAGGTCAGGAGATCGAGAGACGATCCCGGCTAACACGGTGAAACCCCGTCTCTACTAAAAAATACAAAAAAAATAGCCGGGCGAGGTGGCGGGCGCCTGTAGTCCCAGCTACTCGGGAGGCTGAGGCAGGAGAATGGCGTAAACCCGGGAGGCAGAGCTTGCAGTGAGCTGAGATCCGGCCACTGCACTCCAGCCTGGGTGACAGAGCAAGACTCCGTCTCAAAAAAAAAAAAAAAAAAAAAAAAAAGAGTTATTCATCTCTAGTCCAGGTGCAGTGGCTCATGCCTGTAATCCCAACACTTTGGGAGGCCTGAGGTCAGGAGTTTGAGACATGGTGAAACCCTGCCTCTACTAAAAATACAAAAATTAGCCGGGGGTGGTGGCAGGCCCCTGTAATCGTAGCTGTTCGGGAGGCTGAAGCACAAGAATCACTTGAACCCAGGAGGCAGAGGTTGCAGTTAGCCGAGATCGAGACACTGCATTCCAGCCTGGGCGACAGAGTGAGACTTTGTCTCAAAAAAAAAAAAAAAAAAAAAGTTATGCAACTGTTTATGAATCAAATAGACTTTTCCTTCTTGACATTTTTTTCGCCAGACTTTGCTTTCAAGGTTATGCTTACTTAGAGAACTAGGGAAGAAGCCTCATCCCAGAATCCATGATTGGGGTAAGGCAAGGAGGCTTGAAATGTGCTCAAGGCCATGCTTCTCTCTCCTTTCCCAGGACACTGGAGCTTTGGCAGAGAGCACAGTTCTCCCACTTACATTCATACCCAGACACCCTCCAAGACCCATACACACAAGCCCCCACCACCTAGAGGGAATGCATCTGCTTCCAGAGCCTGCAGAGCATTGTTGATAACCTACGATATCAACTTCTTTAGCCACATTTCCAAATAAGAAAAGACAAGCAACCTCCTATTGGCAAAATCTGGGTTCTCCTCTTCTGATTTGTCAGTAGAAGACTTCTCCAACAGGCCTTGGGGAGTTAAGAGGACACAGAGTCACTCTCAGGACATTGGTGCTGCTCATGAATTACTTGCAGAGTTTACTTGACTTGGACAGTGGCTGGAGTGAATGGCGGCGTTGGTTGTCAAGCAGGAAGAGAGCTGCTGCTGTTCTATCCTCTTTAGCAGAAGGGTGACCGAAAAAAAGGAAAGAAAAAGCAGGATATGAATGAGAAACAGAGTTCTTGGCCTTGTAGCTAAAGGCCACCTAATGTAACATGAAATAGTGTACATATGGCCCTATCTCTATACTGTGATACAATCGTAGCATTCCCTCAGTCCTTCTGCTGTGTTTGAAGTCCAGCTAAATTGACACTATCTTTACATCTTCCAAATCCGTGGGTCCACATATGCCGCTGCTGCTTCCATCTGCTGTAGGGGATTCGTGCTTGATGGAAAGCCAACTTTTATTGAGAGGACAGGAATCAGTTCTAGGAAAAGCATTCTATTCTATTTAGTATTCCTATGTCAAAATATAATCATTTATAGAAGATTGGAGAAAAGTTATCCTATCAATGAAAACCACCACTAATCATACGCTGTGTTTCTCCCAGTCCTCATTTTCTGTGCTGTGTGTGTCCACTGGGTTGGTGGCTGTGCAGGCCACACATGCCAGTCAGCAGTGAGACTGTTCATGATGGAGGAGAGGCCGGGTAAGTGCAGAGGGTCTTGAACCAGGTGCACAAGCAAGTTGCAACAGATGAAGGAAACCAGGTTAGTACTCAAGTGATACTTTGAGTTCCTTTTTTTTTTTTTTTCTTTTTTTTGAAACAGTCTCACTCTATTGTGCAGGCTGGAGTGCAATGGTGCGATCTCAGCTCACTGCAACCTCAGCCTCCCAGGATCAAGAGATCAAGAGATTCTCCTGCCTCAGTCTCCTGAGTAGCTGGGATTACAAGCGTACACCACCAAGCCCAGATAATTTTTGTATTTTTAGTAGAAAAAGTATTTCACCATGTTGGTCAGGCTGGTCTGGAACTCCTGACCTCGTGATCCACCCACCTTGGCCTCCCAAAGTACTGGAACTGCAGGCGTGAGCCACCGCGCCCAGCCAAGTTCCTTTTTTTTTGAGGGAGTTTCGCTGTTGTTGCCCAGGCTGGAGTGCAGTGGCGTGATCTCTGCTCACTGCAACCTCTGCCTCCTGGGTTTAAGCAATTCTTATCTCAGCCGCCCGAGTAGCTGAGATTACAGGTGCCTGCCACCACACCTGGATAATTTTGCTACTTTAGTAGAGAGGTGGTTTCACCATGTTGTTCAGGCTGGTCTCTAACTCCTGACCTCAGGTGATCTACCCACCTCGACCTCCCAAAATGCTGGGATTACAGGTGTGAGCCACCATGCCTGGCCAGTACTTTGAGTTCTTATCTGTAACTCCCCCTGGGGGTTTTAGCTCACAGAATTTGAGCATTTCTGGGTTTGTGGTGATGATATTAACAAATATGCCAAAATATGTCAACAATTTTGTATGTTCTGGGCTTCAGGTGTGGGCCACTATTTTCTGCACGGCCCCTGACAAACTCCTGGAATCTCCAACCTGACCAGGAACATCAGGGTGCATTTGTGATTTTCACACTTATGTCTGTGGCAGAAGTTGTGTAAAAATGAACATATAGCTGGGCACGATGGCTCATGCCTGTAATCCCAGCACTTTGGGAGGCCGAGGCGGGTGTATCACGAGATCAGGAAATAGAGACCGTCCTGGCTAACACAGTGAAATCCTGTCTCTACTAAAAAATACAAAAAATTAGCCAGGCGTGGTCGCGGGCACCTGTAGTCCCAGCTACTGGGGAGCCTGAGGCAGGGGAATGGAGTGAACCTGGGAGGCGAAGCTTGCAATGAGCCGAGATCATGCCCCTGCACTCCAGCCTGGGTGACAGGGCAAGACTCTGTCTCAAAAAAAAGAAAGAAAGCTCATTGTTTTCTGTGTTCTGTTATTTCACCAGGAGAAGCACATCCTCACTTGTCTCTTACAACTTTATTTCAAGGACACCTTCTCTGATTAGTTCTCAAAGTGTCTGAGTGTTGTCAGAGCCCTGGTGGGTTTTTTTTTTATTATTATTTTATTTTATTTATATATTTATTTGTTTGTTTGTTTGTTTTCAGATGGAGTTTTGCTCTCGTTGCCCAGGCTGGAGTACAATGACATAGTCTCAGCTCACTGTAACCTCCAGCTCCTGGGTTCAACCATTCTCCTGCCTCAGCCTCCCTAGTAGCTGGGATTATAGGCATCCGTCACCATGCCCGGCTAATTTATTTATTTATTTATTTTTTTGTATTTAGTAGAGATGGGTTTCCCCATGTATGTCAGGGTGGTCTCGAACTCCTGACCTCAGGTGATCCACCCACTTTGGCCTCCCAAAGTGTTGGGAGCCACCTCACCAGGCCAGAGAGCCCCAATGTTTTGTGTTTTGTTGAGCCCCTAATATTCACAGGATTGTCTATGGAGTGAGAACTTCTCCCTCTGTGTTGCAAGCCTCTGAAATCACAGAGAGTGCATCCATGTTTGTGAAGTGAAACCTGAGCATACTGCTCACACAGAGACCTGGGGGACTGTGTGTTGAATGATGGTGCCAAGTCCTGGGGCATTAAGTACCCGGACCCTGAGTACACTGAAGTTGGACCTGTGACCAGTAAGGAGTGCCGTGCCCTGTCCCAGGCCCTGTCTGGGGATTGCTCACAACTGGGTGAGCCCCACTGGCTTCCAGCTGGCAGAGTCAGAGTTGTCCCCTGTGCTCAGAATGTGACCCAATGGCCTTGTGCTCTCAAGGCCTGGCAGGGTCCTGTGTGTGTTCCCAACAGCTGCTCCCTGCACAATGCTGCTGGGCCTACACTCAGAGCAGCCCCTCCCTCAGCCTCCTCTGTCCTGAGGTCCCCTCTCAGGCTCCTGAATCACTGAACAAGCAGGGTCTGAGGGATCCAGGAGGGGGAGAGTGAATTTGCATGAACAGCCCCTTCTTTTCCCTGGGGGCAGGAGGGAAATTAGACAAGCCTGGGACAGCCCAGCCCCATTGTGAGCGTCAGGGGCTGTGTCCACCACGGCCTGGATTCCTCTCCTCCTCATGTCCCTTTCTCTCTGCACAGGTAGGGACAGGCCTCAGAGACCCAGGGCAGCCCCCAGTCTGTTTTCATCTCTTCTGGATCTGGCCCTGAGAATCTTTACCCTGGTCCTTGACCCAGCCCAGCGACTGTCTGTGTCTGCAGGTTCCCTCTCCAGCTTGTGCTGACTCGGCTGCCCTCCCTCTCTGCAACCCCGGGAGCATCTGCCAGACTCCCCTGCACCCTGAGCAGTGGCTTCAGTGTTGGTGACCGTGGGACACGCTGGAGATGGCAGAAGCCAGGGAGCCCTCCCCAGCATCTCCTGAGCTACCTCTGACATTCAAATAAACACAAAGGCTCCAGCGTCCCCAGCTGTTTCTTTGGAACCAAAGATGCCCCTGAAAACGCAGGGATTCTTCACATCTCTGGGCCCCAGCTTGAGGACAAGGCTATTACTGTATGCCTGAACCAGCGATGCTTCTCACAGCAACACAGGCAGGCGGGGAAGTAAGACAAAACCTGCTGGCCCCCCAGATGCTGGCCCGTCTCTTACTTTGTTGATGTTAGAATGTATCTGCACCACTGATACCGCTTTACAAATTCAGAATTTTTTTCCAGTTTATTTTTGTTTGTTTGCCAAGTATGAAGACTCAAATGACCAAAACACTTTTCAAACCAACACAACTACAGACAGACATAATCTTAGAGGAATGTCTGCTGTTAATTACCTGTGGATCTAGAATTCACATCCAGAGGGCAGCCTACAGTAAGGAATTGTGTCCAGTCCGCAAGTGAACAGATCTGTCATCCTCCCCGCAGGAGCTCCCTTGTGCCCCAGAGACTCCACGTCAGCCCCAAGGAGACACCCTGCTCTCCCTCCAGGTACTGCAGCGGGGACAGTACCAGGCCTTGTCCAGAACATTCTGGGAAGTGCAGTGCTCAAGATTAGAATTCAGTTGTGAGGAAACTGTCACTGTGGGGGTTAAAATGACAGCTTCTTATCATCCTTTAGTTCACATAGGCAAAAAGAGTCCAGGGGTTTGAGAAGGTCACTCCTTGATTCTGATGCTTGTCCCAGTGGAGTTTTACATAAGACAATAAGATTCTCACTCTTAGAAATCCTTAAGAACAGACTTCCATCTCTTATCAAAGCAGGATGATGCTTTTTTTTTGAGGCGGAGTCTCCCGCTGTCACCCAGGTTGGAGTGCAGTGGTGTAATCACTGGAACCTCTGCCTCCTGTGTTCAAGTGATTCTCCTGCCTCAACCTCCCTGAGTAGCTGGGACCACAGGTGTGTGCCACCACACCTGGCTAATTTTTTTTGTATTTTTAGTAGAGATGAGGTTTCACCATGTTGGCCAGGCTGATCTTGAACTCTTGACCTCAGCTGATCTGCCTGCCTTGGCCTCCCAAAGTGCTGGGATTGCAGGCGTGAGCCACCGCACCTGGCGGCATTTCTTAAAAATTCAATTTATTATTAAAATATATAAAGGAGAAAAACACTTTTTACATTCATGGTAAAATCAATTATACATTAAAATGAATCACAGTGGAAAATATTGGTAATTCAATAACCTTGCCAGTGATCTCTTGTTCAGTTAAATTAGAGCTCGTCTTAAAACAGTTGGTGGTTCACATTAAAATCAGGAGGAAGGTGATACTGTATGTAGATGATTCTTTTCATGTCATAGATTTCTTCTGTGCTTGCTTAATTAGTAGTTGAAATTATAGTAATTGTACTTTTTGTTATTTCCATTTCAAATCAAATAGAATGTTTTATTTTTTTATTTTTTTGAGACAGAGTCTTGCTCTGTCACCCAGGCTGGAGTGCAGTGGTGCGATCTCGGCTCACTGCAAGCTCCGCCTTCCGGGTTCATGCCATTCTCCTGCCTCAGCCTCCTAAGTAGCTGGGATTACAGGCGCCCACCACTATGCCCAGCTAATTTTTTGTATTTTTAGTCATTGTTGAAGTCCAAGTGAACAAGACATGACAAGTGACTACCCATCTGTTAGAGTGGCAGGGCCACTGAGGAAGTGACAGTCGTTCATCCACTCTGAAACAACTCTTCAGGACCCCTAACATAGAATGTCTGGCCTTTACATGCTTTGATAAACAGGATCTATTCCTGTTAAAGCAGAGGCTTCGTTCATCTCCAAAACTCATAGAGGAACCTCAGACTGGGGCCAGAGACCCTCCGGGTGCTGTGGTTTCAGGACCTGGAGGTGACACCTCCCAATCACACAGACATTGCCGGTTCAGAGAGAGGAGCCCCTTTGAAAGAGAGGTGAGCATAGTCTGGGGCATTTGTGCAGATGTTGATGAAGTCCCCAGACAACTCACAGGCTCCCAGGGAACCCTAACTGGGGAAGAAAAGATGAGGATAAACGGAGCCCACCATGGGTGAGAAGAGAGGAAAGCCAGTGTCTCCCAACCACCCAGGTCCTCAGTGTCCTTCCTCTGTGTGCCCGGCCCTGTCCTGTGTGTGGAGGGTGAGGAGGAGGAGAGAAGGAAGGGCTGGCAGTTTTATACGAACTGGAGCTCCTCCTATGGGTAGATGAAATAGTTTAATGAGATTGATTTTGGATTGTCCAGCTTCTCGAGAGGCTGGAATCAGATTCCTAATATAAACACTTGATTGCTGTGGTGAAAATTTGTGTGTATTCATCCCCTGAGAAGGTTCCCTAACCCTTACTCTGTCTTCTGTGTGAAGAGTGCAACTCTAAGCACTCAGGGTACTGTTTCCCAGTGAATCTTAATGAAATGTTTGGAGAATATTTATTTCCTCCATTTAGCCTAACCAGAAACGTTGGCTTTAGAGGTAGAACAGGTTACTCAGAGTCACCCGAGCAATCACTGCTGCATAAGCTGCTGACTTAAGGTCTAAGTGTTGGAAAAGTTTACCTTTCCACCTAGTTGCCTCTAACAAATATATCTTAATATTAAATAAACACATTAGGTTATAGAATGTATATGTGCATTGCTTGTTTATACTTTCTAGGTGGCTTCATAAATCAATTAACAGACACATTTTCCATGTGCAGATGGTGTGGAAAGTTCTAGTGTGTTCCGGTTAAACCTGGGGGTCAGACCAAGTCAGGAGGCTGCCCCTGAGGAGATAGGAAAGGTCCCCCGTCCCTTAATGAATTGGCCTTGGCCAGACTTTCAACCATGTGAGGGAGGAAGGAGGGGGCGTTCATAGTTCCTTCTCCTCCACTCTCAGGAAACCCTAACCCAGGAAATAATTCTAAAGAGATCTAGGGAGGAGGAACTGAGAGGATAAGTTAACTCAGGAAGACTCTAGGACTTTCCATGGGGGACATTCATAACTGAGACGCATCATTGCTGGCCAGGGGACTGGAAAACACATCATCTTACGTCCCTGCATTCCTGCTCCAAATGTCTGAAATCCCAGGAACCCACAGCCTGTCCTCTCGCCGGAGCTCTCAGGGGGCACTGCTGCTTTGTAAGAGATAGAAACTGTCCCTTTATTATCCCATTACATCATTTTTGCTCCACACATAGTCCTTCCTAGTGAGTCCTAGTCATTTCTCCCTGTTTGCCTTCATCTCCTTTCTCCCTTTTCTGCAAGTCTGTTTCCATCTAGCACTTCTCTTCCCTGTGAGGCCAGTTGTCCCCAGGTCCAACCTCAGGGCTGCAGTTCAAAGGTTGTCTCCTTCCCCTTCCCCTTCCCCTTCCCCTTCCCCTTTGACAGGGTCTCGCATTCAGGCTGGAGTGCAGTGACACGACCACAGCTCACTGCAGCCTTGATCTGCTGGACTCAAGGACCCTCCCACCTCAGCTCTGCAAGTTGTTGGGACCACAGGTACATGCAACCCACCTGTTTGTTTTTATTTTTATTTGTGCAAATGGGGTCTCATTTTGTCGCCCAGGCTGGTTTAAGCTCCTGGCCTCAGGCCATCTTCCCACCGTGGCCTCCCCGCTCTACATTTTCCTCTGAGCACTGGCCTCACAGCTTCCTACAAGTTTGGTAAGTTTTGTTTCCATTTTCATTTATCTCAAAGAATTTTCAAACATCACTTGTAATTTCTGCTTTGATTCATTGATTGTTAGGAGTGTGTTTAATTTTTATGTATTCCTGAATTCAGATTTCCTTTGTTATTGATTTCTACCTTCACTCTGTTGCAGAGAAGATACTTTGATTTTAGTGCTTTTAAATTAGTGAGATTTGTTTCATGACCTAATACATGGTATAGTCCAGAGAACATGCCATTTGTGCTTGAGAAGAATCTGTATTCTGTGACTCTGTTGTAAATGTTGTCAGGTCTAGCTGATTTACAGTTTTTCAAGTCCTCTACTTCTTTATTGATCTTCTGTTTCATTGTTCTAGCTAGTATTGACCATATAGTATTGCAGCTATTACTGCGAAGCTTTCTGTTTCTTCAGTTACATAAGTCATGACTTCCTGTACTTGGGGGCTCTATAGTTAGATGCACATGTACTAACTGTTAAATCTTCCTGATGAAGTAACTTATGTATCAATATATAATGTCCTTCTTTGTCTCTTGTAATAACTTTCATTGACCAACCCATCTCTTCCTTCGTTCCTTGCCTCCTTCCCTCTTTCCTTCCTTCCTCTCTCCATCCTTCCCTCATGTAAACTGTTGGCTGGACACAGTGGCTTACATCTATCATTCCAGAATTTGGGAGGCCAAGGCGGGTGAAGTACGTGAACCCAGAAGTTTGAGACCAGTCTAGGCAACATGGCGAAACCCAGTCTCTACAACACAGCACAACAAAACAAAACCTAAAATTAGCCGGGCACCTATAGGCCCAGTTGTGCAGCTACTCAGGGAGCTCAGGCTAGTGGATCTATTGAGCCCTGGAGGTCAAGGCTGCAGTGAGCCATGATCACACCACTGCACTCCAGCCTGGGTGACAGAAGGAGACCCTATCTCAAAAAAAAAAAGAACATAAATAAACAGATAAACTGTTGTTTGGGAGCCGTGTATGCACCAGGCACTAAGCTGGGGACGAGATGGGGTGAAAAGTATGGAGACTTGGGAAAAGGCTGCATCTCTGGGAGACCACAGGTTTTCCTTAGTCAAAGAGGGTCCTGGGAGGGGTAGGTACGATCCCTTGAAGCTGGGTCCTCCAGAGCTCCAGGACCCAAGGTGGAGCTCAGGGTATGAAAAGGCAGCCAGGGGACAGCATCAGGCCTGGTGGGGGCTGGGGCTGGGAGTGGGTGGGACATAGGGAGAGGGCTGTGCTAGCCTCACCCGTGAGTGGCATGAACACCCAGTGCAGCCCCGAAATTGGCTACCCCTCTCCCTGGCCACATCTCTCATTTTTCTCCTGTCCCACATCCCAGGTGGCAGGCTTGGTTGCTTCTTGCTTTATTTTTTTTACCTTGCCACCTGAGTTCTGGTTTAGGTCAATGTTAGGATTAATCTTAGCCAGGGGATTCCCAGGGTCAGCCAGCTGCAGGCAGGGCCACCAGAGCTGGGAAGGTGAATCCCCCACTCCCGTCCCTTGGCCTGACCCCCACACTACTTTCACCTCAGACCTCACTGCCCCTCCAGGCTTCCCTGACCACCCCCTTCACCCAGGAATCTGCTGGTTTCCTGAATGGCTGGCCCTCAGGATCCCTGACCCAGCTTCTCCTTGACCAGAGGGAAGGCTGGGCCCAGGGAGGGAAAGGCACTTGCCCAGGATCACACAGTGTGTCAGCCACAGGTCTGGGCAAGAACCCAGGAGATAACAGCAATGGCTGGGGTTAGGTGAGGATCCCCATGGGCCTAGCGCTCCCTAGGCATTCTCATTTAATCCCCAAAACCACCTGTGGGGAGAGACTGTTGTTATCACCCCCCTGTACAGATGAGGAAACAGGCCCATTGAAGGGAATCAAATTGCCCAAGGTCAAGGGCTGCTGAGGGCTGAGCTTGGGCAGGACACTTTTTCTGTCTGACCCTGGGGTTGGGGCTCCCACAGCAGAGGCTCCACTTGGAAGAACACGCTCTGGGCTCCTGCAGGCCTTTGCCAGCTGCCCTTCCTCCTCCTAGCCATTTAGGGGAGGGGTGGCCATCAGGCCCTGTAGCCCTGACTCTGCCTGATTCTGCTCTGAGGCCTCTTTTCTGCATCCCTGAAATGGGGTCAGAGCTGGGGAATGGTGAAGGGAGGTCACCCCACCTGAGCATATCTGGTGCCTGGCAGAGGGCAGTGCTCCATACAGGCGCCCTCCATACAAGTATGTTCCATACAGGTGTGCTCCATACAGGTGTGCTCCGATGTGAGCTTGGGCAGGCCCCTTCCTCTCCCGATCTCCCCATTTCTCAGATGGGAGGCCCTGGGCTGAAAGGGCACCCCTGAGCTGGCTCTGCCTGACTCATTGGGATTTAACTGCTCTGGGCCTCAGTTATCCTACCTGTGAAATGGGACCATGATCCTGGCCGTGGTCCCCCCAGAATCCCTGAGTGGCTCCGCCAGATAAAACGTGTCCCATATTTTATAACTGTTCAGGGAAAATAAGGCCACTGAATAGCGTTTCAACACAGGACACAGCTGCCTTTAGGAATTGCAGATCTGAGGCGTTCAGGGCCTTCATTCTCAGCCTTGCTCCCTCTGGTCCCTGTTCCTGCCCCTCTGCAGGGCTCTGGGGCTTAGGACACGTCAGCCTGCTGGCCTAGCCCAGCGTGCGTTTTCACAGCCCTTGTCTACCATCCACCCCTGAGAACTGTGCACCCTACAGGGCCCTGCCCTGGATGGACCTGCCTCCCTGCATCCTCTGCTCCTTCAGTCTTCTCTACTCGGGGTCACTGCCTGTGTGCCATTCAGGGCCCAGACCCCCTCCCTCCCTTGTCCCCTGTCCCAGTGAAGACCTGGCCCAGTGCAGGGCCCAGCCATGTGGCAGAACAGAAGAAATTTCTGGCTGGTGACCAGGGTGGCAGGGCGGGTGGCATGGCAGACAGGTTCTAGGGTCTCTGAGATGATCCTTCAGGGTGCTTTTGTGGGGGCCTGTGTGCACCTGCCATGTCCCTGTTGAGAGAAGGAGCGCTAAGGTCACTCCTGTGCCTTTGCTCACACCCATCTTCCAGCATGACTTCCTCCCTCTGCCCTCCAGCCCTGGTTCCAGCTCCCAGGCCTGTTTGAGGTTGCCACTGCCACCAGGCCACCTTTGCTGATGTGGAATCCCCAGCATCCCCTGCCCTTCATTTTCTTCATAGAGGGTCTCACCTGCAGCCTGAGCTCTGGGCTGGGCAGGGACAAGTACTCCCAAGAGACCCCAGTGCCACAGCCCCCTTCTCCCACGGTGCATGAGCAGGCACACTTCAGGTCTCACCGGGGCTTTGCGAGGCTGATCCTGCCTTGCCTGGGACATCAGGGGCTGAAGGTCTATATAGGTCAGGCCCCAGGAGGCCTCAGGGGGCTTGTGGAAGAATGGGAGGGGGTGTGCATGGACAGATATATGGATGGACAGACTGGTGGAAAAACGGATGAGTAACTGTCCAGTCTAAAGTCCTGTCCATGGAGGAGGGACCCAGGAAGGCCTCTTGGGGACAACTGTGCTTCCAGGTTCCTTGTCACTACCCAAGGGTCCCAGGGCAGCAATCAGAAGGGTCCCCATTTCCCTTTCACTCCCTGTAGCTGGCCCAGCACCCCTGAAATGTCCAAGGTCTGGAGGCAGCAGGTGGGGTGTGTTCTATAGGGACCCACTTCCAGCTTTTGCCAATCCTGCCTACCCCTGGGTCCCTCTGAGCTCCAAGTGTCTGGTGGTGCCCTACAGTTGGCCATAGCTCTACACCCAGCATCTTGAAAAGTTCCTGGTGATCCCTGAGGAGGCGGCAGGGGCTGCATGAACAGAAGGTTCTGGAGCAGAAGATATCACTTCTGATTCTTGACTGACTGTGATCTTGAGACCCTGTGTAGCTTAGGTCTGGGCACAGGGCTTAGGCACCTCAGTGCTGGGATAGAGGCCCATTTTCCAGCTGTGCTGGGGTAGGCTTCATTAACCGAACCCTCCCCTACCCCTATGTCCCCACCGCAACCAACTTCCCCTCTGAAAACCATTTGTCAATTTTGTTTTGGTGGGTTTTTTTGTTTTTGTTTTTTTTGAGACGGAGTCTCGCTCTGTGGCCCAGGCTGGAGTACAGTGGCATGATCTCAGCTCACTGCAAGCTCTGCCTCCTGGGTTCATGCCATTCTGCTGTTTCAACCTCCCGAGTAGCTGGGACTACAAGTGCCCGCCACCACTACCGGGTAATTTTTTGTATTTTTAGTAGAGACGGGATGTCATCATTAGCCAGGTTGGTCTCGATCTCCTGACCATGTGATTCACCCGCTTTGGCCTCCCAATGTTCTGGGATTACAGGCGTGAGCCACTGAGCCCGGCCAGCAATTTCTAATAAACATATGCTTATGCATATCAAGCAAACCCTAGTCCTAGGTTTTTACCCAAGTGGAATGAGAACTTATGTTTAAACAAAAATTTGTTTGAAAATATTTATACTGGTTTTATTCACCATTGACAAGAAGCAGAAACATTTGGTTTGACCCACGACACACACACACACCACACAGACCACACCACACACCACACATATACCACACACACCACACACCACGTACACCACACACACCACATACCACACACACCACACACACGCCACACACACCACACAACCACACACACCACACACCCACAAACCACACACACACACCACACCACCCACACACCACACACACCCCACATACCACACACCACACACACGCCACACACCACACACCCCACACAACCACACACACACCACACACAACACACCACACACCACACACACACTACACACCACACATGCACCACACACCACACATGCACCACACACCACACACGCACCACACATGCACCCCACACGCACCACACATGCACCACACACACCAACACCACATATACCACACACACACACACCACACACCACACACACCACACACACCACACACCCACACACCACACACACCACACACACCACACACCACACACACCCCACATACCACACACCACACACGCCACACATCACACACGCCACACACCACACACGCCACACACCACACACACTACACCCCCCACACACCACACCCCCCACACACCACACACACTGTAATGCCCAGACTGTCTGTCCCCCAAAGAAGACCACCAGAGTCCAGAGTCAAAGCCAAGCGGCAAGGATCTTTACTACAAGTTTGAACCTGGTCCCTCCATTCCACAGCATACAAGAGGGACCCAAACAACGCGAGCGTTTGCTTTTTATAGCCCGAAAGTTGCAGGGGAACAAAGAAATTCCTTTTGGCTCCCGCGCTTTCAGTAACCTTGAACGGCTGTCTCCTTATCGGAGACTTTCCAGGTGGTGTTTGTACTGGACTCAGGGAGTTTGAGAGATATATGGTGGTATGTGGTGGGATGGGAGGATGGGATGTGTTTGTACTAGGCTCAGGGAGTTTTGAGCCCGGGGCTGAGGAATGTGCCCAGCTCCTTTCATTCCCCCCTTCTTTTCAGGTATTTCTAGAGCCAATCTTGGGTCTTATAAGTCTGATTCTGTTTCAGCGTTTACAGGTTGGTATTGGGCTCTGAGGACCATGAGTTGTACGGTGTCAAACCTCTCCCTAACAAATTGTAAAATTCTGTTAACAACACAAGGTCCTACGGTAAGTAGAAATAGTAGACTTAGCAGGGGTCCAAGGAAGGGGGCTAACAGAGAAAACATAGAGGAGTTCCACCATTGGTCTGCAGCTGAAGCAAACTGCCGTGTTTTTACTTCTGCGCTTAACTTGCGTAACTGTTGGACCCGGTCCTCTACAAGCCCTGATTCATTTATGT
Organism: Macaca mulatta; assembly: GCF_049350105.2. Classification (NCBI taxonomy): domain Eukaryota; kingdom Metazoa; phylum Chordata; class Mammalia; order Primates; family Cercopithecidae; genus Macaca; species Macaca mulatta. The sequence goes on along the minus strand of NC_133415.1, from coordinate 26,758,019 downwards.
AGAAACAACAGTCTTCTTTTAGAAATATACATGTACCACCTTTTTCTGCAGTGAGTAGGTCTAGGGCCCTCCGGTTCTGCAAGGTTACCTGAGCTAGGGACGTGAGCTGCCGCTGAAGGGAGGCAAGGGACTCAGCCGACTCCTCCATAGCAACGGCAAATTGTTGGTATAACTTGTTGCTTTCTATGAGGGTGTGACCTAGGGCTCCCCCCACCAGTCCGGCCGCAATGAAGGATGCGGTGAGGGAGATTCCTGCAATGAGGGGGAGAAATATGGCTCGTGCAGGTCTCGGTCTAGGGTCTGGGTGAATAACAGCACTAGTCCAGTTACCGGTATACCCTAGGAACTCGCCAGCAGTAAGTAGAGTCAACCGGGGAACTAATGTGACAGGAAGACACAGTAGGTTGGTAACAGAGGGGCTTGATAGGTTTTTAGATAAGGTTCCATTACACCAGAAGAATATGCCTGACGGAGCCCTTAAGGTGATATTAGGAGGCGTTGCAGTGATGCTGCAGAGGCTGGAATTGGTTCCTGAGAAACAGTAGGGAAACTTCTCCTGACTGGGGTTTAGGTATAGGGGCACGTTTAGGAGCATATGAGAGGTTTTGGAGGTTGTTAGCTTGGGCAAAGGTAGAGGATCCCCATGACAGAGGGACAGCGGTTAGCGGTGGACGCCCTAGAGTGGCACACAGAAAGCAGCCAGACAGGCTGTGAAGTCCTGTAAGGTTAGCAAGTTCTAGTCCTTCTTGTAATAACTTTAACCAGGAGAAAGGACGTAAGTCTTGTGTTAGTCTGTTTTCCTGTCGTTGGATATTCCCGTGGACTAGGGGCAGTACTTGCACTAGGCCTCGCCACAGATAGAGGTGACTGCTAGGCCATGTGGAGGAGGGAGAGTAGTATACAGCCCCATGTTGAGGCGTGGTCCAGCGGGAGTTCCAGGGGTCTCTAACTATCCATGTATATGAAAAGTCTCTATCCCGTCTGCGATGGAAGGGCCACTTAGGGTCCAACTGTTTTCTCTCTCCCCAATAACGGGGTCTATGGATGTTACAATAGTTATAAGGACAGCCGGCATTTTGGTGCCACCAATAGTGTTTACAATTGTATTTAGTCTGATCAAACTCAAAGCATATTATTGGTGTCATAGGTTTGGCTATTTGGAAACCAGTAAAATTTAGTAGAATTGGGCTGTTGCACCCTGAGGAGGGGCAATCAGCACTGGCCAATAATTTCCCGGGCTTATGAGGTTGTCCAGGGTGGGTTTGGTTTTCATAAAGCCAGAATCTCCAGACAAAGGGATTAAGAGCTGGTTTTGTGATTTCCCTAGCGGCCACTAGGGCAACTAACGTTAGGGTTAAACTACCTAACTGCATGTTTGCAGTGAGCTATGCTGCCGGCGCAGGGTGAGTTTTAAGGGGTTGTTTTTAGCTCTGTCCACAGTCCACGTGTCCGGTGCTTCAGCCGCCGCCATGATTGGTCCTAGAAGGTCAGAGGTTGGGTCCACTGGCTTGACGTGGGTGTAGTGGATCCACGACGCGATGCCTTCTACCTTCAGGGCGGTGGGTGTGGTTAGGAGTACCTGGAGTGGTCCTTTCCACCTGGGTTCTAGGGTCTTTTGTTGGTGTCGCTTGACCAGGACCCAGTCTCCCGGCTGGTACGGATGGGGTGTCGGCGGGGGACCGGTCTCATATAGTTCCTTCAGCTTGGGCCAGATTTCTTGATGAATTTTCTGCAAGGCTTGTAGGGAAAATAAGAGTTCAGAGACATTTTCTGTTTCAGACTTGAGCAGATCCTCTTTTAGGCTGGGAACTAAGGGTGGGGGTCTGCCATACATAATTTCATAAGGGGTAAGGCCCAGTCTGTAAGGGGTATTACGGGCCCGGAACAGAGCGTAGGGGAGAAGGACCACCCAATTAGCGCCAGTCTCCATAGTTAATTTAGTTAAGGTCTCTTTTAAGGTCCGATTCATTCTCTCTATCTGTCCTGAACTCTGGGGCCTGTAAGCGCAATGTAGTTTCCAATTTGCCCCAAGGATGGAAGCCAAATCCTGACTTACCTTAGCGACGAAGGCCGGCCCATTGTCTGACCCTATCTGGACGGGGAAGCCATACCTGGGGAGGATATCTTCCAGGATTTTCTTTACTACAACCTGAGCAGTTTCCTTTTTGGTGGGGAATGCTTCAATCCACCCTGAAAAAGTATCTACAAAGACAAGTAAGTACCGATATCCGTATTTTCCTGGCTTTATTTCAGTAAAATCTACTTCCCAGTAGATACCGGGCCTGGTTCCCCTGAGCCTTGTTCCTGATGCAGCCTGGGATTGGGGGTAGGCGTTGTTAAGCTGGCAGACTCTGCAACTTGTCACAATGTTGCTGGCCGTCTCAGCTGTATGCCTGAATTTGAGCTTAGAGCGTCTGATCAGGTCTATCATCTGCCGAGCACCCAGGTGGGTGGTTCGGTGGATGTGTTCTAACACTTGTTGTCCTAATTTTTCTGGTAGGATGGTTTGGTCATTAGTATCAGTCCACCACCCATTCTGGATCTGTTTCAGGGGAAGCTTGTCAATCCACTGGAGATCTTGTTCTGAATAATCAGGGAAATATGGCAAGTCACGGGGGCCCGGGTCAGGGAGCTGGAGTGCAAGGAGTTGGCTAGGAGCCTTCGCCACCTTTCTTGCAGTTTGGTCCGCCAGAAAGTTGCCTTGAGCAGTTGGAGTAGTTAGTTTCTGATGCCCCGGGCAATGCACAATGGCTAACTTTTCTGGCCTTCATAGGGCTGTTAGCAGGGCTAGGATTTCTTGCTTGTTTTTTATCTCTTTTCCTTCAGCCGTCAGTAACCCCCGCTCCCTGTAAATGGCCCCATGTGTATGCGCCGTTGCAAAAGCATATCGGCTGTCTGTATATACCGTCAGGTTTTCCCCGCCCCTAAGGTAAGAGCTTGGGTGAGCGCTATCAGTTCGGCCTTCTGGGCCGATGTCCCCGGGGGTAGGGGTTCCGCCCAGATTACCTCAGTCTCTGAAGTTACTGCCGCTCCAGCGTACCTCTGGCCCTGATGCATGAAGCTGCTCCCATCAGTGAACCAAACGAGGTCGGCGTCAGGAAGTGGGCGGTCCTGCAGGTCTTCTTGAACTCCGTGCACCTGAGCTAGTATCTCGGTGCAGTCGTGGAGTGGGGCGTCCAGGTCCGGGTTGGGCAGCAGCAAGGCAGGGTTTAAGGTCGTTGGGGACAGGAAAGTTATCCTGAGAGGATTTAGTAGTAGTCCTTGGTAGTGGGTGAGTCGGGCGTTACTCATCCAGCGATTAGGTGGCTGTTTGAGTACACCTTCGATGGCATGTGGAGTAACGACCCGCAATTCTTGCCCCATGACAAGTTTATCAGCATCCTGCACCATCAGAGCCGTGGCTGCAATCATTCGGAGACAGGGGGGCCACCCGGCAGCCACTGGGTCTAACTTCTTTGACAGGTAGGCAACTGGCCTTCGCCAGGGGCCTAAGTTTTGAGTTATTACCGCCTTGGCGACACCTTTATTCTCATCTACGTATAAGTGGAAGGGCTTGGTAACATCAGGTAGTCCCAGTGCAGGCGCGGAGAGTAGGGTGGTTTTAATCTGTTGGAAAGCTGACTCGGCTTCGTCTGTCCACTTAAATGGCCGCTGCCCCCGTGTTGCCTGATATAAGGGTTTAGCCAGTTCTGCGAACCCAAGTATCCATAGTCTGCGAAACCCCGCCAACCCCAGGAATTCCCTCACTTGTCGGGTGGATTGTGGCCTGGGGATCTGCAGAACAGTTTGTTTCCGGGCTTCTGTTAACCAGCGCTGTCCTTCTTTAAGCAGATACCCTAGATATGTTACCTCTGGCTTACAGATTTGAGCTTTTTTTGCCGAGGCTCGGTAGCCTAGATTTCCCAGAGCTTGTAAGAGACCCTTGGTCCCTTGGATGCAAGCTTCTTGGGTCTCAGCAGCAATCAGGAGGTCATCAACATACTGTAGTAAGGTTATTTCAGGGTGTTTGTGTCGGTACTCACCCAGGTCTTCATGGAGGGCCTCATCGAACAGGGTAGGAGAGTTTTTGAATCCTTGCGGCAGTCTGGTCCATGTCAGTTGGCCACTTATGCCCCTATCGGGGTCATTCCACTCGAAGGCGAAGAGCTTTTGGCTCTGAGGGGCTAAAGGCAAACTGAAGAAAGCATCTTTTAAATCTAAAACAGTGTACCATTGATGTTTGGGGTTTAGGGTACTCAGGAGGGTATATGGGTTAGGCACAGTTGGATGTGTGTCCACAACCCTCTTATTGATTTCTCTTAAGTCTTGTACAGGTCTGTATTCTCCACTATTAGGTTTTCGTACCGGCAACAATGGAGTATTCCAGGGCGAGTGACATGGGCGAAGGACCCCTTGGTCAAGGAGCCAGCGGATATGCGGGGCAATTCCTTTCTTGGCCTCTAGGGGCATCGGGTATTGGCATACCCGCACGGGGTCTGCCCCAGGTTTAAGTTCAACAAATAAGGCAGGACAGTGTTTTGCTAGTCCTAAGCCCCCTGTTTCCGCCCAAGCTTCTGGATATTGCTGGAGCCAGGTTGCTATGTCCTGGTCAGGGGCCGTTTGCTCCTGGTGGAGCCGGTACTCATCTTCTAGGGTTATAGTCAGGACAGACACGGGTTGATTGTGGGAGTTGGTCACGACGGGCCCCTCAGGGAGGAAATGGATCTGTGCTCCCATTTTAGTTAGCAGGTCTCTCCCTAATAGGGGACAGGGGCTCTCAGGGATGACCAGGAAAGAATGGGTTACATTCTTGGCTCCGAGGTTTACTGTTCTTTGTGTTGTCCATGGGTATTTCTTAACTCCTGTGGCCCCTTGTACCCACGAGGACTTGGAGGATAATTTCCCATTAGTTTTAACTAAGACTGAGTGCTGTACTCCCGTATCGACCAAGAACTGGACCGGGGACCCCTCCACTTGCAAAGTTACCCTAGGTTCGGGGAGAGGATCCGAACCCCGTCTTCCCTAGTCTTCATCTTGAGTGACTAGTACGGGTGTAGACCTAGGGGGTCCCTGTCCTCGTTGCTTCTTTTTGGGGCAGTCTCTTACCCAGTGGCCAGCCTCCTTGCAGTAGGCACATTGGTCTTTTCTCAGATTATCATGCCTGGGGGGCCGCCTAGGTTGGGTGTACTCTGGCTGTAGATGTTCTTTCTGTACTATTGCTGCCAGGACCTTGGTCATTTTTTCAGTGGCCTTAAATTGCCTTTCTTCTGGAGTATCTCTGTTATTATAAACCCGCTGGGCTATCTGAAGGAGGTCCTGAATCCGCTTTCCTTCCAAGTCTTCTAATTTTTGGAGTTTTCTTTTAATATCTGGGGCTGCCTGATTTACAAAAGACATTACAACAGCTGCCTGACTTCCTGGAGCCTCTGGATCTATGGGGGTGTACTGTCTAAAAGCTTCCATTAATCTTTCTAAGTATGTAGCTGGGCTCTCTGTCTTTCCCTGTAGAATAGAATATACTTTAGCCAAATTAGTGGGCTTGCGAGCAGCTGCCCGGAGACCTGCCATTAGAGTCTGGCGATAAAGGTGTAGCCGTCCCCTACCTTCTGCCGTGTTGTAGTCCCACGCCGGCCTGGTCAGAGGAAAGGTCGCGTTTATGAGGTCAGGGTTGGCAGTCGGTTGACCGTCGTCCCCCGGGACCAGCTTTCTAGCTTCTACCTGTATTCTCTCTTGCTCTTCCGTGGTAAACAAGATTCGGAGGAGCTGCTGACAATCATCCCAAGTGGGCTGGTGGGTGAACATGACACTATCCAGTAAAGCCAGTAAATCTTTGGGGTTGTCTGAAAACCAAGCACTCTGAGTCTTCCAGTTATACAGATCAGTGGTGGAGAATGGCCAGTACTGGAGCCTGGGGATTCCTGTGTCATCTGGGGGTCCTATTTCCCGAAGGGGTAAAGCCACCGTGGAGTCAGGCGGCTGGGGGGGGCTAGTCTGCGAAGTGCGCCCTCGCGTCCGCCCCACCGGCCCTTCAAAGTTACTTTCTCTTTCAGCGGGCCTGTGAGTGCCGGCTGCCTCCCCCCCGCCTGCTCTCTCCCGCGACTCAGCCCGGGGGGTGGGTCCGGGTGCGTCGGCCGCCTCCCGTCCGCCTGCTCCCTCCCACGACTCAGCCCGGGGGGCCGGGGCCTGGGGCCCGGAGGGGTACAGAGGGGGTTCTGTGAACAGTGGGTCCCCGCTATCAGGTAGAACAGGATGGGGGGGGGGGGCAGTTGGTTGCTTGGATTTTAGTGGTCGAGCAACCAGTGCCTTACAGGGTTCAGAGGCTAATTGGAAAGGGGACAGCCAAGGAGGCGGGTTCTCAACAAGGTCCTGCCATATGAGGATATATGGGATATGATCTAAGTGGCCCGCACGCCCAGGTAGGAAAATCTTGGATTTTACCCTAGTAATGACAGCAAGCCGGAAGGTCTCTTCGGGTGGCCACCCCACATCAAAGGCAGGCCATTCGGAGCGACACAGAGTAATTAGCTTTCCTTTCCTGATTTCCATACCAAGATCATGGCCCCTTGCTTTAACTTCTTTGAAATTACTTGTAAGGAGAGATAGAGGAGTGCTCTGGGTATTACCCATCCTGTAATGATTTGTAGTCTCTTCCTGTAAAGGAATGTGGGTTAGAATCCCTGTAAAGTAAATCTGATCTGACTTATTAATGATACCTAGTCGCAGGCGCGCTTTGGCAGCCCGGGAACCGGGGCAGTTCAGGCCGCAAGCACGCGCGCCGGAAGCCGGAAGCCCCGGGGACCGGGGCCGCGAGCGCGCCAGAAGCCCCGGGGACCGGGGCCGCGAGCGCACCGGAAGCCGGAAGCCCCGGGGACCGGGGCCGCTAGCGCGCCGGAAGCCCCGGGGACCGGGGCCGCGAGCACACCGGAAGCCCCGGGGACCAGGGCCGTGAGCGCGCGCCAGAGGCCAGAAGCCCCGGGGACCGGGACCGGGGCCGCGAGCGCGCGCCGGAGGCTGGAAGCCCCGGGGACTGGGGCCGTTCAGATCACACGCGCGCACCAGGAGCCCGGGGACCGGGGCAGTTCAGATCGCACGCGCGCACCGGAAGCTGGGAGCCCGGGGACCAGGGCGGTTCAGCTCGCACGTGCGCACCGGAAGCCGGGAGCCCGGGGACTGGGGCGGTTCAGATCGCACACGCGCACCGGAAGCCGGGGTCAGAGACAGCTACTGCTCAAACCACAAATGCGCTCGGGGCAGTTCAGATCAGAGACAACTACTGCCCAAACCGCAAACACGCTCGGGGCAGTTCAGATCAGAGACAGCTAGATCAGACGAGAGCCAGGGGACGTCTCTCACTGGCCTCCACTGGCCGTCCTATAGCGCGTCTGCCAGGACTGTACCAGCTCCGGTTTCAGACCTCGCGAGTCACAGATTCAGATTCAGAACAGACACAGACAGACAAAGACGAGCCAGCTCACCTATCAGTAGATCGATCCTAGCAGATCCGTTGACCAGGGGTCTGGTGGGCTTGGGGAATCCCGGACGAGCCCCCAGATGTAATGCCCAGACTGTTTGTTCCCCAAAGAAGACCACCAGAGTCCAGAGTCAAAGCCAAGCGGCAAGGATCTTTACTACAAGTTCGAACTTGGTCCCTCCATTCCACAGCATACAAGAGGGCCCCGAACAACGCGAGCGTTTGCTTTTTATATCCCGAAAGTTGCAGGGGAACAAAGAAATTCCTTTTGGCTCCCGTGCTTTCAGTAACCTTGAACGGCTGTCTCCTTATCGGAGACTTTCCAGGTGGTGTTTGTACTGGGCTCAGGGAGTTTGAGAGATATATGGCGGTATGTGGTGGGATGGGAGGATGGGATGTGTTTGTACTAGGCTCAGGGAGTTTTGAGCCTGGGGCTGAGGAATGTGCCCAGTTCCTTTCAACACCACACATGCACCACACACCACACACGCACCACACCCCCCCACCGCACACACCGCACACCACACACACACCAAACACCACACACGCACCACACACACATACACATCACACACCACACAGACCACACACCCACACACCACACACAGACGCCACACCACACACCACACCCCACATGCACACCACACACACACCACACACCACACACACGCCACACACCCCACACCACACACGCACCACACACCACACTACACACCACACACACACAACACACATCACACATGCCACACACACGCCACACACACACCGCACACACACCACACATACACATTACACCACACACCATACACATCACACACCGCACACAACCACACCACACATGCCACACGCGCCACACACACCACACACACACACACCACACAACCACATACACCACACACACACCACACACCGCAGCACACACCATACACACAACACACACCGCACCATACACACACCACACACACCGCACCATACACTACACACCACACACACCACCCACACCACACACACACCACACACACACCACACACACACACACACAAGTGGAAACCCAATTATCATTCAACTGGTGAATGGCTAAACACATTGTGAGACCTTCATAAATAGAATCAACAATAATAGGGAACAAACTATTGATCCATAAGGTAACTGGGATGAATTGCAACATTGTTACACTGAACTCAGGAAGCCAGACTCAGAAGGTTACCTACTTAGACTCCTACTCAGCATTAAAAAGGAACAAACTACGTTGCAACCGAGCTGCCTGGAGGAAAACCCAGAAAACTATGCTGAGTGGGAGAAAGCCAGTCCCCAGAAGTCACATACTGTATGATTCTATGTGCAGAACATTCTTGAAATGACAAAATTATACAAGGGGAGACGAAATTAGTGGTTGCCAGGGGCTAAGGAGGGGTTTGGGACAGTGGGACGTGGGTGTTTCTGTGAAAGGGCAGCATGAGGGCTGTTTGGGAGGGAACTTTCCGTTCTCGCTGTATCAGTGTCAATATCCTGGCTGTGATCCGTTACTGTAGCTGCAAGGTGCTACCCTTGAGGGAACTTGCGGGAGTACCAAGGATCCCACTGTATTATTCCTCACAGCTGCATGAGAAGCTACAATTATCTCAAAATAAAAAGTTTAATTTAAAAAACGGTCACATCCTTTACGTTTGCACTTCTATGATACTCTGTAAAAAGCAAAAGTATAGGGTCAGAACGAGATCAGTGGTTGCCATGATTGGGGTACAGAAAGGCTTTGACTATAAGAGGAACATAAGGGCTGAGAGCAGTGGCTCACCTGGTCGCTGGCCCTTCCTGGGTCCTCTGCACCTGCCCTCTCAGTCCCTGACATGACTTCACCCACAGCCTCCTGCTGGCTTCTCAGGCCCCTGGCCAGGCAGCTTTGGGGGGTGACGGGGAACTTGCAAGTTCTTTTTCAAACCCACCCAGTTGCTCTGCAAAATCCTTCCTGAGCCCTGAGGCCAACCAGCATGGGAGGGGGTGTGGCCAGTCCACCCTCAGTGCCCTTACCTGTTGTGCAGTGGCCCACGGTGTCATCAGTAAGGGTCTGATCCCCTCGCTGGTGTAGAAGCTGCAGAGGAGCAGCTCCAGGAACTCATGCTGGCCTCTGCCTGCAGGAGGCTGCAGGAGAGGGTCTGGCACCTCCTCCCCATGAGGAAGGCAAGAACAGGAGAAGCACTGATGACGATCCTGACACCCAGCGGTCACTGAGAGCCTCCTGTGTGCCAGGCATTGTCTCCAAACCTCACATTTAGACAACCCTCCAGCGAGGCGATGTCTGCCTCCACAGGTGAGGAAACGGAGGCGCAGTGTCTTGTCTCTCACCCCAGGTCACACAGGATCACAGTCTACATCCTGGCCTCAAAACTGGGGCAGCACAAAGACTCAGAGCTTGCGGTGGTTGGGGGGTGTTCCCACACTGGGCCCCCTCATTGTGAGGATGGGCTGGTCACCGACCCCCAGATTCCCTGCCGTGGCTGTGGTCATGTCCCCTTGCTGGGGGGCCCTCTTGCCTTCCCTAGGTCCTGAGAGTCTCATTAGAGGCTCGGGTATTTCGCCGAGTGTGGTCCCTGAACCAGACCACAGGTGGTCTGTGGAAATGCATGTTCCCAGGCCCCGTCCCAGCCCTATCATTCTTAGGTTTGCACAGAGGTCCCTTTCTGTGCGACCAGGAGAGTGGCTTTCCAGGAGAGAGCTTTCTCTCTGAAACTGCGGCCTCCCCAGCCTCCCCGCATCCTCCTGTGTCCACTGTGACCACCATCCTTGCCGTCATTTTCTGTGTCATCCCCAAAGGTCACAGCAGGGGAACTTTGGCCCCAAGTTGAGAATTACCTGGCTCAAAAGAGTGCTGAGGTGAGAAACCCAGCTCTTGCCTCAGTGTCTCGCTGCATGAATGAATCAGGGAATTTCTGCAGCAGGGGGACGGGGTGGCACCTCCCCTGAGACTGCAGGCACAAGGGTCAAAAGAGGGCTGGGGTGCGAGGGGGTGAGAAGAGACCCCTTCAGCTTGTTAGGAATGCCCTGTGTTGGTGGCCTGCTGAGAAGTATGTATCCCTGGACACACAAGCCATCAGCCTGCTCCTGAAGGTGCTACACTCACCCATGGGCAGGGTGTGCCTGAAGGCCACCAAGGCCTTCACCATGCTGCCAGAGGCCCCTGAGGGTTGGAAGGTCCTGCAGGCCCACACACATACCTTCCGTGTCCTGGAGAAGGACTCTGACAGTAAGGCTTACGAGGGTGAGGCCTTACAGCAGGTGACCCAGATCACCATCGATGTCATTGAGTGGAAGCCCTGAGCCCCTCGTCGGGTCAGATCTGATCAGCCACTTCTGCACCTGAATCAATGCGCTCAGTCTCTTTATTTCAAGTCGGAATGGCACTTTCCGTTCCTGGAGCACAGTCACGTCTCTTCTCACTCTCTTGCCAAAGGCAAAATGCCAGGCCCAGAAGCACCAGGTTCTGGATGGTACAGGCCGAACCCAGTGCCGGGGGATGTATGGGAGGTGCACTTGGAGTTTTGCTCGCTGCTGGGGCCAAGGGTTCCCCTCAGAATGTAGAGAGCAGGATTGAGACCTCCAGGGACAAAGCTGGGGGCAGGAACTTGGGCTGGGGGAAGGAAGGAACCCAGCTGTACCAGGCACCGCCCAGGTTTCAGAAGCTCCAGTGATTGACCCATGGGGTGTGGCTGGGTGTGGCTCTCCTCAGCCAGGTTTGCCTGCTCCCATCCTGGGTGGCAGGAAGGAAGGTAAAAGGTGAAACGAGATGCAGTTTCTTTTGACTGAGGATGAACTCTATCCTAACAGGCTCCCCCAGGGATGAGAGCTCGGGACAGGGAGAGGTTCTGGTTTCCTCCATGAGATCTTCCCAGCAAATAGCTGCATTCTTCAGTCACCCAAGCACGCCCCCAGGCTGGCCTGAAGCCCAGCCACCTCGAAGGCACATTCCTCGTGCTGTCCAGGAGGGGAGCCTAGGAATCACACGAAAGTCTCCATCACTTCTTTACGCCAAGCCTGGGAAAACGCCTGACTGCAGAGCTTGAGCCTCCCTCAGATGTTCCTGTAGCACGCGCTGGCCTGCCCTTTGGGTCAGCACCCTGGTCAGCTCCTGGAATGGCTTCACCCTGGATGAAGAAGAGACAATCCCTTTTCAGTGAGAACTGTGACGTCATCCCACTAAGCAGCCTCCACAACAGCATCTCCTGGGCTCCCGCCTCTGCAGTCCAGGCTGAGGAGAAATTAGAGATGCGGGAACTCATTAGACAGGGACAGAGGTGCCTCTGTTACAAGGGGAGGGCCAGGAACACAGACTATGTTGGGACCTAGAAGTCCTGAGCACCACATCCTTGCCTCCATTCTCCAAGGCCCATTTACCACACCCATTATCAGCTTCTGGGATTTAAGAAGCTGCTGCTGGGAGAGGTATGGGAGCCAGCCTGGAAGAGGCAACTGGTAGTTCAACTGTAGCCCAAAGGCACAAACTGCCACCCCAGACAACCAAGGCTGGACAAGGGCAGTGGGACGGCCAGTGGCTATAATCCCACACTGTGGAGGGAGCCACCTGTGTTGAGACCCCAGCTCTACACTGACTGTTTACCTATGGAGCCTGGGGCAAGTTAACTGCTCAGTGCCTCAGTTTTCCTAGCTCTAAAGTGGGGATAGTAATTGTGCCTATCATAAATGGGTATGATTTTGGCAGTGCCAGGTGTATCATACTGAAGACAAGTGCCTTGTACATTGTGGGTACCCAAGAAGCCAGTTTACAGCCCCTCAGAGGAGACACAGCAGGCATCTGAGGGGGCCTGGAGTCCTGCATCCTGCAGGTGCCTGGGGCCCTATGTCCAGGAGAAGCTGCCCCCTCACTCCACAGCAGTCTACACAGCACCCCCTGACCAGGGGTACGCCTGTTTGTGCAGGTGTCAGGAGGGAGCCCTGGGCCTCTCTGGGCTTTGATCTTCCCTGGCAGGACTATAGAGGGCCCAGAACGCCGCCTTCTCCCAGCCAGGCCCTTCCCTCCCTTTCCCAAACTCAGCCACCTCACCACTCTCTGCCTCAGACTCAGGACTAATCTCACTATGTCCTTCATACCTGTTTGCATCAGGGGCTGCAAGAAGCTCAGCTCACCTGCCCCTCGAGGCCCTGAATACTACTTTTCTGATCCCGTCTGCTGAAACCTTTTTTCCAAGCCCTCTGGAGGCCCCAGGGCCTCATCCTATCCCTGGAACATTCTTTCCTTTCTTGCTTGGTCTGAAACCTAGTTCTCCAGAGACCTGCTTCCCCATCGTGTGCGTCCTCCTATGTGGGGCTGCTTTCCTCCCTGCCTGCCCCTCATGCCCTCACTGGAATCGAACAGGTCCTTACAGACCATCTCCTGTGTCTGTTTTGAGGAGCCCTCTGGTTCGGAATCCCTGCACAGGTCTGTGGCCCTGGCCCTCTCCCCTCCCCAGCACCACACCACCAGATTGCTCTTGAAGGGCACCACGTGGTCTCCATGTGGCTGAGCCCAACTGCCGGTCCTCAGGCCTCATCTTTCTTTGGCCATGAGCATTTCCCCAGTGCAGCCTCACCACCTCCCCCTCCCTGAAACACTTCCAGGAAACGAGGCCACTTCTCTGCAATTCCGGTTGTTCAGTAACGTGCTATTGTGCTCTTTTAGAAACTGATACACATCATGGTGTGTTTAAGCCTTTAGGGAAGTGGGAGAACTGGGGACTGCTGTGTGAGCCCCTCTATGCCATACCAAGTCAGACCAGTGAGGGAAACTAGACCGCTATGCTGCAGGGCTACCTCCCCCTCCAGAATGCTTTTCACATCTTCCAAGATCCCCTCATTGGAGACCTTCCATGACCCGGACTCATCTTAGGCCTTCCTGTTCTCTCCATGTGCTACTGGGGTGCCTGCTGATCAGAAAATGAGCAGTGCTGTCACTGAACTGACTGCCCACGGGGACTCGTGGTCTTTGGTGCATTCCAGGCTCCACCACAGTCTCTGCATCCACAGACAACTGTGGTCCTGGCTGCTCTCTGCCATTAGGTTTCCCTTCCATTTTTACTTACTGCCTAAAGAATTTCATATAAAATTCTATTTAACAGCAGTTTATCTCAGACTCCCATATAGAACACATCAACTATTTTAATTTTTTTCTTCTTTCCTATCACTGTCTAAAAGCACACTTTAGACCAGTGTGGTTGACTGTATCTAATTTTTAACCTATTAGATGGGCAATTTTTTTTTGAGAAAGAGTATTGCTCTGGGTGATTCTCTTTGATTGTCTCTGTTCTCATTCCATGAGAACAACCACATGCTCTATGGAAGCATAATCCTTCAATTGCACTCATACAACCTGTCAGTAACCTTTCACTCCCTGAGCCAAGAGCTTCTCCATCCGAGTTTCAGCAAGACCAATTTCTGAGCCATGGGGCAATGGGGAACACCAGCCTCACTAAGTTCACATGCCCAGCTGTGGAAGCAAATTTCATTTTATGGTAAGTCTACTTTGCCACTACAGGCGGTGTAGCGTGTAAGTTTCTAGATTAGCCTTTGGTGTTAAAGAGATCCAGCTCTTGGTGTGTCTCCTGAGTAATTTACTTCGCTGAGACTCACATTCCTCATCTGTATAATGACTATAACAAAACTAATTGTCTCAAAGTGATTGTGACACTTCAAGGAGGCAAGACAGAGAAGTGTCCATATAATACCTGATACTTAATTTATATGTTATTATTTTCATTCTTATAACTTAAGCACCTGCTTATTAACTACAGTCATGTGGCAGAATGACATTTTGGTCAATGACAGACTACATGTATGACAGTGCTCCCATAAGATTATAACAAAGCTGAAAATTTCCCTTTGCCTAGTAAAGTCGTAGCTGTTGGAATGTCGGCGCAGTGCGTTACTTACGTGTCAGTGGTGAGGTGGTGTAAACAAACTTACTGCACTGCATCATTAGAGTCAAACAACATTTCTTTTTGGTAAAGATTTTAAGTAATATGTTATACAAATGAAAGACTAATCAAAGTGATGGTTTTTAGAAAGATAAAACAGAGTCGACGAGGATTTGGAGAAATGGCTACTCATGTATGCTATTAGAGGAGCATGAATTGGTGTCATCATTTTGGAAAAAGTTTCGCATTATCTATGACAATGAAAGATATGCCCCCTTCTAATAGTCTTCTCGGCAGACGTGAGTGCTTGTGTTATTCCAAAACCACTAACAAAAATACTCAAAGCACCATTACTTGAGACAGCCACAATTATATTAAAAATAACCCTGGCCAGGCACAGTGGTTCATGCCTATAATCTAAGCACTTTGGGAGGCTGAGGCGGGCAGATTGCCTGAGGTCAGGAGTTCATGACCAGCCTGGCCAACATGGTGAAACGCTGTCTCTACCAAAAATACAAAAAATTAGCCAGGCATGTTGGTGGATGCCTGTAGTCCCAACTGCTCGGGAGGCTGAGGCAGGAGAATGGTGTGATCCTGGGAGGCAGAGTTTGCAATGAGCTGAGATCGCGCCACTGCACTCCAGCCTGGCCGACAGAGCAAGACTCCGGCCCAAAAAAAAAAAAAAAAAAAAAAAAGTCTAGAACTTAAGTGATGAATATCACCTTAAAAGCCAAAACCAAAGCCAAAATTTTGAAGACAGGAAATAGTGTGATACTAACTTTTGTGGAAAGGAACTCTTGGCTTCCCCAAAAATTAGAGAACTGGGGAGAAAGAAACCTCATCTCAAAATCTGTGATTAGGTTGGGAAATGGAGGCTGGAAATGTGCTCAAGGTCAAACATTCCTCCTCCCTTCAAAGGAGACTGGAGTTTTACCAGTGAGCCCAGAGTGAATATTCACTCCGCCATCCACCCCGGGAGATCCCTTTAAACCAGGAGTGCACAGTGAGGACAGAAACATGAATGTGCACTAACAAGTCCTGAAAGTTCACAGGGTGATTCTCGATTTCCCCTTGGCACACAGCAGAAGAACTGTTTCTCTAGGTTCCAGGAAATGCCTTTGAGAGAGCTGTGTCCCCCAGATTCCCTTCATCACAGATGACACCAAGTGCTTAAGCCTACACCCCTTGTGCACAATCCCTAGGAGTGCTGACTAATCCAAACCAAAGGATCTGATGTTACACAGGCAGAAAAGAGCAGGTGGACTGCAAAGAGAATCTCTCATGAACGCGGCACCCCCATAGCCCATAGAGACAGTTCTTACCATGATGCCAAGAAACTCTGAGAACAACAAGCCAGACCTCACACATATTTCCATTTTCCTTCTGATTTTATACCCCCTCCTTCAGCCCCTCCTCACAATCAGCAGGGATAACCTGAGGCTCCTGGGAACCTTTTCCCATTGGGTTTTTCCTGGCATGTAGTTCCCTACCTGGATAAGTCTCCTCGTCACTTATACTCTCCAGCGTCAAGTCTTTAGAAAGAAAAACACCAGGATAAGTCATTAGAGAGAGTGACTCGCCCGCTCCTCCTACTTTAGCTGAAGCTGAATGATGGGCTATTCTCCCACCCCCCGCTGCTTCTTACATGATCCCCTCATCTTTCTTCTGGGTTGGCAAACCTTCCTACAGCTTCTTGGGCCAGAGTTCTATACTGGCAGAATCACTTTCACGAGAACCCCAATCCTGTTTCCCAGCAGGAACCCAGAATCAGGTTTCTATACACTGAAGCTAGCAAGTTTTTCCCTCAGGAAGTGAGTTACTTCATGGTACATACCGTTTTCTTTCCAAGCTGTTATCTGCAATTGTATAAAAGAAAACATTATGAGAATCAGATTCTGCTGTGCACGTCACACAGATCTGTTATTCTCTGGACAACGATAAAAAACCAGAAGGTGGTACAGTGATTGAGCCATAGGTCAAAGTCCCCAAAGACTAGCACAGAGGATGGCTATAGAAAAACCACAGAATTTACCTTTAATTTTATATACAAATGCACAATGCTTAATCCAAGGAGGAAAACTGGTGTGGAAAATGCCTCAGCATTCCAGTTGATAGTGGATGCTGTCATTTAAAAGCACTCTAGTGTACCACATATAAGGTGGGAAGACACTCCTACTGAATTCCAGCTCCACAAAGAGAATAGGGTACATTGTACATAATGTGCATTGCCAGATTTTCATATCAAAATTAACTGAGAAGTGAAGGAATCAGGAAAGCAACATTGCTGTAGAAGACCAAAAAAGGGGATCTTACATGGACATCATCATCATCATCACAGTCATCATCACAATCAGCGTCATCATCATCATCTTCATCTTTGTATCGTGGTGAGCATCTTAAAAACAGGCGGTCCTCAGGCCAAGCTGGAAGGACACAGAGGAAAGATCAGTTCATTGGTGGTTGGTGACTGTGAGTCACTCAGGGAGCTTTGCCAGATGTGGTGTATGGAGGTGGTTCATTAACAAGCATGGACTGAGTTGATGCTGGACTAGTCCCCTGAGTGGAACAGGGCAGAGAAGGGGAGCAGGAAAGACATGAGACATGGAGATCTTCGCCTTGCACTAGAGGCATCAGGCAGCAACAGAGAAGAGTCAACCCAAAATGAAACCAAAATGCACACTAAGGGTCAATGGAAGAGTGCCTTCCTCTCTCTCAAATGTTTTGAAACTCTTCAAAACAAACAGCATTTTCTTAACATATTCAAGACACTAGGATCCAGTTACGCTGGTACTACATTTAGCATCTGTTTAAAAAAATTGTTACTTGATTAAAAGCCTATTGTATTAATGAAATGGACTCAATTTCACCCAAATTACTCTTTTCTATTAAGCACACACTCTTTTTCATGAAATAATTTTAAAAATTAAATATTAATATGCTACAATTAAAACTAGTCATGATTTCCTCTTTGTAAGTCTTATTCTGGAACCAGGGTGTGTGCACAAAACCTATTGGGCCCCTGTGATCCAGGGCTTCAGCAGCTCTGTGTCACTCTCCCTGAGGAGAGTCCCTAAAGATCAGGCTTCATTCAAGCAGGCCAACCTCACACAGCCTGCTCTACCTACACCAGTGAAGCTGAGAGTCATGACTCTCAATACTTTCTGCCATGAGGATAAGTTTCCAGGTTCAAATATACATTGTTTACTGAAATGAGGAAATGTATACCAATAGAAATGGATGAATTGAGGAAAAAATGTCCATGCATACAGGGGTGATTTTTTTGGATAACTAGCTTACAAAATATATATATATATATATATATATATATATATATATATATATATATATATAAAATATATATATACAAAATAGTGGTATAAAAAATCACAAATTTGGCCCGGTGCGGTGGCTCATGCCTGTCATTCCAGCACTTTGGGAGGCCGAAGTAGGCAGATCACGGGGTCAAGAGATTGAGATCATTCCAGCCAACATGGTAAATCCATGTCTCTACTAAAAATAAAAAAATTAGCTGGGGTTGATGGCACATGCCTGTAGTCCCAGCTACTAGGAAGGCTAAGGCAGGAGAATCAGATGAACCTACAAGGCGGAGGTTGTGGTGAGTAGAGATCACGTTACTGCACCCTGTCTAATGACAGAGCAAGACTCCGCCCAAAAAATATTTAAAAATCACAAATTTTTATTAGTCATGTTAAATCTACTTTATGAGCTGTCAACATAAAGATTCTAGAAAGTAAAGAAGGTGCAAAGCAGTTGAAAGGCATCCCGTATTCATGGATAGGAAGACTAAACCTGACTAACACACAATACTACACAAATGATCTACGGACTCACAACAACTGCTATGAAACTGGTAACAGCCATCTGTGCAGAAATGGAAAAGATAATCCTAAGACTTTAAATAATTTATATATGCCTCAAATAACCATGGTAACTGAAAAAGAATAGTGTTAGAGGATGCACATTCATGAGAGTGAAATCTACAAAAAAAAAAAAAAAAGATAAATTCAGATCGTGTGCTCCTAGCTTGGGGGCACCCATAAGTATCACAGATATAGAATAGAGAGCCCAGAATTAAATGCATACATAGAGTCAGCTGATCCTCAACAAAGGTACCAAGAATACACAATGGGGAAAGGAAAGCCTCTTCCACAAATGATGGTAAAACTGCATATTCTCATTCAAATGAAGAAATGGAATGCTGACAGTGTGCTCAAGGTTGTGCTTCTCCCTCCATTTCCAAGACACTGGAGCTTTTATAGTGAGCCCAGAGTGAGTTTTCATTCTGTCCTCTGCTCCCAGGGAGATGTCTTGATACCAGAAGTAA
This sequence comes from Macaca mulatta, assembly GCF_049350105.2. Taxonomy (NCBI): domain Eukaryota; kingdom Metazoa; phylum Chordata; class Mammalia; order Primates; family Cercopithecidae; genus Macaca; species Macaca mulatta. Next base: position 26,739,322 of record NC_133415.1, on the reverse strand, counting down.
ACAGCAAGGACAGACAAATGAATGTGCTGCCATGAAAGCTAACAGTTCATAAGGTGAGGATCCATTTCTCCTATGCATCTGGGCACACCGCAGAACAATTCTGTCTCCAGGATTAAGTAACTGCCTGTGACAGAACTGTGTTCCAAACCAAAGGCTCTGACATATTGCAGTGGCAGAGGCAGAAAAGAGCAGGTGTTCTCAGAAAAATCACCTTTAAATAATAAGATGTGATCGAAATCACAGGATACTCAAAAACGTAGTACTTCTCACCCTGATGACATTGAACTCTGAAAATAACAAATTCAGCTTATATTTACTTTTTCTCTTTCTGCACTCTCCCTCAGCCTCCTAAGCAGCAGGTATAACATGAAGGTTGCTGGAAATGCTGTTTTATTAGATCCCACCTGAAGTCTTGTTGACTACCTGGAAAGGCATCCTCTTCCCTGCTGAGATTCTCCAGAATCCACTCTTTAGACCCACTAACATCACGATAAGTCAGTGAGAGGTGCACTCACTTCTCCTACTCCAGGCGAAGACACACTGGCTCACACAAAATCTCCTGTTGGTCCTCTGGGTTCACACACATTTCTACAGCCCCTCTGCTCATAGTTATCCACTTGCAAAATCATTTGCTCTCACCAGACCCCCAATATTTTTTAACAGGAACCCAGATTAAGGTTTCTACATATTAAAGCCAGCAAATTTGTTTCTCAGAAAGTGACTTAGTTGAAGGTACGTACCCTGGACACGTGATGGTAAAATCTGCAATGAGAAAAAAGAAGATGCTATGAGGATCAGATCAATTCTGCTGCACCCCTTACACAGACCTGTTAGTCTCTTGATGACTTCAGAAAACTAGTTGTGAAACAGTGGTTGAATCAAAGGTCAAAGACCAAACATTCTAGCATAAAGGACACGTGTGGAAAAGACAAGAGCTTTTCCCACAGAATTTATCTTTGAGGTTGATGTAGATTGCTAAATGCACAGGGCCTAATCCAACGAGAAAAACTGGTGTGGAGGAAACTGCCTCTGCATCAGTTGATGATGGATGCGGTCCTTCAAAAACATCCTAGTGTGTCATGTATTAGATGAAAAGAAACTCCCACTGACATCCATCCTCACAAAGAGAGTTGTGTATGTTGTACATAATGTGCCTTGTCATATTTCTATATCAAAATTAATTGAGAAGAAAAGAAATAAGGTGAAAAAAATAATGTTTACACTGGCCCATTTTTAAGACAAAGTGCCTTGAACCAGTTTAGGTCAGCAAAGGACAGAAGAAATACTAGGTTCCTTCTTGGATGGGCAATGCCTGCTTGTTGGGCCCCTCCTCCTCCCCACTTAGTTGCCGTCACTTGAATCAAAGAAAATTAGTCTAAGATGAAAATTTACGGCCGGGCGCGGTGGCTCACGCCTGTAATCCCAGCACTTTGGGAGGCCGAGGCAGGCGGATCACAAGGTCAGGAGATCGAGACCACGGTGAAACCCCGTCTCTACTAAAAATACAAAAAAAAAAAAATTAGCCGGGCGCGGTTGTGGGCGCCTGTAGTCCCAGCTACTCGGGAGGCTGAGGCAGGAGAATGGCGTGAACCCGGGAGGCGGAGCTTGCAGTGAGCCGAGATCGCGCCACTGCACTCCAGCCTGGGCGACAGAGCGAGACTCCGTCTCAAAAAAAAAAAAAAAAAAAAAATTTACTAGCCTGCAAAGTACCTTACTTTGTCTTTTCTTATCACCCTACCCAGCTACTTGAAGAGCCCCTGAGCTGACTAGGATGATAATGCATTGTGGGCTGCAAAAAAATGCAGTAAGAGAATCCTGGAAAAACACCTAAATCCCCCAACAACAATCAGTAGGCCATACCCAGGAAAACTGTAACCCCACAGTACTCAGCCTATGAGGAACCAGTGGAGGGACCTGCACACTAGGGGATAAATTGCTCGTTGAAACTCTCCTGGGGGTGTCTGCTCCTCAGACACCGAATCTTGCAACACTGTCATTAAAAGTCTTACTTTTGGCCGGGCGCGGTGGCTCAAGCCTGTAATCCCAGCACTTTGGGAGGCCGAGACGGGCGGATCACGAGGTCAGGAGATCGAGACCATCCTGGCGAACACAGTGAAACCCCGTCTCTACTAAAAAATACAAAAAACTAGCCAGGCGAGATGGCGGGCGCCTGTAGTCCCAGCTACTCGGGAGGCTGAGGCAGGAGAATGGCGTAAACCCCGGAGGCGGAGCTTGCAGTGAGCTGAGATCCGGCCACTGCACTCCAGCCCGGGCGACAGAGTGAGACTCCGTCTCAAAAAAAAAAAAAAAAAAAGTCTTACTTTTGGCCAGGCGCAATGCACCGGATCTTGCAACACTGTCATTAAAAGTCTCACTTTTGGCCAGGCGCGGCGGCTCATGCTTGTAATCCCAGCACTTCAGGAGGCCGAGGGGGGTAGATTACCTGAGGTCAGGAGTTCGAGACCAGCCTGGCCAACATGGTGAAACCCCGTCTCTACTAAGAATACAAAAATGAGCTGGGCATGGAGACATGGGGACACATGTTTTGATTCCAGCTACTCAGGAGGCTGAGACAGGAGAATTGATTGAAACCAGGAGATGGAGGTTGCACTGAGTTGAGATTGCACCACTGCACTCCAGCCTGGCCAGCTGAGCGAGACTCTGTCTCAAAAAAAAAAAAAAAAAAAAAGGAAAGAAAATCTCGGCCGGGCGCGGTGGCTCAAGCCTGTAATCCCAGCACTTTGGGAGGCCGAGACGGGCGGATCACAAGGTCAGGAGATCGAGACCATCCTGGCTAACACGGTGAAACCCCGTCTCTACTAAAAAATACAAAAAACTAGCCGGGCGAGGTGGCGGGTGCCTGTAGTCCCAGCTACTCGGGAGGCTGAAGCAGGAGAATGGCGTAAACCCGGGAGGCGGAGCTTGCAGTGAGCTGAGATCCGGCCACTGCACTCCAGCTCGGGTGACAGAGCGAGACTCCGTCTCAAAAAAAAAAAAAAAAAAAAAAAAAAAAAAAAAAAAAAATCTTACTTTGCTGTTTTTCAGCTCCATGAGTCTGTTCTTTGGGTTTGGACTGGTGAGTTTGTTTCTCACATCAGAAAACCAACATTTTCTTAGAAGACAAAGAAAGGTGGTCTTACCTGGACATCATCATCATCCTCATTATCATCACAATCATAATCTTCACTTGGTGGTGGGCTCACTAAACTCAGGTTGTACTCAGAAGAACCTGGAAGGACACAGAGAAAAGATCAGTGCCCTGGTTGTTTGTGACTGTGAGTCACTCCGAGCTTTGCTGGATGTGGTGTATGGAGCTGGTTAACAAGCTTGGACTGCGTTGATGCTGGGCTATTCCCCTGAGTGGAAGAGGGATGGCAGAGGAGGGGAGCAGCAAAGACATGAGACATGGAGGTGTTGGCCTTGTACTAGAGGCATCATGCAGCAACACAAAACAGTCAACCCAAAATGGAACAAAAACACACACTAAGGGTTAATGGAAGAGTGCCTTCCTCCTTCTGAAATGTCTTGAAACTCTTCTAACAAACAACATTTTTTTAACATATTCAAGACCATATCAGTACACTAGGATCCAATTATGCTGCTACTACATTTAGCATCTCTTTTAAAGGATTTATTACTTAATTAAAAGCTTACTTTATTGGTAAAATGGATTCAATTGTACCCAAATTATTCTATTAGTCACACATTCTTTTCATAAAGATGAAAGTTAAATTTTAAAATGCTACAATTAAAAATAGTCATGATTGGCCAGGTGCGGTGGCTCACGCCTGTAATCCCAGCACTTTCGGGGGCCAAGGCAGGCGGATCACGAAGTCAGGAGATCGAGACTATCCTGGCTAACATGGTGAAACCCCATCTCTACTGAAAATACAAAAAATTAGCTGGGCATGGTGGCGGGCACTTATAGTCCCAACTACTTGCGAGGCTAAGGCAGGAGAATGGCTTGAACCTGGGAGGCAGAGCTTGCAGTGAGCCGAGATCGCACCACTGCACTCCAGCCTGGGCGACAGAGTGAGACTCCGTCTCGAAGAAATAAATAAAACAAAACAATAGTCATGATTTCCTCTTTGTAAGTCTTCTTCTGGAACCACGGTGTGTGCGAAAAGCCTACTGGCTCCTGTAATCAGGGGCTTCAGCAGCTCTGTGTCACTCTCCCTGAGGAGATGCCTGAAGTATCAGGCTTCATTCAAATGGGCCAAGCTCACAGACCCTGTTCTACCTACAATGAAGCTGAGAGACATGACTCTGAACACTTTTCTGCCATGAGGATAAGTTTCCAGGTTTAAACATACATTAATTACTGAAATGAGGAAATGTATACCAATAGAAATGAACACATTCTTGAAAAAGTGTCCGTGAGTACAGGGGTGATTTTTTGGTTAACCAGCTTACACAAATTTTTTTTTATTTGATGCCTATTCATTCAGACATACAAAATATTTGTATAACAAATCACAAATTTGGCCAGGCACGGTGGCTCATGCCTGTTATTCCAGCACATGGGAGGCCGAGGTAGGAAGATCACGAGGTCAAGAGATTGGGACCACCAGGGCCACCATGGTAAAACCACGTTTCTACTAAAAATAAAAATTAAAAAATTAGCTGGGCATGGTGGCACAGGCCTGTACTCTCAGCTACTTGGAAGGCTAAGGCAGGAGAATCACTTGAACCTGGGATGGGGAGGTTGCTGTGAGCGGGAGCCCATCACTGCACCCCAGTATGGTGACAGAGTGAAACTCCATCTCAAAAAGAAAAAACCACAAATTTATATTAGTCATGTTAAATCTAACTTATTAGCTGTCAACATAAAGATTCCAGAAAGTAAAGAGGGTACAAATAAGTTGAAAGGCATCCCGTATTCATGGATATGAAGACTAAACATGACTAACACAATACTACACAAATGATCTACAGATTAAAAATAACTGCTGTCAAACTGGTAATAGCCATGTGTGCAGCAATGGAAGACATTCCTAAGACTTTAATGAATTTTTATGTGCCTCAAATAACCATGGTAACATTGAAAAAGAATAGTGTTGCAGGATGCACATTCATGAGATTGAAATCTACAATAAAAAAATAGAAACTGAGACAGCATGCTTCTAGCGTGGGGGCACCCATAAGTATCACAGGTATAGAGAGCCCAGAATTAAATGCACACATACAGAGTCAGCTGATCTTCAAGAAAGGTGCCAAGAATACACAATGGGGAAAGGAAAGCCTCTTCCACAAATGATGGTAAAACTGCATATTCTCATTCAAATGAAGAAATGGAATGCTGACAGTGTGCTCAAGGTTGTGCTTCTCTCTCCATTTCCAAGATACTGAAGCTTTTGCAATGAGCCCAGAGTGAATTTTCATTCTGTCCTCCCTGCCCAGAGAGATGTCTTGATACCAGAGGTAGACAGCAAGGACAGACAAATGAATGTGCTGCCATGAAACCCAACAGTTCATAAGGTGAGGATCCATTTCTCTTATGCATCTGGGCACACCGCAGAACAATTCTGTCTCCAGGATTAAGTAACTGCCTGTGACAGAACTGCATCCCAAACCAAAGGCTCTGACATTTTGCAGTGGCACAGGCAGAAAAGAGCAGGTGTTCTCAGAAAAATCATCTTTAAATAATAAAGCAAGAGGTGATTGAAAACACAGGATACTCAAAAGCCCATAAACATAGTACTTCTCACCATGATGACATTAAACTCTGAAAAGAACAAACTCGGCGTATATTTACTTTTTCTCTTTCTAAACCCTCAGCCTCCCAAGCAGCAGGTATAACATGAAGGTTCCTGGAAACGCTGTTTTATTAGATCCCACCTGAAAGTCTTGTTACCTACCTGGAAAGGCATCCTCTTCCCTGCTGAGATTCTCCAGAATCCACTCTTTAGAACCACCAACATCAGGATAAGTCAGTGAGAGGTGCACTCACTTCTCTTACTCCAGGTGAAGACACACTGGCTCACACAAAATCTCCTGGTTGGTGCTCTGGGTTCACACACATTTCTACAGCCCCTCTGCTCGTAGCTATACACTTGCAAAATCATTTGCTCTCACCAGACCCCCAATATTTTTTAACAGGAACCCAGATTAAGGTTTGTATATATTAAAGCCAGCAAACTTGTTTCTCAGAAAGTGAGTTAGTTCAAGTTACGTACCTTGGACACGTGATGGTAAAATCTGCAACGAGAAAAAAGAAGAGGCTATGAGGATCAGATCAATTCTGCTGCACCCCTTACACAGACCTGTTAGTCTCTTGATGACTTCAGAAAACTAGTTGTGAAACAGTGGTTGAATCAAGGGTCAAAGACCAAACATTCTAGCAGAGAGGACACCTGTGGAAAAGACAAGAGCTTTTCCCACAGAACTTATGTTTGATTGATTTAGATTGGTAAATGCACAAGGTCTAATCCAAGGAGAAAAACTGGTGTGGAGGAAAATGCTTCTGCATTACAGCTGATGATGGATGCTGTCCTTCAAAAACATCATAGTGTGTCATGTATTAGATGAAAAGAAACTCCCACTGACCTCCACCCTCACAAAGAGAATTGTGTATGTTGTACATAATGTGCCTTGTCATATTTTTATATCAAAATTAATTGAGAATGAAGGAAATCGTGAAGGAAATAATGTATACAGTGGTCTTTTTTTTTTTTTTTTTTTTTTTTTTTGGAGACGGAGTCTTGCCCTGTCACCCAGGCTGCAGTGCAGTGGCATGATCTCGGCTCACTGCAAGCTCCGCGTCCTGGGTTCTCGCCATTCTCCTGCCTCAGCCTACCTAGTAGCTGGGACTACAGGCGCCCGCCACCTCGCCCAGCTAATTTTTGTAGTTTTAGTAGAGATGGGGTTTCACCATGTTAGCCAGGATGGTCTCGATCTCCTGACCTCATGATCTGCCCGCCTCGGCCTCCCAAAGTGCTGGGATTTTAGGCGTGAGCCACCGTGCCTGGCCACAGTGGTCCATTTTTAAGACAAAGTACCTTGAACCTGTTTAGTTCAGCAAAGTACAGAAGAAATAGGATATACTAGGCTCCTGTTTGGAGAGGCAATGCCTGCATGTTCAGGGCCCACCTCCTCCCTACTCAGTTGCCCTCGCTTCAACCAAAGAAGATTAGTCTAAGATAAAACTTCACTAGCCTACAAATTGCTCACTTTGTCTGTTCTTATCAGCCTGCCCAGCTACTTAGGTCATAAGTCAAATACTTGAAGAACCCTGAGCTGACTAGGATGGTAATGCATTGTGGGCTGCAAAAAAATGCAGTAAGACAACCCTAGAAAAATGTCTCAAGCCCCTCCACAACAATCAATAGGCAACACCCGGGAAGATTGTGACTCCATAGTACTCAGCCTATGAGGAACCAGGGGAGGGACCTGCACACTAGGGGATAAATTGCTTATTGAAACTGTGCTGGGTGTGTCTGCCCATCAGACACCGGATCTGGCAACACTGTCACTAAAGGTCTCACTTTTGGCCAGCCATGGAGGCTCATGCCTATAATCCCAGCACTTCTGGAGGCTAAGGTGGGCTGATTACCTAAGGCTAGGAGTTTGAGACCAGCCTGGCTAACATGGTGAAACACCGTCTCTACTAAGAATGCAAAAATTAGCTGGCATGGGGACACATATCTGTAATCCCAGCTACTCAGAAGGTTGAGGCATAAGAATTTATTGAGGCCAGAAGTTTGCACTCAGCCGACATTGCACCACTGCACTCCAGCCTGGCTAACTGAGCGAGATTCTATCTTAAAAAGAAAAAGAAAAAAAAGAGAGAGAGAGAGACAAGAGAGAGAGAGAGAGAAAGAAAAAGAAAGAAAGAAAAGAAGAAAGAAATCTCACTTCTATTTTTCAGCTCCCTGAGTCTATTCTTTGGGTTTGGACTGGTGAGTTTGTTTCTCACATCAGAAAACCAACATTTCCTTAAAAGACAAAGAAAGGTGATCTTACCTGGGTATCATCATCATCCTCATCATCATCATCATCACAATCACCATCTTCACTTCGTGGTAGGCTTACTAAACTCGGGTTGTCCTCAGGAGAAGCTAGAAGAACACAGAGGAAAGATCAGTGCCCTGGGTGTTTGTGACTGTGAGTCACTCAGAGAGCTTTGCTGGATGTGGTGTATGCAGGTGGTTGATTAACAAGCATGGCCTGAGTTGATGCTGGGCTATTCTGCTGAGTGGAAGAGGGATGGCAGAGGAGGGGAGCAGCAAAGACACGAGACATGGAGGCCTTGGCCTTGTACTAGAGGCATCATGCAGAAATACAAAAAGTCAAGCCAAAATGCAACTAAAATGCACACTAATGGTCAATGGAAGAGTGCCTTCTTCCCTCTCAAATGTTTTGAAACTCTTCTAAACAAACAGTATTTTCTTAACATATTCAAGACCATGCCAGTACAGTAGGATCCACTTATGATGGTATTATATTGAACATCTGTTTTAAAGCATTTATTACTTAATTAAAAGCCTATTTTATTGATAAAATGGATTCAGTTTTACCCAAATTATTCTATTAATCACATTCTTTTTCATAAAGACCATTTTTTAAAAATAAATATTAAAATGCTACAATTAAAAATAGTCATGATTTCCTCTTTGTAAGTCTTCTGGAACCAGGGTGTGTGAACAAAACCTATTGGGCCCCTGTGATCAGGGGCTTCAGCAGCTCTGTGTCACTCTCCCTGAGGAGAGTCCCTAAAGGTCAGGCTTTATTCAAACAGGCCTAGTTCACAGACCCTGCTCTACCTACACCAGTGAAGCTGAGAGATGTGACTGAACACTTTCTGCCATGAGGATAAGTTTCCAGGTTCAAAAATACATTAATTACTGAAATGAGGAAATGTATGCCAACAGAAATGAACACATTCATGAAAAAATGTCCATGAGTACGGGGTGATTTTTGGTTAACAAGCTTACATAAATTTTTTTTATTTGATGCCTATTCATTCAGACATACAAAATATTGGTATAACAAATCACAAATTTGGCCAGGTACGGTGGCTCATGCCTGTTATTGCAGCACCTTGGGAGGCCGAGGTGGGAAGATCATGAGGTCAAGAGATGGAGACCATCCTGGCCAATATGATAAAACAACACCTCTGCTAAAAAAAAAAAAAAAAAAAAAAAAAAAAAAAAAAAAAAGCTGGGCACGGTGCCACATGCCATTAGTCTCAGCTACTTGGAGGGTAAGGTAGGAGAATCACTTGAACCTGGGAGAGGGAGGTGGCTGTGAGCAGGCAGCACATCACTGCACCCGCAGTATGGTGACAGAGTGAGATTCCATCTCAAAAAAGAAAAAAATCACAAACTTATATTAGTCATGCTAAATCTAACTTATTAGCTGTCAACATAAAGATTCTAGAAAGTAAAGAAGATACAAAGAAGTTGAAAGGCATCCCATATTCATGGATAGGAAGACTAAACATGACTAACCACAATACTACACAAATCATCTACAGACTAACAACAACTGCTATGAAACTGGTAACAGCCATCTGTGCAGAAATGGAAAAGATAATCCTAAGACTTTAATGAATTTTTATGTGCCTCAAATAACCATGGTAACGTTGAAAAAGAATACTGTTAGAGGACACACATTCATGAGATTGAAATCTACAGAAAAGGAAAAAACAGAGAAATTCAGACAGCATGCTTCTAGCGTGGGGGCACCCATAAGTACCATAGATATAGAATCGAGAGCCCAGAATTAAATGCACACACACAGAGTCAGCTGATCTTCAACAAAGATGCCAAGAATACACAACGGGGAAAGGAAAGCCTCTTCTACAAATGATGGTAAAACTGCATATTCTTACTCAAATGAAGAAATGGAATGCTGACAGTGTGCTCGAGGTTATGCTTCTCCCTCCATTTCCAAGACACTGGAGCTTTTGCAGTGAGCCCAGAGTGAATTTTCATTCTGTCCTCCCTGCCCAGGGAGATGTCTTGATACCAGAGGTAAACAGCAAGGACAGACAAATGAACGTGCTGCCATGAAACCTAACAGTTCATAAGGTGAGGATCCATTTCTCTTATGCATCTGGGCACACCGCAGAAGAATTGTCTCCAGGATTAAGTAACTGCCTGTGACAGAACTGCATCCCAAACCAAAGGTTCTGACATTTTGCAGTGGCAGAGGCAGAAAAGAGCAGGTGTTCTCAGGAAGATCATCTTTAAATAATAAAAAAGAAGTGACTGAAAACACAGGATACTCAAAAGCCCATAAACATAGTACTTCTCACCATGATGACATTAAACTCTGAAAATAACAAACTCAGCTTATATTTACTTTTTCTTTTTCTCTTTCTAAACCCTCCCTCAGCCTCCGAAGCAGCAGGTATAACCTGAAGGTTGCTGGAAATGCTGTTTTATTAGATCCCATCTGAAGTCTTGTTGCCTACGTGGAAAGGCATCCTCTTCCCTGCTGAGATTCTCCAGAATCCACTCTTTTTTTTTTTTTTTTTTTTTTTTTTTTTTTGAGATGAAGTCTCACTCTGTCACCCAGCCTGGAGTGCAGTGGCGCGATCTCAGCTCACTGCAAGCTCTGCCTCCCAAGTTCACGCCATTCTCCTGCCTCAGCCTCCCAAGTGGCTGGGACTACAGGCACCTGCCACCACGCCTGGCTAATTTTTGTATATTTAGTAGAGATGGGGTTTCACCATGTTAGCCAGGATGGTCTCGATCTCCTGACCTCGTGATCCGCCCACCTCGGCCTCCCAAAGTGCTGGGATTACAGGCGTGAGCCACTGCGCCAGGCCCAGAATCCACTCTTTAGAACCACCAACATCAGGATAAGTCAGTGAGAGGTGCACTCACTTCTCCTACTCCAGGTGAAGACACACTGGCTCACACAAAATCTCCTGGTTGGTCCTCTGGGTTCACACACATTTCCACAGCCCTCTGCTCATAACTATACACTTGCAAAATCATTTGCTGTCACCAGACCCCCAATTTTTTAAACAGGAACCCAGATTAAGGTTTCTACATATTAAAGCCAGCAAATTTGTTTCTCAGAAAGTTAGTTCAAGTTACGTACCTTGGACACGTGATGGTAAAATCTGCAACGAGACAAAAGAAGATGCTATAAGGATCAGATCAATTCTGCTGCACCCCTTTACACAGATCTGTTAGTCTCTTGATGACTTCAGAAAACTAGTTGTGAAACAGTTGTCGAGTCAAAGTCAAAGACAAAACATTCTAGCTGAGAGGATACATGTGGAAAAGACAAGAGCTTTTCCCACATAATTTATGTTTGAGGTTGATTTAGATTGGTAAATGCACAAGGTCTAATCCAAGGAGAAAAACTGGTGTGGAGGAAAATTCCTCTGCATTACAGCTGATGATGGATGTTGTCCTTCAAAACCATCCTAGTGTGTCATGTATTAGATGAAAAGAAACTCAGACCGAACTCCACCCTTACAAAGAGAATTGTGTATGTTGTACATAATGTGCCTTGTCACATTTTTATATCAAAATTAATTGAGAACGAAAGAAATCAGGTGAAGGAAATATGTATACAGTGATCTATTTTTAACACAAAGTAAATCTATTTTTAACACAAAGAACCAGTTGAGGTCAGCAAAGTACAGAAGAAATAGGATATGCCAGGCTCCTGCTTGGATGGGCAATGCCTGCTTGTTTGGTGCCCCCCCTCTCCTCCCCACTTAGTTACCCTCACTTCAACCAAAGAAGTTTAGTCTAAGATGAAGGTTTACTAGGCTGAAAAATAGCTCGTTTTGTCTGTTCTTATCAGCCTGCCCAGCTCCTTAGGTCATAAGTCAAATACTTGAAAAGACCCTGAGCTGACTAGGTTGGCAATGCATTGTGGGCTTCAACAAAATGCAGTAAGACAACCCTAGAAAAATACCTAAAGCCCCTCCCCAACTATCAATAGGCAACACCTGGGAAGATTGTGACCTCACAGTACTCAGCCTATGAGGAACCAGGGGACGGGCCTTCACACTAGAGTATAAATTGCTTGTTGAAACTGTGATGGGTGTGTCTGCCCATCAGACACCAGCTCTTGCAACACTGTCATTGAAAATCTCACTTTCGGCCAGGCAGGGTGGCTCACGCCTGTAATCCCAGCACTTCAGGGGGCCGAGGTGCATGGATTACCTGAGGTCAGGAGTTTAAGACCACCCTGGCCAACATGGTGAAACTTTGTCTCTGCTAAGAATACAAAAATTAGCTGGGCATGGAGACACATGCCTGTAATCCCAGCTACTCAGGAAGCTGAGGCAGGAGAATTGATTGAGGCCAGGAGATGGAGGTTGCAGTGAGCCAAGATCGCACCACTGCACTCCAGCTTGGCTAACTGACCGAGAAGAAAGAAAAGGAGAAAGCAAGCAAACAAGAAAGAGAGAGAGAGAGAGAGAAGAAAGGAAAAGGAAGGAAAGGAAAGGAAAAGGAAAAGGAAAGGAAAAATCTCACTTTTGCTGTTTTTCAGCTCCCTGAGTCTATTCTTTGGGTTTTGACTGCTGAGTTTATTTCTCACATCAGAAAACCAACATTTCCTTAGATGACAAAGGTGGTCTTACCTGGGCATCATCATCATCATCATCATCATCATCATCATCATCACTGCCATCATAATCTTCATTTCGTGATAGGCTCACAAAACTCAGGTTGTCCTCAGGAGAAGCTGGAAGGACACAGAGGAAAGATCCGTGCACTGGTGGTTTGTGACTGAGTCACTCAGGGAGCTTTGCTGGATGTGGTGTATGGAGGTGGTTGATTAACAAGCATGGACTGAGTTGATGCTGGGCTATTCCCCTGAGTGGAAGAGGGATGGTAGAGGAGGGGAGCAGGAAAGACATGAGACATGAAGGCCTTGGCCTTGTACTAGAGGCATCAGGCAGCAACACAAAAGAGTCAACCCCAAATGGAACTAAAGCACACACTAAGGGTCAATGGAAGAGTGCCTTCCTCCCTCTCAAATGTTTTGAAACTCTTCTAAACAAACAGCATTTTCTTAATGTATTCAAGACCCTGTCAGTACAGTAGGATCCAATTACGCTGGTACTACATTTAGCTTCTGTTTTAAAGGATTTACTTGATTAAAAGCCTATTTTATTAGTAAAATGGACTCAATTTCACCCAAATTACTCTATTGTATTAACCACACATTCTTTTTCATAGAGAACATTTTTAAAATTAAATATTAAAATGTTACAATTAAAAATAGTCATGATTTCCTCTTTGTAAGTCTTCTTCTGGAACCATGGTGTGTGCACACACCCGAAAGGGCCCCTGTGATCGGGGCTTCAGCAGCTCCTGTGTCACTCTCCCTGAGGAGATTCCTTAGGGATCAGGCTTCATTCAAACAGGATAAACTCACAGACCCTGCTCTACCTACACCAGTGAAGCTGAGAGACGTGACTCTGAACACTTTCTGCCATGAGGATAAGCTTCCAGGTTCAAATATGCATTATCTACTGAAATGAGGAAAATGTATAACAATAGAAATGTACACATTCATGAAAAAATGTCCATGAGTACAGATGTGATTTTTTTCGTTAACTAGCTTACATAAAAATTTTTTATTTGATGCCTATTCAGACATACAAAATATTGGTATAAAAAAATCACAAATTTGGCCAGGTGTGGAGGCTCATGCCTATAATGCCAGCACTTTGGGAGGCCGAGGTGGGCAGATCACTAGGTCAGGAGATCAAGACAACCCTGGCCAACGTTATAAAACCATGTCTCTAATAAAAATTTAAAAATTAGCTGGGCATGGTGCCTCATCCCTATAGTCCCAGCTACTGAGCAGGCTAAGGCAAGAGAATCACTTGAACCTGGGGCCACAGGTTGCAGTGAGCGGACAGCATGTTACTGCACCCCAATGTGGTGACAGAGTGAGACTCTGTCTCAAAAAATAATAATAATGAAAAATAAATCACAAATGTATGTCAGTCATGTTAAACCTAACTTATCAGCTATCAACGTAAAGATTCTAGAAAGTAAACAAGGTACAAATAAGTTGAAAGGCATCTCATATTCATGGATAGGAAGACCAAACCTGACTAACACACAATACTACACAAATCATCTACAGACTCACAACAATTACTATCAAACTGGTAACAGCCATCTGTGCAGAAATGGAAAAATTAATCCTAAGACTTTAATGGATTTTTATGTGCCTCAAATAACCATGGTAACATTGAAAAAGTGTTGGAGGAAGCACATTCATGAGATTGAAATCTACAAAAAACAGAGAAATTCAGACAGCATGCTTCTAGCGTGGGGGCACCCATAAGTATCACAGATATAGAATAGAGAGCTCCGAATTAAATGCACACACAGAGTCAGCTGATCTTCAACAGAGGTGCCAAGAATACACAATGGGGAAAGGAAAGCCTCTTCCACAAATGATGGTAAAACTGCATGTTCTCATTCAAATGAAGAAATGGAATGCTGACAATGTGCTCAAGGTTGTGCTTTTCCCTTCATTTCCAAGACACTGGAGCTTTTGCAATGAGCCCAGAGTAATTTTTCATTCTGTCCTCCGCGCCCAGGGAGATGTCTTGATACCAGAGGTAAACAGCAAGGACAGACAAATGAATGTGCTGCCATGAAACCCAACAGTTCATAAGGTGAGGATCCACTTCTCCTATGCATCTGGGCAGACCGTGGAAGAATACTGTCTCCAGGATTAAGTAACTGCCTGTGACAGAACTGTGTCCCAAACTAAAAGCTCTGACATTTTGCAGTGGCACAGGCAGAAAAGAGCAGTTGTTCTCAGCAAGTTCATCTTTAAATAATAGAGAAGAGGTGATCAAAAACACAGGATACTCAATAGTCCATAAACATAGTACTTCTCACCATGATGACATTAAACTCTGAAAAGAATAAACTCTGCTTATATTTACTTTTTCTTTTTCTCTTTCTACACCCTCCTCAGCCTCCCAAGCAACAGGTATAACCTAAAGTTCCTGGAAATGCTGTTTTATTAGATCCCATCTGATGTCTTGTTACCTACCTGGAAAGGCATCCTCTTCCCTGCTGAGATTCTCCAGAATCCACTCTTTAGAACCACCAACATCAGGATAAGTCAGTGAGAGCTGCACTCACTTCTCCTACTCCAGGTGAAGACACACTGGCTCACACAAAATCTCCTGGTTGGTCCTCTGGGTTCACACACATTTCTACAGCCCCTCTGGTCATAGTTATACACTTACAAAATCATTTGCTCTCACCAAACCCCCAATATTAAGGTCTGGTGAGAGCAAATACAGAAACCCAGACTAAAGTTTCTATATATTAAAGCCAGGAAGTTTGTTTCTCAGAAAGTGAGTTAGTTGAAGGTACATACCCTGGACATGTGATGGTAAAATCTGCAATGAGACAAAAGAAGATGCTATGAGGATCAGATCAATTCTGCTGCACCCCTTTACACAGATCTGTTAGTCTGTTGATGACTTCAGAAAACTAGCTGTGAAACAGTGGTTGAGTCAAGGGTCAAAGACCAAACATTCTAGCGTAGAGGACACCTGTGGAAAAAACAAGAGCTTTTCCCACAGAATTTATGTTTGATTGATTTAGATTGGTAAATGTACAAGGCCTAATCCAAGGAGAAAAACTACTGTGGAGGAAAATGCCTCTGCATTACAGTTGATGATGGATGTTGTCATTTAAAAACATCCTAGCGTGTCATGTATTACATGGGAAGACGTTCCCACTGAACTCCATCCCAACAAGGACTATTGTGTATGTTATACTTTATGTTCCTCATCATATTCTTATATCAAAGTTAATTGAGAATGAAAGAAATCAGGTGAAGGAAATAAAGTATACAGTGGTCCATATTTAAAACAAAGTGCCTTGAACCTGTTTAGGTCAGCAAAGCACAGAAGAAATAGGATACGCCAGGCTCCGGCTTGGATAGGCAAGGCCTGCTTGTTGGGCCCCCCTCCTCCCCACTTAGTTCCCATCACTTGAACAAAGTTTAGTCAAAGTTGAAATTTTACTAGCCTGCAAAATAGCTCGCTTTGTCTGTTCTTATTAGCCTGCCCAGCTACTTAGGTCATAAGTCAAACACTTGAAGAACCCCTGAGCTGACTAGGATGGCAATGCATTGTGGGCTGCAACAAAATGCAGTAAGACAACCCTAAATAAAAAATACCTAAAGCTCCTAACCAATAATCAATATGCGACATTTGGGAAGATTATGACCCCATAGTACTCAGCCTATGAGAAACAAGGAGACAGTCCTGCACACTAGGGGATAAATCGCTTGTTGAAACTGTGCTGGGTGTGTCTGCCCATCAGACACCCGATCTTGCAAGGCCATCATTAAAAGTCTCACTTTCTCTGTTCTGCAGGCCTCTGAGTTCATTCTTTGGGTGTGGATGGGTGAGTTTGTTTCTCACATCAGGAAAGCAACATTTCCTTAGAAGACAAGGAAAGAAGGTCTTACCTGGGCATCATCATTGTCTTCCTCACTTGGTGGTATAGATTTTAAACTCAGGCTGTCCTCAGGGGAACCTAAAAGGACACAGAGTTAATGTCAGTGCCCTGGTGGTTGGAGACTGTGAGTCCCTCAGGGAGCTTTGCTGGATGCGGCATATGGAGCGTGGGACTGAAGATTCTGAGACCATCTCAGAGAAACAACTATGTTCAAGTAGTGAGCATGAGGGAGTCTCACCAGATACCTCGCATCTTAGTCAGTGCCTGGACCTAATAAGACTCCTGCATTCCCAAGTCCCAGAAGATATTAACCAATCAAAACTCAAGGCTTTGATGTTTGCTGTGACATAGACAAGACAAACTGGTCTTCTGGAAAGTAACCATTAAACACCAGAGCAAGAAAAAAATGGTTACAAACACAGCACACAAAGCCCATGGACACAAATTGTCTCACCTCTATCTTATTAAAATACAAAAGGAACAAATCAGACTTCTACACATATTTCCTTTGATTCTGACTTCCTCACCCTTTTCCTAGGTTCCAAAATAACAGGTGTCACCCAACTGCTCCCAGAGATCCTCCTAGAGTATCATTCTCTACCTGCAGGTCTGCCTCACTACAGCTGCCCTCATGGACAGTGTCCATTGGCCAATCATTAGAAACAAAAAACTCCACAAGAAGTTATTCCAGAGAGCAACTCGCCCACCCTCCTACTGCAGGTGAGGCCACACTGGGTTACACGAGATCACTCTGCCCTTCCCTCAGTGTTGTCAGACTCTCCCTGGGCTCTGTGGCATCAGAGGTCTCTAGAAAGGCATTGCTCACACTTGCCAGCCTTCAAGTGAGAAACAGAACTGAAGGAACCACGTTTCAGCTTTTTCCTTCGACTGGCCCATTATAGGTCTCACCTCCAATCTCATAGCCCTGAGATTCCCACTTTGATGTGCACGCTTTGAGTTAGAGGAGTTCAACAATCGGCCCCTCAGCCAGGCTCACAGCAGATGTGAAAGAGCATTCTGCGGGGATGGAAATCTCTCCGCTGCATGAACAGAAAGCTGCTGGGCCATTGCATGGTGGCTGTTGTGATGAGGTTCTGATTTTTTTTTTTTTTTTTTCAAGATGGAGTTTCACTCTTGCTGCCCAGGCCGGAGTAAAATGGCATGATCTTGGTTCACTGCAACCTCTGCCTCCTGGATTCAGGCAATTCTCCTGCCTCAGTCTCCTGAGTAGCTGGGATTACAAGCGTGCGCCACCACACCTGGCTAATTTTTGCATTTTTAGTAGAAACAGGGTTTCACCATGTTGGCCAGGCTGGTCTCGAACTCCTAACCTCAGGTGATCCACCCTCCCTGGCCTCCCAAAGTGCTGAAATTACAGGTGTGAGCCACCACGCCTGGCCCTGAACTTTTAATTGTAAATATTTAAATGTATTTATGAGGAGGCACATGTATGACTGAGAACATTAGACGGCACAGGAGATCCAGATATGAGGAAGACATGACTCCCCTCCCCTAGTGTTTTCTGGCAAAACGGTTTGCAGCTCTGCTCCTACCATACATTATGGTAACTTTCTGGGCATCTACACAAGGGCCAGTCACTGTGTGGGCCTGGGGATATGACAACAATGAGGACAACATCCAGGTCCAGAAGGATTCCAGCAGGGGGCGCTCATGGACACAGGGGAAGACTGTGGCCCTGCACACCCTGTCTAGACAGGATCAGAGCAGCAGGAGCCGAGGGGCAGGGGCACCTCACTGTCCTCAGGAGCTCAACCTCATCCCCAGGGACCCTGACTCAGAAGCTGGGGCAGGCTCCAGGATTGGTGTAGGGCTCAATTCTGATACGGAATAACACTATTCATCATCTCAGAAGTATTCTTCTTTATCGGCTTCTTCTGAGCATTTTACCACTCAAGGCTGAGAAGGGAACATTTCCACATGTGCGCTAGATCCCAGCCCAGGGCTGACCTAGAACTCATGCCAGGGATGTGTTCACTACGGTGCCCATGGGGCCTAACATGTTCTCCCCAGGACTGAGCTCTGGGGTAAGGACTAATGAGGAAGACACAGTCACTGCCCTGGCAGGAAACACCCATAGCCAGGGTTCCTCTGTCCACCCTGCGGGAAGACATAACACAGATAGAGTTTGACACTGAAGATTCCAAACCTTCTATAAAATAAGTGGAAACTGATGTGTTCTGGATTCCACAGAAGAGTTGCAAGGATGAGCTGGACTCTGGAATCAGTCCCCATCCCTTTGCTGAGCTCCTGGTGCACTGGAACTCGTGTCCCTCCCCACCTCCCCTGCTACTCGGGAGTGCTGCAGCTACAGGCCCAGTGCTAGGGGGTCTGTCCAGTTGAAACACATTTCAGCCAGGCACGGTGGCTCATACGTGTAATCCCAGCACTTTGGGAGGCTGAGGCGTGTGGGTCATCTGATGTCAGGAATTCGAGACCATCCTGGCCAACATGGAGAAACCCCGACTATACTACAAATATAAAAACTAGCTGGGTGTGGTGGTGCATGCCTCTAATTCCAGCTACTCAGCAGTTTGAGGCAGGAGAATCACCTGAACCTGGGAGGTGGAGGTTGCCGAGAGCTGAGATCGTGCCACTGCACTCCAGCTGGGGTGACAGAGTGAGACTCTATCTCAAAACAAACAAACAAAACAAAACAAAACACACACACACATTTCTGGGCCAGACAACCCTTGGTCAACAGTGTCTCCTCAAGGACCATTCCTCAAGTGGCTCCCAGAAGAGGTGAAAAAGAAAAACTCATCTGTTCCAGCCCCAGGAAGATCAGGCCTGGGACCTGTCTGTGTCTGTCCTGACCCTGAAGGCTATCCCTGCTGACTTGTGTCCTGTCTGCTCTGTGTCAGACAAGTGGGGACCTGATTCCTGTTCTGCCTCCTCACCAATTTCTGCTGGTGTCACTGCCATCATCGCACCAAGAGATGGAGAAGACAAGAGAAAGCAATGAAACTCCATTCTTGAGGCATTCAGGATGATGTCCACACCATGCTCTCAGCAGACAGGAAGGTCAGGTCCTGCTCACTCCTACTCAGAAGGGGTCTCAGAGATATGAGTACTAATCCTGTGATATTTCTCCTCGGCTCTTCCCTTTCTTTTTTCCTTTTTTCTTTTCTTTTTTTTTTTTTTTTTTTTTTTTTTTTTGAGATGGAGTCTCGCTCAGGCTGGAGTGCAGTGGGTCGATCTCGGCTCACTTAAACTCATGACCTCAGGCGATCCGCTGCCTCAGCCTCCCAAAGTGCTGGGATTACAGGTGTGAGCCACTGTGCTCAGCCATGGATTGGAGCATTTCTAAGGCCTGAGGTAGTCCTGTTATTAAATACAATGTAGTATCTTCCTGATCCTTCCCTGCTTTGACCAAGTGTTGAGGAATGAGCCCAGCACTGACAGATGTTGACCTGCACTGTTCTACATGATCCCTTACACTTCTCAGCATCTGTGAACTGACCAGAAGCCTGTGGGCTTTCTATGTGTATTTCACAGTAATGTCCATGTAAACGTCTATTGTTCCCTGTACTTTTTGCTGCCCAGGGTTTTGTGACCACTGGGGCCCCATTTGATGATGGGCAAAGTTTGGCAGCTTATAGGCCACACAGTTCCAGGGGCACACACAGGTGCTGGAGCTCCCTGGTGTGGGGTCCTGTCACCAAGCCTGGGTGATGACACAGTTGAGTAATACAGACCATCAACACTGGGACCCATTTCTGGGTTCACTTTTGCCTCCTCCATTCAGGAGGTCAGAATCTGGGTTCACTCCTTTCTGCACTCTCTCCAGCTAAGGAGTAGGGATATTAAACTGACCTTCAGGTACAGCTGTGGTGAGGGAGGAAAGAGGTCATTTATGTAAAGTGTATGGTGGTGCTGAAGTTTTTTTTCTTCCTTTTTATTAGAAGACATGACTCTGGAGGCTGAGGTGAGAGGACCACATAGGCCAGGAATTCAAGAAAAGTGACACTTGTACTGTGCTGGGCATGGGGGCCACATTTTTTGGAGAAACACACATTTACAAACACACTCACACTCACTACGCATGGATTCACCCCTAGCTACCTCCCAACCCTCCTGCACACAAACCCACACCATTTAAATGATACGGCTGTTTCCAGGGTCTCCAGTGGATGATCACAGTTCTTCACTGAGCCATCTGCTCCTCACACTGCACTCCAGGTCCTCACTCTTACCAGGAACCGGAAGCCAGGCAGGCTCTCCAGACAAAAGCAGGCAAGAGAGTCCCCTGCGACACATCACTTAGATTTGTCATCAGCAAGGGAGTGGTCTTAGACTATGCACAGTGTTAGAGAGGAGAACACCACACACTGGGGCCTGTCGGGACAGGTGAAGGGAGAGCATCTGGATAAACAGCTAACGCACGCAGGGCTTCATACCTAGGTGATGGGTTGACAGGTGCAGCAAACCACCATGGCACACTTTTACCCATGTAACAAAACTGTACATCCTCACATGTATCTCAGAACTTAAAAAAAAAAAAAAAGAACCAAAAAAAAAAAAAAGAAATAGCCAGAGTAGGCAAATCTACTGCAATAGAAAGTAGATGAGTGGCTTCCTAGGGCCAGAGGTGTAGGGAGGTTGGGGAAAAGAGAGGAGTAACTACTAATGGATATGAGGTTTATTTGAGGGGGAATGAAAAGGTTCTAAAATGAGATTGTAACAATGGTTGCACAACGCTGGAAATATAGTAAAAACGCTGAATCACCCACTTGAAATGAGTGAATTGTTTTGCATGTTAACTATGTCTCAATAAAGCTTTTTTTAATAATAAAATAATACTTACAGTTGGAATTTTGGGCTGTATAGTCCATCTGCAATAGGAGAAAGAAAATGCCATAAGCATCCAATCATGCTGGGTCCCGTTTGCACAGGTCTTTTATTCGCTTTGTGACATTAGAAAACCACATGTCAAACAGTAATCAAGTCACTGGCCCCCAAGTAAAGCATAGAGAATGCTTGTGGAAAAGGCAATGGGTTTTCATGGAATATTTGCAAGTCCAAGTTGGCTGGCAAATACAAAATTATTTTTCAAGAAGAAAAAGTTGCTACTAAGAAATATGCTCACTACCAGACAGTTTGTAGGTGATGCTGTCATTTTTTACTGTCATCATCAATCAGGCCTCAGTTGGTCATAAACTCAAATGGCTGGTCGCTAGAGTCCACGACCAACTGAGGTTTGATTGACAATGGCAATCAAAGATGTATTCGCTTGATATTCCCCCCACCAAGAAAATTGTCTTAGTCATCTGTTATGTACATGGTCAGATTTTTATATCTTCATTTCATTAATAAGGGAAGAAGCCTCAGAAAAAGAACATTTCTCTTCCAGATGAAAGAATGCATCTTACCATGTCAGGTAACATCTTATTTTCCAGAATATCAAGGTCACACTCCTCCAGGTCTGGAACAGGAGCTAGGAGAACATACGAGTGACAGTCAGTGCATTGGTGCTGCTGAGGAATCCCACAAGGAGCCTTGGGGGATGTGAACCGGGGCTGGAGTGTATGGAGGTGGGTGGTTGACAAGCATGGACTGAGCTGCTGCTGGACCATTCTCCTTGGTGTGGAAGGAAGGCAAAGGGGAGGAACAGAAAGAAATGGAAGAGCCTTGGCTTTGTAGCTAGGGCAACCTAACCAATGTGAAATATTAACATTAAGAGCCACTTAACACAGAAAGGCACTGTATGATTCAGTGAGAGCAAATCTACAGAGATAGAAAGTAGATGAGTGGCTGCCCAGGAACAGAGGTGTGGGGGTTGGAAAGAGAGAGGACTGACTACTAACGGATATGGGGTTTCTCTGAGGGGGAATGAGAAGGTTCTAAAATGGGATTGTAACAATGGTTGCACAACCCTGCAAATACAGTAAAAACACTGAGTCTCTCAAAACAAAACAAAACAACACTGAATCACCCACTTTAAATGGGTGAATTGTTTTGCATGTCAACTATGTCTCAATAAAGCTTTTTTTAATAATAAAAAAATACGTACGGTTGGAATTTTGGGCTGTATAGTCCATCTGCAATAGGAGAAAAGAAAACGCCATAAGGATCCAGTCATGCTGGGTCCCGTTTGCACAGGTCTTTTATTCACTTGGTGACATTAGGAAACCACATGTCAAACAGTAATCAAGTCACTGGCCCCCAGGTAAAGCATAGAAAATGTTTGTGGAAAAGGCAATGGATTTCTCCAAGTTGGCTGGCAAATACAAAATTATTTTTCAAGAAGAAAAAGTTGCTACTAAGAAATATGCTCACTACCAGACAGTTTGTAGGTGATGCTGTCATTTTTCACTGTCATCGTCAATCAGGCCTCAATTGGTCATAAACTCAAATGGCTGGTGGCTACAGTCCATGATCAACTGAGGCTTGACTGACCATGGCAATCAAAAATGATATTCGCTTGATATTCCCCCCAACCTAGAATATTATCTTACTCATCTGTTATGTACATGGTGAGATTTTTATATCTTCATTTCATTAATAAGGGAAGAAGCCCCAGAAAAAAACAAACAAACAAAAACAAAAAAACATTTTTCTTCCAGGTGAAGGAGTGCATCTTACCATTTCAGGTAACATCTCCTCCACAATATCAAGGTCACATTCCACCAGGTCTGGAACAGGAGCTAGCAGAACATAGGGTGACAGTCAGTGCATTGGTGCTGGTGAGATATCCCACAAGAAGCCTTGGGGGATGTGGGGACTGAGGCTGGAGTGTATACAGGTGGGTGGTGGACAAGCATGAACTGAGTTGCTGCTGGACCATTCTCCTTGGTGTGGAAGGAAGGCAGAGGAGAGGAGCAGAAAGAAAGAGCCTGGCTTTCTAGCTAGGGCAACCTAACCAATGTGAAATATTCGTGTTTAAAGAAATGATGAATACAGAAAGGCACTGTATGGTTCAGTGAGACCGTGTCATCACACCTCCTGCCCATTTGAAGGTCCAGGCCAATCCCCTCATTTTTCAAAATGTTACAAGACCATTTAATTCTCTGGATTTACATATCCTGCTACTACATTTATCATCTATCTTGTTTTACTTTTTAAATTGGGTGAAACATACATATTATTTTAGTTATTTAGTGTACATTTCAGTGAAATTGAATTCAGTGAGCTACATTCATGATGCGGTGTCAATAATGAGAAAAATCCAGATTCATAATCTAAACTTAAAAAACAATGATTGAGGCCAGGCACGGTGGCTCAAGCCTGTAATCCCAGCACTTTGGGAGACCGAGACAGGCAGATCACGAGGTCAGGAGATTGAGACCATCCTGGCTAACACGATGAAACCCTGTCTCTACTGAAAAAATACAAAAAACTAGCCAGGCGAGGTGACGGGTGCCTGTAGTCCCAGCTACTTGGGAGGCTGAGGCAGTAGAATGGCGTAAACCCAGGAGGCGGAGCTTGCAGTGAGCTGAGATCTGGCCACTGCACTCCAACCTGGGCAGCAGAGTGAGACTCCGTCTCAAAAAAAAAAAAAAAAAAAAAAAAACAATGATTGCAGAAATCAATGGAATAGAAAACAGGAAATCATCTGAGAAAATCAACAAAACAAAAAGCCAGTTCTTTGGAAACATCAGTAACATTGATAAACCTCTACCTTGGCTACCCACAGATGAAAGAAAGATGTTACAATGTACTAATAGTATCAATTGAAGAGGAGTTAAATCAAACAATAATAAAGGAATATTCTGAACACATCTATGCCCACAATTTGATCCATTAGATGAAATGAGCTAACTCCTTTTTATCTATTAGAAGACCAAGTCTTCTGGGAAAAAATAGATCATTTGAATAGGCCTATATTTATTTTAAAAATTGAATCAATAATTAATAATCTTTTGAAAAAAGGAAAATCCAAAAAAGTATATTCATATGGTTTCACTGGAAAAAAAATTCTACCAAAATTCTTTTTTTTTTTTTTTTTTTTTTTGCAACACAGTCTTGCTCTGTCACCATCCTGGAGTGCAGTGGTGTGATCTTGGCTCACTGCAACCTCTGACTCCCTGGTTCAAGCGATTCTCCTGTCTCAGCCTCCCAAGTAGCTGGGATTACACGCCCTGCTAGTTTTTGCATTTTTAGTAGAGCCGGGGTCTCACCACGTTGGCCAGAATGGTCTTGATCTCCTGACCTCGTGATCTGCCTGCCTCAGCTTCCCAAAGTGCTGGGATTACAGGCATGAGCCACCGTGCCCAGCCCCAAAATTCTTACAAAGAAAAACCTGGTCTTATCATATAAGCAAGTAATCACAATCCTAAGTATTCCCTTAGTTACATTTTAAAAATTATGTTTCCACACTTTTACACTGTTGGTGGGACTGTAAACTAGTTCAACCATTGTGGAAAACAGTGTGGCGATTCCTCAAGGATCTAGAACTAGAAATACCATTTGACCCAGCCATCCCATTACTGGGTATATACCCAAAGGATTATAAATCATGCTGCTATAAAGACACATGCACACGTATGTTTACTGCAGCACTATTCACAATAGCAAAGACTTGGAATCAACCCAAATGTCCATCAGTGACAGACTGGATTAAGAAAATGTAGCACATATACACCATGGAATACTATGCAGTCATAAAAAAGGACGAATGTGTGTCCTTTGTAGGGACATGGATACAGCTGGAAACCATCATTCTCAGCAAACTATCACAAGAACAGAAAACCGAACACCGCATGTTCTCACTCATAGGTGGGAATTGAACAATGAGATCACTTGGACACAGGAAGGGGAACATCACACACTGGGGCCTATTGTGGGGAGGGGACAAGGGGGAGGGATAGCATTAGGAGATATACCTAATGTAAATGATGAGTTAATGGGTACAGCACACCAACATGGCACATGTAAACATATGTAACAAACCTGCACGTTGTGCACATGTACCCTAGAACTTAAAGTATAATAATAAAAATAAATAAATAAAAATTATGTTTCCAAACAAGACACAGCAAGGTTTTTAATAGCTATACTCATAATTGCCCAAACTGAAGGCAAATATCTAAACATTTGAGGTGTCCTTTACTATTAAAAGTGAACCGAGCCTGGGCAACATGGTGAAACCCCATCTCAACAACAACAACAAAAAAAAAATAGAAAAATTAGCTTGACATGAAGCCTTAGTGCCAGTTACTTGGGAGCCTGAGGTGGGGGGAACACCTGAACCTGAGGAGGTCAGGGTTGCAGTGAGCTGTGATTGCACCAATGCACTCTTGGATGACAAAGTGAGGCCTTATCTCAAAAAAAATAAAACAATCATTTTGAATTTTGAATTTAAGAAATCTCTGGCCGGGCATGGTGGCTCACGCGTGTAATCGCAGCACTTTGGATGGCTGAGGCAGGTGGATCACAAGGTCTAGAAGTAGAGACCATCCTGGCTAACATGGTGAAACCCGCCGGAACTAAAAATACAAAAAAATTAGCCAGGTGAGGTGACACGCACCTGTAGTCCTAGCTACTCAGGAGGCTGAGGCAGGAGAATCGCTTGAACCCAGGAGGCAGAGGTGGCAGTGAGCCAAGATCACGCCACTGCACTCCAGCCTGGGCAACAAGAGTGAGACTCCATCTAAAACAAACAAACAAATCCAAATATTTGGGACTGAATTAGCCCAATTATGAGCTACCTAAAGGGATGGGAGAAAAGAAACAATCTGGTCCTTACCTGTTCCTTCATTTAGGTACCAAACCAGCTGGATAAGCAAGGCTGGAGAATGGGATGGGGACTCCAAAACTGGGGTATTTGAATTTTCATTGAGAAAAGGAAGAGATTAGATCAAAAAAGCCTCAGTGTCTAAGACAAGAGGCAGAGCCAACCTTTGTTCCCCATGCCTAGACCTGGGAGAGCTGGCTATGGGCAGGAGGGAGCTGGCAACTGAGGATGTCTCTGGGGATGAGGCTATGGGAAGGGGGTGAGGGTGGCCACAGGTGTGCCAGAGAGTAAATGGAACCCATGGCTTTTTTACCTGTGGGCATCTTTTGGTTGCTGATGTGCTGCAGGTCATGGCCCTCCGTGGCTCCCACATCCAGCTTGCCAGGCTCTACAGTAGTGGATGCTGATTTTGTAGCAGCCACAGCCTCATAAATATCAGATTCATAACTGGATGCTACCTTCCCCCTGTGCCAGCCACAGTTGGAACTGACTTTGGGGCACACACAACAGGTCAATATATTCCCCATGGGATATCTACACGCCTCTCCACTCCTGCCTGAGCCTTTGATGAAACTGAAACGGTGCTGCCCGAGCAGCCACACTACTGAGGCTGGCACAGCACTTGTAGAAGCAGCCTGACTCCAGGCAGATCTGGGGCCTCAGCCCTTACTTTGTCACTACCTCCCAAACTAGCTGTTCTATGAGGTCGGGGATCTGCTGTTTTACTTCAAACAGAAACACACAACAAGTGCTGAGAGGCACAAAAACTGCTGGGACACAGCACAGTCGGAGCTCCTCCTCCTCCTACTCCTAGCTACCGACTGAGGGCTGCTGGCCCTGGCTGATGCCTATAACCACAAAGCTTCCCATGTCACCTGGTTACCAGGAAACAGCCAGGCCAGGCTATTGACTCACAATGTCCAGCCCCACAGCCCCACCCAAGGCCTCACAATGCCCATCCCTGCTGCTGCCCACCTTGTGGCCACCCTGCCCCTCTGTGCTGACTGCACTACTCAGGCTTTTATTCACCCTGGGCTGCCTGAGCTTTCCGGTCCTGAGAAAAGTGCAGGGGGGTTGTTATTGGAAGTCACACTTGGCAAGAAACTCAATGTAAAACCCTGGTACAGCCGGGAGCGGTGGCTCACGCCTGTAATCCTAGTACTTTGGGAGGCTGTCGGGGGGGGGGTGGATCACCGAGGTCAGGAGTTCGAGAACAGCCTGGCCAACATGGTGAAACCCCATCTCTAAAAATATAAAACATTAGCTCTATGTGGAACCCCATCTCTACTAAAAATACAAAATGTTAGCTCTGCGTGGTGGCAGGCATCTGTACTCCCAGCTACTCGGGAAGCTGAGGCAGGAGAATTGCTTGAATCCAGGAAGCAGAGGTTGCACAGTGAGCCAAGATCACGCCCTTGCACTCCAGCCTGGGTGGCAAGGGTGAAACTGAGAAAGGAAAGAAAGAAGAAAGAAAGAAAGAGAGAAAGAGAGAGAGAGAGAGAAAGAAAAGAAAGAAAGAGAAAGAAAGAAAGAAAGAAAGAAAGAAAGAAAGAAAGAAAGAAAGAAAGAAAGAAAGAAAGAGAAAGAAAGGAAGGAAGGAAGGAAGGGAAAAAAAGAAAGAAAGAAAAGAGAGAAAGAGAGAAGGAAAGAAAGACAGAAAGAAAGACAGAAAGACAGAAAGACAGGAAGAAAGGAAGAAAGGAAGAAAGGAAGAATGAAAGAAAGAAAGAAAGAAAGAAAGAAAGAAAGAAAGAAAGAAAGAAAGAAAGAAAGAAAGAAAGAAAGAAAGAAAGAAAAAGAAAGAAAGAAAGAAAGAAAGAAAAAAGAAGAGAAAGAAAGAGAAAGAAAGAAAGAAAGGAAAGAGAGAGGGAGGGAGGGAGGGAGGAAGGAAGGAAGGAAGGAAGGAAGGAAGAAAAAAAACCCGTTACTAAAGTCAGTTCCACCAGCATTTCTGTTTTTCAGAGTCTGACAGCTTTCATTTGCTCACCAAATGTAGTTATACACAAATTTTTGACTGCTTTTCTAACTAAATGCTTCTCTCCTGTCCTATAAATGTTAGTTCTTGTCTGCAACTTGATCATAGCTACCCCCAGGGCCCTGGTCCCACTCTCAATAGAGAGTCATGGCTGTGTATCCTGAATGAAAGCCTGGGACACATCACACTTTCCCCTCCTGGTCTATAAAATAGGGACTGAACACATCCTTCCCAGCTCTGTAATGCTAGGACCTACCAACTCCCTTTTCTCCCTCTGTTTCTTCTTTCCATGGCAGGGGTACTCAGATATTTCTTTTATTTACTTATTTATTTATTCTTTGAGATGGAATGTCACTCTGTTGACCAGGTTTGAGTGCAGTGGAACGATCTCGGCTCACTGCAACCTCCACCTCCCAGGTTCAAGCGATTCTCCAGCCTCAGCCTCCCAAGTAGCTGGGACTACAGGCACACACCACCACATCTGGCTAATATTTGTATTTTTAGTAGAGATGAGGGTTTCACCATGTTGGTCAGGCTGGTCTTGAACTCCTGACCTCAGGGGATCCGCCCACCTCAGCCTCCCAAAGTGCTGGGATTACAGGCGTGAGCCATCACGCCCGGCCTCAGATATTTCTTTCACTAACAAATCATAAAGCATTAGTTTCTTATACAAAATTGAGAACCCCACAGTGGGGTACCATTGGCCTCATAGGATAAAGATGAACAGTCAACATCTGGCAAGCATTATGTGCCTGACGGTGTTCCAACTGTGGCATACTCATTTAACCCTCAGAAACAGTCCCATTGTACACATTTTACAGCATAAATCTAGATGGAAAAATCAAGTAACTTCCCCAAGGTCCCACAACTGCTCAATGTGAGGCCAAAATGTAATCCTGGAGAATCTTGATCCCCACAAGATGATCGCGATTATCAGAAGGTAAAGGTAGAAGTCAAGCATGGAGGGGGAGTGACATTGTAGAATAGTATATTTTAAGAAAAATGGCCAGGCACGGTGGCTCACAGCTGTAATCTTAGCACATTGGGAGGCCCAGGCAGGTGGATCACCTGAGGTCAGGAGTTTGAGACCAGCCAGGGCAAATTGGCAAAACTCCATCTCTACTAAAAATACAAAATTAGCTGGGCATGGTGGCACATGCCTGTAATCCCAGCTACTCAGGAGGCTGAGGCAGGAGAATCACTTGAACCCAGGAGGCAGAGGTTGCAGTGAGCTCAGTTCACATCAC
Organism: Macaca mulatta; assembly: GCF_049350105.2. NCBI lineage: Eukaryota > Metazoa > Chordata > Mammalia > Primates > Cercopithecidae > Macaca > Macaca mulatta. Next base: position 26,709,976 of record NC_133415.1, on the reverse strand, counting down.
TGCACTCCAGCCTGGGCAACAGAGTGAGACTCCATCTCAAAAAAAAAAAAAAAACAACAACAACAAAAAAAAAACACACACACAATGTTTTTATGTGGATTTTAAAATTCCTCCCCTTCATTCAACATTAAGTCCCTGTTAAGGGTAAGGCACTGCATGGGCCTGAAACTGTCCCAGCACTCAGTGACTTCAGGCAGATGAGCAAACAAAGGCTTAGAGAGTTCAGTTGTCTAAGGCCACATCTGGCACCCCATGTTGGATACCCACCCCCGATAATTTAACGTGGGTCCTTTTCTATTTTCTGTGTCAGTCAGTCTGAAAAATAAAGAAAAAGAGTACAAAAGAGAGAAATTCTAAAGCTAGGTGTCGGGAGGAGACATCACATGTCGGCAGGTTCTGTGATGACTCCCAAGTTGCAAAACCAGCAAGTTTTTCTTAGTGATTTTCAAAAGGGGAGGGAGTGTATGAGTAGGGTGTGGGTCACAGAGATCACATGCTTCACAAGGTAATAAAATATTACAAGGCAAATGGAGGCAGGGCAAGATCACAGGATGGGGGACGGGAACTAAAATTGCTAATGAAGTTTCGGCACGCATTCTCATTGATGACATCTTATCAGGAAACAAAGGGTTTGAGAGCAGACAACCTGTCTGACCAAAATTTGTTAGGTGGGAATTTCCTCGTCCTAATAGGCCTGGAAGTGCTACGGGAGATGGGGTCTTATTTCATCCCTTACCTGCAACCATAACAGACAGACATCCCCAGAGCGGCCATTTCAGAGGCCTCCCCTTAGGAACACATTCTTTCTCAGGAATGCTGGTTACTGAGAAAAAGAATTCAGCGATATTTCTCCCATTTGCTTTTGAAAGAAGAGAAATATGGCTCTGTTCCACCTGGCTCTCAGGCAGCCAGACCTAATGGTTATCTCCCTTGTTCCCTGAACATCGCTGTTGTCCTGTTCTTTTTTCAAGGTGCCCAGATTTCATATTGTTTAAACAATTTGTGCGGTTAACGCAATCATCACAGGATCCTGAGGCGACATACATCCTCCGATTACGAAGATGACGGGATTAAGATATTAAAGACAGGCATAGGAAATCACAAGAGTATTGACTGGGGAAGTGATAAACGTCCATGAAATCTTCACAATTTATGTTCAGAGATAGCAGTAAAGACAGGCGTAAGAAATTATAAAAGTATTAACTTGGGGAACTAATAAATGTCCATGAAATCTTCGCAATTTATGTTCTGCCGTGGCTTCAGCTGGTCCCTCTGTTTGGGGTCCCTGACTTCCCGCAACAACCAACCTCTCTGCATTCCTTTCTTATACCTGGAGGAGAGAGGAAGGAGGGAAAGGAGCTATGGGTGGCTGAATTAGGCCCAGGGATGGCTGTGTCCCAGTCCCGGGACCTGTCCAGGTGCTGTGTTGTGTGGCCACAGGGACTTTACAGATGTGAGGATGTGAAGGCGCCTGAGGTGGAAGATGATCCTGGGTTATCTGGGTGGGTCCAAGGTGGGGTCTTGTCTTTCTTTTTTTTTCTTTTTTTTTTTTTTTTTGAGACAGAGTCTCGCTCTGTCGCCCAGGCTGGAGTGCAGTGGCGCAATCTTGGTTCACTGCAAGCTCTGTCTCCTGGGTTCATGCCATTCTCCTGCTTCAGCCTCCCAAGTAGCTGCGACTACAGGTACCTGCCACCATGCCCGGCTGATTTTTTGTAGTTTTAGTAGAGACAGGGTTTCACCGTGTTAGCTAGAATGGTCTCGATCTCCTGACCTTGTGATCCGCCCGCCTCGGCCTCCCAAAGTGCTGGGATTACAGGCGTGAGCCACCAGGCCTGGCCAAGGTGGGGTCTTTATAAGGGAAAGAAGGAGGCAGGAGGGTCAGAGTGAGAGCAGGAGTGGTGGGGGGAGGGAGAGAAAGGGAGAGAAGGACAGAGGGTGAGAGAAGGTGGTGGGGAGAGAGACAGAGAGAAGAGTGGGAGAGAGATTTGAAGATGCTGGCTCTGGCTCTGGCCAGGAGTCCAGGGCATCCTCTAGAAGATGCAAAAGTCCTGGAAATGGATTCTCCTCAGAGCCCCCAGAAGGAGCCTGGCCCAGCTGGCACCTTGATTTTAGCACTCTACAATTCATTTTGGACGTCTGACTCCAGACCAGGGAATCAATGTGTGATGTTTTAAGCCTCTAAGTTAGGGGTCATTTGTGACAGCAGCAGCCACAGCAAAGTCAAACAGGAGCCATGGGAGAGACTCCCTAGGATGTCCCGAGGGTCCCTCCCTGGCCCCACCCGCAGAAACACAGGCCTGACCACTGCTGGTGCCTCCAACCCTCTAACACCCCGCTCAGCAGGAACCATGCAGGAGGGGCTGTGTGTGGCTGGGCCATGTTCTCTCCCCTCACACCTTCTTCTCAGAGAGCAGCTGGAGCCCCAGACCCAGGGAGCCTCCCAGAGAAATACCCAACACAGGACCTGGTTTTCCACCTGAGGCTCAGGATCCAATGGAGAAGTGTTTCCCAAAAATGATGCTTCCTCCAAAGATGGCCAGTGACTTTCTGTGCCAAGCATCCGAGAAAATCTCCATGTCCTAGGGCTGCCAGGCAGTCACCTGTGCACATGTCGGAGCCCAAATCCCATCAGTAGTGAGGCCTTGGGTAAAACACACCCCACTTTTAATTATGAAGAGATGCCTGGCCTCAGCATTGAAAACACCAACTTCCCTCGAGAAAAGACTTGTTTAATCTCTTAGAAATGATGGAGCACACCAGCCTGAACAACATGGTGAAACCCCATCTCTAATAAAAATACAAAAATTAGCCAGACATTGTGGCACATACCTGTAATCCCAGCTACTCAGGAGGCTGAAGCAGGAGAATTGGTTGAACGTAGGAGGCAGAGGTTATGGTGAGCCAAGATAGTGCCATTGCACTCCAGCCTGGGAGACAGAGCGACACTCCATCTAAAAAAAAAAACAAGAAAGATAGAAATGATGGAGCACCTATTAACCCTTCTTGCACTGGTTCCTGGGGAGCTCTGAGCCTATCTTTTGCAAGTGTCCTGATCCTCTTGCAGGCCTTTTATGTGTGTTTCCTTCCTGGCTTCCTCCTATTTTTCTCACACATCTGAACCTGCTGTCAGGTGAAAAATCAAAGTGGGCCCAAAGTATAAGAGCTCATGAATTTGATGGTGTTGGAGTGTCCTGGACAGTCCAACTCTCAGGGGTGGGGAGTTGGGCAGAGAGGAAGGAGAGCATTCCAGGGGCCAGGGCCAGAAGCAGAGGGGCTCCAGCTCCAGAGTAGGATTTGCAGACTGAGGAAAGAGAGGCCATGGATGGGTAGAGGGTCCAGACCAGGATGGGGACAGAGGGCATATCTGGAGGCTCAGCCAGAAATAGCTTCCTCCAGAAAGTAGGCAGCAAGTCGGGGGGTGAGCTGCAAGGAGGAAGGGGAGGAGGGAGAGAATGGAGGGACTGGTGTTCAGTGAGCCGACTCCTCCTATCCTGACCTGTTTTCCCAGGGGACACGCCAGGGAGGCTGTGATCCTCTCCTCCAGGTTACTTTCCCACTGGTGCCAGGATTCCCCCAACGCCACACTGAGAACCCAGGAGAAGCATCAAATTATATGAGAGATAAGAAATGAAGAGAGGGAACAGGATTTCTGGTTGACGAAGGATATTAATTGAGGGTTTACTGGGTACAGGGAGAAGGGCTGGATGGCTTGGGATGCAGAGAGATCCCTCCCCTGGGATCCTGCAGCTCCAGGCCCCTGTGGGTGGGGTGAGGGTTGGGAACCTACGAACATTTTGCAGGGGCCACTGTCGTCTCCACGGTGCTCCCTTCATGCGTGACCTGGCAGCTGTAGCTTCTGTGGGACCTCCACTGCTCGGGCGTCAGGCTCAGGTAGCTGCTGGCCGTGTACTTGTTGTTGCTCTGTTTGGAGGGCGTGGTCATCTCCATGCCCTGGGTGATGGGGGTACCATCTGCCTTCCAGGTCACCGTCAAGATTCCTGGATAGAAGTCACTCATGAGACACACCAGTGTGGTCTTGTTGGCTTGGAGCTCCTCAGAGGACAACAGGAACAGAGTGACCAAGGGGGTGGCCTTGGGCTGACCTGTGTGGACAGAGGAGGGGTGAGAGACGGCAGAGGGAGAGTGGGGTGTTGTGGAGCGCCTCTCTCTGTCTAAAGTCTCTGGGAGGGTTCATGGTGTGGTTGTCTGGTCCACCCAGGGCCTCTGCTTCCCTCTAAGGTAGAGTGTTTCTACCTTAGAAGCTGGTCTACTAGTTTGTGATTAGTTTTATGATGTAAATATAAGATTTTTTGTTTGTTTGTTTGTTTGTTGAGACAGGGTCTCGCTCCGACACCCAGACTGGAGTGAAGTGGTGCCATCACAGCTCACTGCAGCCTTGATCTCCTGGGCTCAAGTGATCCTCACACTTCAGCCTCCTGAGTAGCTGGGACCACAGGCATGTGCTACCATGCCCAGCTAATTTTCGTTTGGTATTTTTTTTTGTAGAAATGGGGTCTCACCATGTTGCCCAACTTGGTCTCGAGCTCCTGGACCTCCTAAAGTGCTGGGATTACAGGCATGAGCTACCATGCCCAGCAAGACTATTTTAATTTTCTTTTCTTTTCATTTTTGAGATCAAGTCTTGCTCTGTCGCCAGGCTGGAGTGCAGAGGTGTAATCTCGGCTCACTGCAACCTCTGCAAAATCCTCTGCCTCCCGGGTTCAAGTGATAGTCCTGCCTCAGCCTCCAAGTAGCTGGGACTACAGGCGCACACCACCACACCCAGCTAATTTTTATATTTTTAGTAGAGACATGGTTTCACCAGGTTGGTCATGATGGTCTTGAACTCCTGACCTCGTGATCCACCCGCCTCGGCCTCCCAAAGTGCTGGAATTACAGGCGTATGCCACCACGCCCAGCCCTTATTTTTTATTTAAAAAAAAAACAACTTCTTTTGAGATGGAGTCTTGCTCAGTCACCCAGGCTGGAGTGCAGTGCCACCATCCTGGCTCACTGCAACCTCCACCTCCTGAGTTCAAGCAATTCTCCTGCTTAACCACAAACTTGGTGGCTTAAATCAAGCAGAAATTGACTCTTACAGATCTGCAGGTCAGAGGTCTGAAATGGGCCTCCCTGGGTTGAGGTCAGAGTGTCAGTAGGGCTGCGGTCTTACATGGAGGCCGTAGAGACAGGCCATTTCCTTGCCTTTTCCAGATTCTACAGGCTGCCCACATTCCTCGGTCCATGGCCCCTTCCTCCTTCCTCAAAAGGCCAGCAGTGGCTGGTTGACTCACTCTCATGTTGCATGGCTCTGACACCAACTCCCCGCCCCCCTCGGGGTAACACTAGGGCCCACCTAGATAATCCAGGATCATCTCTCTATCTTAAACTCAGCAACTTAGCTGCTGTGATGCCACCTACACCCCTAACGCCCCCTTGTCATAGAATAGAACATGTTCATAGGTTCTGGGGATTAAGATGTGGATATTTCAGGGGGGCATCATTCTGCCCACCACAGTGGGTTTGTATCAGCCATATTCTTTTGACGTTCAGCGTGTCTCACTTTTAGCCAGTGGGAACCCCTTCTTCTGGCCTCAGAGTTTGTTAGGGATGGTGCCCACCACATTTCTTGGATGGCGCCTTCGCTTTCTGATACAACAGATAACCGAGGTTCCAGGCTCATCTCGCCCACACCTGCAGTCAGGTGCAGGTATATGGGGTGCCTACGTGAGGGAAATGCAATTGTTTCTTGGATTGTTTTAAAGACTGGGGATGGTAAGTCCACATATTTCAAAAAAAAATCATGAATTTCAAATAATTTTCCAATTTAAAATTGATCTTACATAATTTTTATTTAACTCTTATCTTGTCCTCATGTATCTCTTCATTTACACTTAAATTCTTGGTTCTGACCAACAATAACATTGTTCTTTTTTGTTTTACTTGACTATATATATATACATATATATATGAAATAATTGTTTATATGAAATACTTTTGAAATAAAAATAATATTAGTCTTAACAGTAAAGCTTCTGAATAAAATTAAAATTTCTTTGCAGCTCTATCCTTAAATGTAGAGGAGAATGTGCCCCTATCTTACTTCTTTCTAGCTATCTACCTCAGAGAAAGGCTCATATATAGACCCAAAGGCACCTGTGTAAGAACATTCACTGCAATTGCACTTGGGCTTCTGAGCACAGGGTTAAGTAGATCAGAGTTCTGACATCTCATGCAGCAATTCCAAACACTGACAAGGTCTATACACTGCTGATGAGGAAAAGCTCCACACGCACCACCAGGTGAAGAAGGCAAAAGCCATAAATGGATTTACTAATGTGTTCCTGACAAATACAACTCTGCCCCAAGCTGAGCTGAACAACCTTTCTGGGTAGGGGTTAGATATGCAACCTGCTCCATTAATTTTCCATCACAATTTAGAATGAACTGCTAATGAGTGCCAAGTTTAACATTAAAAATCCTTTACAGGCCAGGCACGATGGCTCACGCCTGTAATCCCAACACTTTGGGAGGCTGAGGCAGTTGAATCACTTGAGGCCAGGAGTTCGAGACCAGCCTGGGCAACGTGGCAAGACCCTGTCTCTACAAAAAATACAAAAATATTAGCCAGATGTTGTGGTGCACGTCTGTAGCCCCAGCTACTCAGGAGGCTGAGGCAGGATAATTGGTTGAACGTGGGAGGCGGAGGTTGCAGTGAGCTGAGATCACACCACTGCACTCCAGCCTGGGCAACAGAATGAGACTGTCTCCAAAAAAAAAAAAAAATCCTTTGTGTATCGAGAGTAACTGACAAACGTATTCAAGTCAAGGATACTCATTTACCCACTGACAGGGATGGAGATGAATTTTAATTAAGAATGCACCTAAAATCACAAAAAGATGTTTGGGGTAAGAAAATATTGAGAACCCACAACATGTAGCTTTTCTCAAGTTATAACACTGCCATCATTATTAATAACAATCTTATTACTTAACATGGAATTTATGACATCTTTTCTAGAGAATTATTAAGGTATTTATTATTAAGTTAATGTGGCCAGTGAAATTATGCTACTGGAGCACTTCCTCAGACCCCTGCAGTTGATAATCTTTACTGAATGAATACAATCCATTTTAAAATTCTGTTACTAATGTCTGAAATTGACAGTGCTCCTCTACTCAAATTCATGAGCCCCCCCGCCTCATAAAATAAGATTCACTGGGAAAAAGACAGTCTGAAGGCTTTTCTGAAAATATGTTGAATTTGGAATCAGAAAACCTGGGTTTGAAGCTCAACTGTGCCATCAACGCGACCTTGAGCAATTAGCTTCTCCCTGAACCTGAATTTCTTTCTAAAATAAGATGATGAGTATTATGGAGCCATTTCCAAGAATCTCTAAATAAAAAAAAAAGCTTGCTCTCTGAGAATAAAAACTTTAAATCAATACATAACACAAAGGGCCGAGAAATGCCAAAGGTTTCTGGTCTGGGCAGCTTTGGCAGTGGTTTCATGAACTATATTGTCAAATCCAGCGGAGGTGTGCCCACCAGCTACAACAGGAAACATGAAAACACGGAAAGATGACTTGTCCCGAGGCCACCCATAGTCAGGGATTTCAAGTACTGGACATCTAGCATAAGCCGCCCCTGTGGAGCGTGACTGAGTCCCAAGTAACCATCTGACTCATCCACGTGGGTCCGTGCTCGCTACATCACCTTCTGATGGTCATTTTGCTTTCCGCAAGGGCGACCCACGAGAGAGAGCTCCAGCCACACAGATGCTGGGCACGGAGGCTCCTACAGGAGCCAGTGTTCAATGCAATGTAGCGAACTGGACATTCTAGCTATGGTGTAGCTTTTCAGGTAAATCTACTGTGTAAGTGAGTTAGCGCACTTTTGGGAGGGGGAGGCTCTCACTTAGTAGCATTCTCAAAAGGGTCTTTAATCTTAAAATAAGAACCAGAGGCCTAGAGGAAGAGAATAATTTAGTCAGGCGGACTTGGCTGATTATGTGAGTTTCACAATAAGAGACAGGTGCTTAGTACAGTGATATAATAAAATCTAGTTTCTGAGTCTGGAAGGCTAAAAGCCACTCCCTGCACCACAGTCAAGATACTAGGATCTAAGGAGAAAACCAGTTGTCCTCAAATACATAAAATATACCTCTCAATATCTCCACATGGATGAAGCTGGAGTAATTTTTTGTCCTTTTTAAAATTTCTACCTATTACCAAGCATAATTATAAAAACTAAAAAGAGTTAATACATATAAAACTATAAAACACTATCTACAGATCTTAGTGGGGTTTTCTTAAACTCTAAGTAAATGACCAGCTACTGTAAAAACATGAAATAAATGACCATCTACTGTAATAAACACAAAATAAATGACAAATTACAATTTATGTTTTGAATTTGTACCCTAATGAAAAAGAAGAACACTACTGCTGTCTTACACATAGAAATACTCCTATCAATAATAAGGAATACTTTCTTTCTAAAGGCTATTTGTGCTTCCAACGTGGACTTTTCAGTTCAAAATTAGGCTATGAGCACAGGAGAATGAAGACACAGAAAACTCTACAAGCTAAATGGAGAGGATTTTTTTTTTTTTTTTTTTTTTTTTTTGAGACGGAGTCTCCCTCTGTTACCCAGGCTGGAGTGCAGTGGCACCATCTGGGCTCATTGCAAGCTCCGACTCCCATGTTCGCACCATTCTCCTGCCTCAGCCTCCTGAGTAGCTGGGACTACAGGTGCCCGCCACCACGCCTGGCTAATTTTTTTGCTTTTTTAGTGGAGACGAGGTTTCACCGTGTTAGCCAGGATGGTCTCGATCTCCTGACCTCGTGATCCACCTGCCTCAGCCTCCCAAAGTGCTGGGATTACAGGCGTGAGCCGCTGCACCTGGTCTGTTTTCTACTTATCTTAGTGGCTTTGGCTTTAGTTGTGTAATGTAGCCACTTACATAGTAATAGTCACTCCTTGGGCTGTGTTAGGATTCTGTTACATTGAGATTATCAGATAAAAGATTTTGCAAAATTCTTTCTACCACTGGATGGCAGTTAGTAGCCCACCTATTTGATTTGGAGGTTGGGGGTTGGGGAATTTCTAGATCCTGTAAGAAAGTTAATTGCATGTTAAAATGCCTCAGCATAATGACTTAAATGGCTGATATGACTTCACGCTGTTGGTAAAATGGATTAGAGTCAAAAGGTTTTTGATAGGAGTTTCTATTTCAGCTTCATTATAGAGCAAGCCATGTAACCACCAGTTTTTGGTATTCCTGAAAGAGATGCTCAGATTTGTATTTTTAGTATCCGAATGAGAAGCATACGTTTTAATTTGTCTTTAGTCTATCACTAGTGATTTTTTTTATTTCCAGCAAATTATTTGCAGTCACTATTCTTTGTGCTTCCTTATTTTAGTTACTTTGCCTTTTCCAGTTTTAAACAGAAGAGCATCAGAACGAAATATCTAGCTAATTTAAATGAAACACTGGGTTTGCAGCTTCCTGCTATTACAGGAGAGTCTCAGAAAATGGAACATTCTGCCTAGGGGAGATTTTGCTTCTTTGAGATGGCAAGAGGCAAATATTTTGTTATGTTGACACATTATTCAGTTAACCAACCAATGAGTGCAAATCCTGGAAAAGCTGACTATTTGTCCAGATGGTATAGCTGCTTTAGTTTACTGAAATGTTGTTGGGCTAATGTAGCTGATAATGGGCCCTATTGGGAGTAGTAGACTGTGACCCACAGACTCCCTGTGCAGGCCCAGTTAAAACAGGAGCATTTAGATGTGCAGGCCAGTTGTTTTACGTCACGTTGGAAAAGAAATACCTTTACTTAAGTAAGGTCTAATTCATAAGCAAAGGCCCACGAAAAGTCAACATCTTAAACCCTGGAGTGATTCAGATGACTTTTACTGTAGGCTGTATTACTCTGTTACTCTTTTTTTAAAAACAGAATGAAATTCAGATGACTTGAAATCACACATAGTTGAAAGAGGTTGAGTAACGTGAACTTCATCTTTCCCCTGGAGTCTCATTTCTGTTTACTGGACATTGCGAATGTTGGATCACCTATTGCAAAGCTTGTCCTTTCAAAGTATTCATACAATATGATAGGAAGGGCTGAAATGACATTTTAAAGATTCTTTATAATTTTCTAGGAGGACTGACAGTCCTTAAAGGACATTTATGATACCATTTATGACATTAACTCAGTACATAGTTGTAGAGCCATTTCTATGAGCCAGGCACGGGGATACTGTGATAAACCCAGCCACAGCCCCTTCCTTCATGGAGCTTGTAGACTAGTGTGAAATGCACAGAGTTGAGCCAAGAAGCACGTTTGCTTTAAAGTGTAATTGCTCGAAGTTTTTATTTAACTACAAACAAATAGCGTATAGATGACTCTTAATTATTCTATATGCATAGAATATAGAATAAGAACAAAGAATGAATATAGAATATAGGATAATGCATAGAACACATGATGTTTGGTAAGTGTTACAATAATTTGTTAGTGATTACCTTTGAAGATCTAGCTAAACATAGTCTCCATAGTGATATCATAGTTTGCATCTTTCTGTTTGTGTAGCCACTGCAAGTGGCCTAGTTTTCTTCTTTAGTGGACACAGAATTTATTCAGTAATTTTCTAGCTTCAATCACTAAGTGATTGGTGCATAACTTGAAATATTCCTCTCCAGGCTGGGCGCGGTGGCTCACGCCTGTAATCCCAGCACTTTGGGAGGCTGAGGTGGGCAGATCACAAGGTAATTTCTCAATTTTAAAATGTCATGAGAAATATGCTGGCTGTCACTCTGCCTTAAAAGAAAGCATTACCAAAGAATACCACTGAAAAACAAAGGCATTCATGCAAGGAAGTGAACACCCTAAGCACATAAGTACGTTCTTAAGAGGGACACTAAAAAAGCAAAAGTCACATTACGTTCCAAATACCAAGGAAAAAAAAAAAAACTGAACAGAAGTTCCTAACTTTAGTAATATTATATTCTACTCCTCCCCAAAAAAACTGCCCATGAGTTGAGATTTATCAATTGTATATATAGAAACCCCACATATTTAAGGCTCCCTGCCTTTGGGTGGAGGTGGGGGGGAGCACTAGGAAAGGCAAGAGAAAAAGGAATTAAGCCTTTTTCTACCACATTTATAGAAATGGACAGTTTTTTCGGTGAAATTTAGGTTTGATATAGGAGTTCTTGTTCTCTAAGTAAGTTTCCCACTTGCCGGAAATTTTAAGCAGCACTGATTTTTTCAATTAGCTTCAGATCTGCTACACTCTGGAATACGGGTGTTAAACTCACGACATTGCAGACAGGTTTGCACTTTTCCCTGATTTTCACTACTTGGCATTGCCTATCAAAGAGTAGCACACCCTGCAAAGCCAACAAGAGGCCTGGGCTAAGGAGGAAAAGGAGGCCAAAAATATCCAGCAAGCAAGGCTTCATTTGCACAATTTAGCTTTTCACAACAAATAACAAGCGGACTGGTATTCTCTGTATCATAGGGCTCATAGATGGACTTATAAAAAAATCATATGATGATCACTTAGCATTAGGTAACATTTAAGCAATCTTGGGTGCCTAATGCTTGAAGGACTGATGATTTCAAATGGACAGTAACTTTGGTGTAGATTCCAATACTTTACAGAATTGCATGGTTCAAATTCACCATAAAGAAAATGCCTCTTTTGAGCATCAATTCCAAGAGCTATTTAGCATCAAGGAACCGCATTAGCTGCACAACTCATGATGGTATTAATTAGGAAAAAGGAGCTAGAGAAAAAAAAATCCATCGCTGAAGCCTTGATACACTATTTAAAACTCACCATTAACCTGACGAACTACTTTTTCTGGGGAAGTGCTAATGATATGAACCAGCAAAAAAATTTACTAGTTCCTTAATAATAAATCATTTGAGAGAAAACTGAAACTTGGTATGGACCTCACCGAGCCCCTCGCCAATTCAATCGGGCCCTCCTTTGATAATTTAACAACAAACTCCTGTCCGGAATCACCCATTCAAGTGTGACTCCCGTTTCAATTTTTTAATAAAGTGCCACCAGTAGATCTGCAAGTTGAGGAAAGCAGCTCAGGGGACACACTTGACACCAAAAAGAATATTGAGTGGGTCAAAATCCTGCCTGGGCACAAAATAGAAGAGCCTCAAAAGGTGACTAGACTTAGTGACTTCAAGAAGAGCAAGCACTGAAAACAGCAGTTTACCTCGGACAATAACCAACAAGCCTGCAGTCCCCAGGTAAGCGGCCCAGAGGGAGCTGAGAGGATGGAGTTGGAAAGGGGGACCGCAGAGCCCAGGAAGAAGGAACCACCAGAATGGAGCCCAAAGGAGTGACAGGCAAAGAGTCAACGGGGACCACACCAATGCAACAGGTAGAACCATGGGATGGAAGAGCACAGGACAGGGCTGGGCGGGAGGGAGCCACAGGGATGGAGCTAGTTCAGCCAAGTCATAACCAGCCCCTGGCAGGGGAGCTCGCTGCGCGCAGGGTGCCGCGGTGGGCACTTTGGAGCGCTCTCTCCCGGAGTCCCCCACCGGCTCTCCGATGCCCCATTTCAGAGACTGGAACGACAAGGCTGGCCCCGCATCGCCCGCCCCGCAGTGCCACCCTCACCGGGACAGCGACGGCTCAGCGCCCGAACCTTGCGGACACAGGGGGTCGCCGGTAGCCGCTTGGGGGCGGCGGCGTGGGGGCCGGCGCGGGCCGGAGCAGCTGGTGCCTGGGCTCGGGCAGGACGGTCCTCTTGCTGGCGCGGGCGCCGAGGTCGCCTTGCTCTTCTCCATGGCCATCAGGTAACTGGCATTGGCCAGCACGGCCTCCAGGTCCGCCATGTTGGTGAGCTTTGGCAGCGGCGGCGGTTACTCCGGACCCGGATGGGATGCGCGCCCGCCGCCGCCGCCCGCCGCGCCCCAAGCTGGCGGAGCCGCCCCGGAGCAGCCCCCACTCCGCGCGCCCCACCAGCGCCCTGCAAGGCAGCAGCCCGCAAGGGTCGCCGCGCGCCTCCCGGCTCCTCCCCCTCGAGCATGGTCCGCTGCTCTTTCCTCGAGGATCTACTCGGAGAGCGTCCCTGACTGTCGGTGCTCCTCAGTGCACAGTCCTAGCAGCCAGCCTCGTCCCGCGCCTCCCGAACAAATCTCTACTGTCGCCCTCCCCTCGGGATGGCCAGGAGGGACTCCTCTTCCTCCCCCACCTCCCCGTCGGCCTCCGCCTTGTTCGGTGCCCCGACCTCCCGACCCCAGCTCCATGCGCTCTCATGCCCATCCCTCTCATCCAGAAAAGCCCTGGGCGAGATACTACCCAAGGGGCATCGGGGAGGCCTCTGCTCCCTGGACATAGTAGTTCTCAAACTGGACAGTGTCAATCAGCATACTCCGGGAGGTCTGGGGTGGCCCCGGAAATGTGTCCCCGCAGGAGATGATGAAGCCCCTGCTCTGTCTGGTCCCAGCTACCCATGAACAGCGCCCAGCGGGCCGGGCCCCCAGCGTCGCTCCTGACCCTGAACATACCCCCAAACCCCGCCGTGAGAATTCAGCGAAGAGTAAAAGCTGGAGAAAGTTGCCTGTCTCAGGCTAAGGAGAGCAAAGTGGGTTGAGGGCTTCCCCGCTAGGAACAGAGATGCCCTTAGGGAGCCCCCTGATGGAAGAGCTCTCAACTTAAGAAGGTCACCACTCCCAGCGAGGTGGTGGCTCACGCCTGTAATCCCAGCACTTTGGGAGGCCGAAGCGGTCGGATCACTAGGTCAGGAGATCCAGACCATCCTGGCTAACACGGTGAAACCCTGTCTCTACTAAAAATTCAAAAAAATTAGCCAGGCGCAGTGGCGGGCGCCTATAGTCCCAGCTACTCGGGAAGCTGAGGCAGGAGAATGGCGTGAACCCGGGAGCCGGAGCTTGTAGTGAGCCGAGATCACGCCACTGCACTCTAGCCTGGGCGACAGAGCGAGACTCCGACTCAAAAGAAAAAAAAAAAAAAAGCTATATTTCCAAAAAAATAAATATATTTTCTGCACCAGTACCCTTGTATAATAAAAGTATCTACTTTTCGTTCATTTGTTTCAATGCACTACACTTCATCTACAATTTCATTACGTGTATACAGCAAATAGGCAAGCATGGCTTTTACATCCTTAATGATTTTTTTCTATACAGGGAGGTTTAAAAAAAATGCTTGAACAGTTTGCTCAGTAATGTGACATGTGACACATAATGCATGTACCTTGTTCTCTTTTTTTTTTTTTTTTTTTGAGACAGAGTCTGGCTCTGTCGCTCAGTCTGGAGCGCAGTGGTGCGATCTTGGCTCACTGCAAGCTCCATCTCCCGGGTTCACGCCATTCTCCTGCCTCAGCCTCCCAAGTAGCTGGGACTACAGGCACCTGCCATCATGCCTGGCTGATTTTTTGTATTTTTAGTAGAGACAGGGTTTCACCATGTTAGCCAGGATGGTCTTGATCTCCTGACCTCGTGATCCGCCTGCCTTGGCTTCCCAAAGTGCTGAGATTACAGGCGTGAGCCACCGCGCCCGGCCTCTCATATTTTTTTTAGAAGGTATAAAATAAAGATTTAGTAATTTTAACTCAGATATTTATCTTTTTAAAAGTAGTATTGCAGTTTTGTTACTTGCACTACTTTTCAAAACTCCTTAGGTTTTTCTCTCATGGCACACTTTCTTCTAATACTTCAAATTTTGGCAGGCAATATAAAAAAGGCTGCAACTTCTGCCCTTTGAGGGCACTGTAGTGACTAAACAGCCTATCGAATTTTGAATACTTTTTGAAATCACTTCACTAGTGATATCTCTGACCGAAGGTTCATGCATGATGCAACATCACACAGCACATTCAGAGACAGCTTTGACTTTGCTATGAGAAGAAAAAGATTCCTAGAAGTCTTTCACAGTAACTGCCTCTGCCATTTAGCCAAGGGCCATCTGTCTCCCCTTCTTAAGAGAGGCCTTCCTACCATTCGCTTAGGGTGGGATCTTAAAAGATGATTGGTGCTGTGGGATGAATTAGGGTTTATTCCTTTACTACTATTCAGTGCAGGTTCACCCAAACAAGAAAAAAAAAAAAAAAAAAAAAAAAGCTGAGTTGGAGGACAACAATTCCTTTGTCTTTTGTTTGGTTAGATGGTAAGACACACAGACAAGTGCCTCAGCTCGCTGCACCAAGGACAGGCAAGCAAAGGCGATGACCAGTTAACTGATCAGCAGGCAGGCATGGTCAGGTCATCACTGGGTGAAGAGTTCAGAGGTCAGAAGGTCATAGGTTACTTGCCAGTGGCAGCTCGGTCTGCGGTCACAATACTTTGGTAAGGACGGACACACATATCATGCCTTCGAACTTTAGTAGCCACCGTACTTAATACATCACTAGGTTCAATAGGATACTCAAGGATTAATGTAGCTGCTGCCAATGTGTAGGGGTACTCATAGGGTGTATAGATTAAACCAGCTTCGGGCCCTCGAGGAACTATTGCAGTTGGGTGAGGAATTTCGTTTGGCATGACAGTGGTCTGTATTTGTCTGATCAAAGGCATTAGGGTAGGGTCAGCTGGTGTAGGAGTAGGCAGAGCAGCTGGTGGGAGAACCGGAGCAGGCCCAGTAATGATCCTTGGAGCAGCCTGGGCTGTTGCTGCAAGAGAAAAGGCAAGGGCTGGTGATTTAATGTTGGCATCTCTGTAGGTGCCATTCAGAATCGCAAGCTCCATCAGCTGCATCTTCTTTAGACTGTCTTCTCTTTCGGCTGCAGGTACCAATAATTTCTTCACTTCTTCAACTGCTCT
Organism: Macaca mulatta; assembly: GCF_049350105.2. Taxonomy (NCBI): domain Eukaryota; kingdom Metazoa; phylum Chordata; class Mammalia; order Primates; family Cercopithecidae; genus Macaca; species Macaca mulatta. The sequence continues at coordinate 26,694,149 of NC_133415.1, read as the reverse complement.
CTTCAATTTGATTTCTGCTCTGTTCTGAGCATTTTCCACAGTGATTAGTACATGTAAATCTTTATTTAGGTGCTCCCAATTGGGCTTGCCTGTATTTTGCTCCTCCTTTGTTTGTTTGTTTGTTTGTTTCAGATGGAGTCTCGCTCTGTCACCCAGGCTGGAGTGCAGTGGCACAATCTCTGCAACCTCCAACTCCCGGGTTCGAGCAGTTCTCTGCCTTAGCCTCCCGAGTAGCTGGGATTACAGACGCCCGCCACCATGCCCAGCTAATTTTCGTATTTTTAGTAGAGAAGGGGTTTCACCATCTGGGCCAGGCTGGTCTTGAACTCCTGACCTCGTGATCCACCCGCCTTGACCTCCCACAGTGCTGGGATTACAGGCGTGAGCCACCGCGCCCAGCCGCTCCTCGTTTTTTATATCCCCAATTGAACCTTTGCCTCAGACTATGATTTTACATCCGGTTTCTGCTTCAAGCTATTTGACCGTAAGTCCTCTAGGTCCAAGGATTCTCCCAACAAAATTAAAATCTGCGTATTCTTCTACAGGCACATAGTTTCTCTTGTAACTGCACAATAGGTCCCACAGCATCAGGCAATTCTACACTCCTTTTCTCTGTACTGCCATTCAATGTGTCATTGTCCATGTCTTTCCGTACTCTGCTCATTTCTTCACAACTTGAGGCAACAGCAGCAGCTTTTTAGCATATGGAAATATTCCAGGTTTTTCCCTCCAATTCCCCTTGTGGAGACACGCCACAAAATGGAACAGAGGGGAGAAGCAAGTGTCTTGCTCCAGCTCTGCTGCCAACTTGTCTCCAGACACAGGCAAGTCACAAACGCTCCAGATCTCAGTCTCTGCTCAAGGTGGTTGAAGATCCCACAGAAGTTGGGCAGGTTGCTCATAAGCTTCTTGTCGTTCTTCAGCTGCATCAGGTAATCTGAGGTGGGCTTCGGCCTCTCCATGGTTTCCATTTCCACGGCCACATTCCAGGCTCTGCAGGTCACTCCGTCTCCCGCCGCCGGAGAGGAGGGAGGGGCGGGGGCAAGCCCCTGCCGCAACCCACTCCGCCTCTGCTCCCGCGCCGAGTCCCCGGGGGCTGCCGGCACCGCGCGCTCGCCCGCCTCACTTTCCGCCCGGGCCCGACGCACTCCCGGCCGCCACCGCTCTAGGCCGCCCAGCTCTGCGCCTCCCTCACGAGGCCTGCAGGAGGGCGGGAGGCGGGTCTCGGCTGACTCAGTGTGTGCGCGGGCCGCGGGCCGCTGGCTCAGGACGAGAAGGAGTCGGGGCCGCCTCTCGCTCGGTTGGTGGCGCCAGCCCAGCACCGTGCCGCCTGTGCTGGGGGGTCTCTCTGGGCTGGTACCCGCCTCGGCGCCGCTGCAGCTGCTGCCGCGCTCTGACTGCGCTCCTCTTCTTCCTCACTCACTTGGCGACGGAGTTGGCGGCGGCAGGGGCTTCCACTTTTAATTTTTTGTGGATACACGGTAGATGTATACATTTATGGGGCATATGAGCTATTTTGATAGAGGTATGCAATGCATAATAATCACATTGGGGTAAATTGGGTATCCATTTCCTCCAGCAATTATCCTTTGTGTTTCAAACAATCCAATTATAATATTTTAGTTATTTTTAAATGTACAATTAAATTATTATTGACTATAGCCACCTGGTTGTGCTACCAAATACTACATTTTACTCATTCTATTTTTTGTACCCTTAACCATCATGTCTTTCTCTCCTAACCTCACCCTGCCACCTACCCTTCCTAGTCGCTGGTAACCATCCTTCTACTCTCTATATCCATAAATTCAATTGTTTTAATTTTTAGCTCCCACAAATAAGTGAGAACAGCCCCATGCTCAAGTTTTAGCCGCATAATAATTATGTTAAACACCTTATAGTACCAAGCGCTTCACTGACACTAACAGGTTAATCTTCACAACAACCTCTAAAGGAAGTACTGCTAGTATCTCCACTTTTCTGGATGAAAAAACAGCGTCCTTAAGTAACTTGCTCAGTTGCCCAGCCCATAAATTACAGATTTGGGATCCGAACCCAGTCAGCCCAGTTGCAGAGTTCTTGCTCTCCGCAGGGTCACAGCTCCCTCAAGGAGAGGTGAAGTAACATAGCTCCCGACGCATGTGGGCTATTCACGGCAGCATGGTGCACAGCAGCAGTGACTGGAAGCAACGCAAGTGTCCATCAAAATGGAACTGGGAGGTGGGTGGATCACAAGGTCAGGAGTTCGAGACCAGCCTGGCCAAGATGGTGAAACCCGTCTCTGCTAAAAATACAAAAATTACCCAGGTGTGGTGGCAGGCACCTGTAATCCCAGCTACTCGGGAAGCTGAAGCAGGAGAATCACTTGAACCCGGGGGTCGGAAGTTGCAGTGAGCCAAGATCACGCCACTAGAACCAAGATCAGAACAAGACTCCGTCTCAAAACAACAACAACAACAAAATGAGACCGGATTAATAACTTGCATTATACCTATGTGTGAGACACTGCACACCAGCTAAGATGAATGATCTAAATCTACGATATGTGGCAATATACAGCTGACCCTTCAAACATGGGTTTGAACTGTGTGGGTCTACTTATTCCTGGATTTTCTTCCATCTCTGCCTCCCCTGAGACAGCAACACCAAAGCCTCCTCTTTTCCTCCTCCTCTGCCTACTCAATATAGAGATGACCAGAAGGAAGAGCTTGATGATCATCCACTTCCACTTAACGAATAGTAAATACATATTCTCCTCCTTCAGATTTTCTTAATAACGTTTGCTTTTCTCCAGCTTACTTTATTGCAAGAATACAATATAGAATACCTACAACATACAAAATACGTGTTGTTCCACTGTTCATGGTGTTGGCAAGTCTTCTGTTCAATGGAAGTGAAGTTTTGGGGGGAGTCAAAAGTTACAGGGGGATTTTTGACTGCATGAAGGAGTCAGTGCCCCTCCCTCCCTCTTTGTTCAAGAGTCAACTGTAAGTCTTGGAAACATAATGTTTTTGTTTTTGAGACAGTCTCACTCTGTTGCCCAGGCTGGGGTGCAGTGGCATGATCTCAGCTCACTGCAACCTCCACCTCCTGGGTTCAAGGAACTCTCCTGCCTCAGCCTCCTGAGTAACTGGGATTACAGGCGCCTACCACCAGGCCTGGCTAATTTTTGTATTTTTAGTACAGACAGGGTTCCACCATGTTGGGCAGGCTGGTCTCAAACTCCTGACCTCAAGTGATCCACCTGCCTCAGCCTCCCAAAGTGCTGGGATTACATGCGTGAGTCACCTGGCCCGGCCTTGGAAACATAATGTTGAAGAGAAAATTGCAATTTACTAAATGATACATAGAATTTAACATTTATGGAAAGTGTGGAAACAATACTATATATTGTTTGTGGTTAGGCACATGTACTTAAAGTAAAAAAAAAAAGCTACAAAAATTAAAGTAGGAGGAGAAAAGGGAATGGTGTCAGGGAAGTACCCAGCAGGCTTCCACTGTATATGCAACATTTTGTATCTAATCAAAAGATGTCTGAAATAAGAAATTTACAAATGTGCTTTGAAAAGTACAGGCTGGGCCCTATGGCTTACACCTGCGATCCCAGCACTTTGGGAGGCCGAGGTGGGCAGACTGCTTGAGGCCAGGAGTTCCAGACCAGCCATTAATAACATGGTGAAACCCCTTCTCTACTAAAAATACAAAAAATTAGCCAAGCAGGGTGGCGCACACCTATAAAGTCAGCTACACAGGAGGCTGAGGTACGAGAATTGCTTGAATCCAGGAGGTAGAGGCTGCAGTGAACTGAGATCGCACCACTGCACTCTGGCCTGGGTGACAGAGCACGACTCTGTGTCAAAAGAAAGGAAAGGTGCAAAAGACGGGACCACATTGCACACTGAGACTGCTGTGATCCCAGGTCCCCCTTACAAGGAATGGGGGGGCACCAGGGAAATCCTGCCCCATCCTCAGCATGCCCCCGCGTGGATAGCACAGGTGGTTGGCGTCTCTCACTCACCAAAGGGAGCAGCTTCTAGCCTTCTCCCTCTTTCCCCAACTCCTCATACTAGACAGAGGGAATGTTCCCCAGGGCCAATTGTGCCAGGTGACTCCCTTCCTCAGAATTCTCCCATGGCTCCCCAGTGCCCTCAGAAGCAAGCCCACACTCCTTTCCAGGACCAACATTTACCTCCACAACCTGGGCCCTGCTGCTTTGCCAGCCTCACCTGCTACCATTCTTGTTCCCACACCCTGCAGAAGCCACATCAGATGCATGCAGAGCCACCTCCACTCGCTCTCGCCCAGTAGTTTTTCTCACCTTGATAATTTTGCATATGTGACCCCCTTTTCTGGAAAAGGCCCTCACCTCCTGCCGGCCTTGTCGGTCAGATGCCTGGAGTCCTCACCACCATGCACAGTGCATCCTAGGAGAAGTCCGACAGGCCATGCCAGGAGATTGGCATCGGCCACCACTCGATGAAGGAAGAGCGGACCATTTCCCATGGCCCCATCAGATTTTCCCGGAGTTCCCAGACTTACTGTGGTGGTTGTTGTTCGCTGACAACTCACATGTACAATCAGTGGTAAAATTCAGCTTATTTCATTCAATACCAAATGAATGTCATGAAAATAGCTTCGTAAGACAAAAGGACAAAATGACACTTTTCTTCCCACTAAGTCCAAAAATGTCCCCTCTGGCTAACCAAAAGGGTACCTGTTCCATCTGCTCTTTCTGTCCTGCCTCCTCCTCCTCTTTCCACCAGCATGGCCTTGAGCAAATCATCTCCCCCTTTCTGAGCCTCAGGGGCTCCCGTAGAAAATGGGAGTAAGCCACAGGTGGTGATAGGTTGGAGCGTGAGGAAATCAGCCAGCAATCACTTAATAAATGCCTCCTGTCAGCCTGTCATGGTACGCGGTGGCGGTGACGCAATAGCGAACAAGATGTGCTTCACTAAGCTTTCATTCTAACAGAGAAACCAACATTAAAGAAAAATTGAAGGCTGGGTGCCGTGGCTCACACCTATAATCCCAGCGCTTTGGGAGACCGAGATGGAAAGATTGCTTGAGCTGAGCCCAGGAGTTTGAGACCAGCCTGCGCAACAGAGAGAGACCCCACCTCTACAAAAAATAAAAATAAACCATTATCCAGGCATGATGGTGCACACCTGTAGTCCCAGCTACATGGGGGGTTCAACCAGGAGGATCAGTTGAGCTCAGGAGATCAGGACTCTGTGAGCTCTGATGGCACCACTGCACTCCAGCCTGGGCAAGAGTGAAACCCTGTCTCTAGAAAGAAGAATACAGTTTGCCTCCTGAATATATAATAATGATGAATATAAAGCATGCCTGGAAGAAAAGGAGGATTTGACCAATATGTGGACCAATCTTTTGGACAGAAACTGCTATCTCAGGAAATGGCAGCGTGAGCCACCTTGTTGATGTTTCCTCATTCCTGGATTAATGGAGAGAAAGAAAATGTATGCCCAATCCACTCAATGTTGCCTTCTTTAGTGAAAAAAAGAATAACTTTATGAAGAAGCAGCATTTACTATAAACTGGTCTTGGTAAATGAACATATCACCCACTTATTTTAATGAAAGAAAGATGCAGAAAGGTGAACAATTTAAAGAAATACAAAACCCAAAGGCAATGGTAGCCAGGTGCAATGGCTCACACCTATAATCCCAGCACTTTGGGAGGCCGAGGCAGGAGGATCATGTGAGCCCAGGAGTTCAAGATCAGCCTGGGTAACATAGCAAGACCATCTTGGCAAAGCAATGGTTCTTAAACTTGGGTTTACAGTTGGGAGGGGCTGGTTAAGTGAAGATCGCTGGACACCCCTCCCTCCCAAGTTGTGATTCAGTAGGTCTAGGGTAGGACCGAGAACTTGCATTTCTTTTTATTTATTTATTGAGACACGTTCTCACTCTTTTGCCCAGGCTGGAGGGCAATGGCGAGATCATAGCGCACTGTAGCCTTGAACTCCTAGGCTCAAGTTATCCTCCCACCTCTGCCTCTTGAGTAGCTAGGACTACAGGTGTGCACCACCACGCCCAGCTAAGTTTTTATTTTTTATGGAGATGGGGTCTTACCATGTTGTCCAGGTTGGTCTCGAATTCCTGGCCTCAGGCAATCCTCCCACCTCAGTTTCCCAAAGTGTTGGGATTATAGGTCTGAGCCACAGCTCCTGATCAGAACTTGCGTTTTCAGCAAGATCCCAGGTGATGCCAGTGATGCTGGTTTGTGGCTTACACGCTGAGAACCACAGCTTCAGAGCAGCTGGGAATACCTTTGGGGACTCACTAATATTAACCCTGCTTCGCTGAGTCTCTTTTCTCACAAGAGGAGCCAGGAAGCACTCGACAGCCTCTTAGGGGCAGAAGGGTCTGGTTTTCAGCTTCGTGCTGGGAGGAGCTTCGGGCAGCCTGTGAGCTCCTTCCCATCCACATCCCCAGCCAGCTGCTTCATCACTTGGGAGGTGATGGTCAACCTGCCCAGCACCTCGGTCCCACCTTGATAGAAACCAATTCCGTTGCTGAAGAAGATGGGTGGGGTGGAGTCCACGTCCCAGGGGATTCTGAGGCCGGCATCCCATCCTGAGCAGGCATGGTTCTCCCCACTGGATGAGGTCTTATCTGACAGAAAGTGCTCCTCTCCACCTTTTTTTTTAAACCCTCCCCACCACTCTGCTCACCTGGGTTGTCTCTGCTTTGAAGACTCACCCCTAGTGGTTTTCTTATTTCACCCAGGGGGCACCAAAAAAGCAAGAAAGTTTTGTTCCCCCATCCCAAGGTCCTGAGACTCACTCCACAGAATGATCCTGTTTGCCAGAAAAACGTGAAACACCCCAGAGGTCAGAGATGGCCAAGGAAGTGCAGAAACCCCCTCCCAGGGCTGATGACTGCGCTTTCAGCCTCCCCTGAGAGCAGTGACCACATCTCCACTTCTACTTTCCAAGGCCTCCTCACGGGTGGGGGGTTTTTTAGAGTCACTGCCAGTCAGGAGTGAGAGGGACAGAACACAGCACCCTTCCAGAACTCACGATGATGAAAAGAGAAACTTCCTGGAAATTAAAATAAAAAATACAGAAAAGCACAAAGCAAATGGTAACAATTGCCTAAATGGCCCATACTACAAACTCACCATTTTAAATAAACCTGGCATGTTTTCCAGTCTTTTTTCTACATGCATACTTAAAAAAATTATGTAACTCAATCAAAATCATTAGCGTTTTGTTTAGAAAAGAGAAATTGGACAGCAGCTGTGTTAGATCTTCCTGAAAAAAGAAACAAACAAACATTATGTTTATTTGTGTCTATTGCCAGATAAGCTAAAGGAAAGGTCAGCAAACCATAACTTGTAGGACAAATCTGGCTGAATACTTCATTTTATACAACCCACAAGCTGAAAATACTTCTCACATTTTTAAATGGGGAAAAAAAATCAAAGGAAGAAACTCACGTGTTCTCACTCATATGTGGGAGCTTAAAAAGTGGATCTCACGGAGGTAGAGTAGATTGGTGATTACCAGAGGTTGGGAAGGGAAGGTGGGGAGGGAAGAATGAAAGAGAAGTTGGATAATGGTACAGAAATACAGTTAGATAGAAGAAATAAGTTCTGTATTCAGGCCGGGCATGGTGGCTCATGCCTGTAATCTCAGCACTTTGGGAGGCAGAGGCAGGTGGATTGCTTGAGGTCAGGAGTTTGAGACCAGCCTGGGCAACATGGCAAAACCCTGTCTCTACAAAAAATACAAAAATTAGCCAGGTGTGGTGGCACGTGCCTATAATCCCAGCTACTCAAGAGGCTGAGGTGGGCGGATTGCTTGGGCCCAGGAGGCGGAGGTTGCAGTGAGCTGAGATTACGCTACTGCACTCCAGCCTGGGCGACACAGTGAGACCCTGCCTCAAAAAAAAAAAAAAGGTTCTTGTATTCAACAGTACAGCAAGGAAATTATAGTTAACAATAATGTCTTACAGATTTCAAAATATCCAGAAGAGAAAAATTGCGTTGGGTAATGTCCCCAACACAAAGAAAAGATAAAAGATAAATGTTTGAGGGGATGGGTATCCTGATTACCCTGACTTGATCATTATACATTGCGTATGTGTATCAAAATATCACATCTACCCCCCAAAATATCAGTAAATAAATTTTAAAATGTAAAAAGGTAACAAAAATATTTGTGTAATACATGACAATGAAATTCAAATTTCAGTGGACATAAAGTTTTACAGAGGTACAGCCTCACCCATTCATTTACCTACAGCTGCTTCTATGTGATGCCAGCAGGGTTGAGTAGTTGCCAGAGACCATGTTGCCCCCCACAATGTGAACTATTTACTACCTAGTTCTTTGCAGAAAAAGTTTGCCAGCACCTACTCAAAGTCTGGTCGGTGGTAATTGTTTGTTATCAATCTGCGATGAGATAAACACAGAAATTGAGAGTAAGACTTTAGAAACTTTTGACTGGGCATGGTGGACTCACCCCTGTAATCGCAGCACTTTGGGAGGGTGAGGCAGGAAGATCTCTTGAGTCCAGGGGTTCAAGACCAGCCTGGGCAACATAGTGAGACGTCCGCCATCTCTTTAAAAAAAAAAAAAAGAAGAAGACGACTTTTAATAATTTGACAGTCTGTTTTAATTGTTTTTTTTTTTTTTTTTTTTTTGAGAGGGAGTCTCGCTCTGTCGCCCAGGCTGGGATGCAGTGGCCGGATCTCAGCTCACTGCAAGCTCCGCCTCCCGGGTTTACGCCATTCTCCTGCCTCAGCCTCCCAAGTAGCTGGGACTACAGGCGCCCGCCACCTCGCCCGGCTAGTTATTTTTTGTATTTTTTTTTTTTTTTTTTTTTTTTTGAGACGGAGTCTTGCTCTGTCTCCCAGGCTGGAGTGCAGTGGCGCGATCTCGGCTCACTGCAAGCTCCGCCTCCTGGGTTCACGCCATTCTCCTGCCTCAGCCTCCCGAGTAGCTGGGACTACAGGCGCCCACAACCGCGCCCGGCTAATTTTTTGTATTTTTAGTAGAGACGGGGTTTCACCGTGGTCTCGATCTCCTGACCTTGTGATCCGCCCGCCTCGGCCTCCCAAAGTGCTGGGATTACAGGCGTGAGCCACCGCGCCTGGCCTATTTTTTGTATTTTTTAGTTGAGATGGGGTTTCACCTTGTTAGCCAGGATGGTCTCGATCTCCTGACCTCGTGATCCGCCCATCTCGGCCTCCGAAAGTGCTGGGATTACAGGCTTGAGCCACCGCGCCCGGCCTGTTTTAATTGTTGATTAAAAAATTTTAAATTGGGGATGATTGTTGTATTTTTCATTTTGCATTTCTGGTCTTTCATTTTTATTATATTCTACCAACTTTTCAGTCTATAAGGGATCGAAAAAGGTAAAACACAAAAACTGATCCCTCACTACAGATAATGTGTGTTTTAAAAACATTCTTTTTTTTTTTTTTTTTTTTTGAGATGGAGTCTCGCTCTGTCGCCCTGGCTGGAGTGCGGTGGCGCCATATAGGCTCACTGCAAGCTCCACCTCCCGGGTTCACACCATTCTCCTGCCTCAGCCTCCCAAGTAGCTGGGACTACAGGCGCCTGCCACCATGCCCAGCTAATTTTTTGTATTTTTAGTAGAGACAGGGTTTCACCGTATTAGCCAGGATGGTCTTGATCTCCTTGTGATCCGCCCGCCTCGGCCTCCCAAAGTGCTGGGATTACAGGCGTGAGCCACTGCGCCCCGCCAGAGACATTCTTATAAATACCAAATATTGTTCTGTAACTTGCCTGTTTTTGTTGTTGTTGTTGTTATTGTTTTGTTTTTTTACCTCCAGCAATATTTCTGAGACATGCCCATGTTGAATACGTAAGGTGTTGTGTATCCCTTTTGTCTGTTGCATGATAATATTATTGCATGCTGATTAGTACTCATTCTCCTTCTGAGGGACAGGTAGGTTGTTTCCAGTTTTTTGCTAGTGCAGACAACGCTGCTCTGAGCATCCTGAACCTGTCTGCTGGTACAGATGTGGGAGAGATTTTCCAGGGTAAACACCCAGTGAAGAAATAGCTGGGCCTCCAGATTTCTGCATCTTCAACATTATTAGAATTTGTCAAATTCTAATTTTTGCAAAGTGATGGCACCAGTTTACATCACTGCAGAAGCACTTTAGAGTTTTTGTTCCCCAATCCTTGCAAACATTTAGTATTGGCTGATGTCTGAGTTTGGGTTTAAAATTCTTAGCTTTGAGCAAGCTTCAGACCTTTTTAGGCGTTGAGGAGGCGGTGAGAGGTTTTACCTTTTCTCCCTCCCTCCCGGTGTATCTCCAATTTCCTCCAGTTTCACCTGTCTGCCCGCTGTGAGCTGACCTGGCCTGGGGCTGTACCTGGACCCTGATTTTCATAAAGCCTCCCTCCCGGTTCTCTTGCACACCCCACGGCTCAGCATCTTGCGTTCTCTCAGCTCCATTAACCAGGGGCTGCCCTAGGAGGGAGCAGGAGTTCCTGGCAACAAGTGACAAGGTAGGCTTGACAGGCAGGCTCCTTTGCTTTGGAGCAGCGGGCAGCACAGGAGAGAGTCCCCAGTCACTATCCAATGAATGAATGAAGAGCGAAAAGGCAACTAGGCTGTCATTTATTGAGCAACTACTAAGTGTCAGGTCGGTGACCAGGTGTCTGAGAATTACCAATGGGGAAAAAACCCCATGGCCCTTGGTTAGATGAGGAAACAGAGTCTCAGAGAGGTAAGGTCATTTGCCTGCCGTCACAGGGTCAATGAGTAGGAGATCTGGGACTTGACTCTAGCCCTGCCTGACTTCAGGGGCCTCTGGCTCCACTGCCTGGCTTGGGGCTGTTTCCACTGCCTCTCTTAGGGCTGCCCTGTGGCTTCCTCCCCGTTTCTGCCAGGCTCCAGCCCACTTCCCAGGGACTAGTCTGGCTGCTGAGTCCAGCTCTCCAACACCAAGAACTAGTCCCCTGAAACCCAAGGCTCCTACAGATGCCTTGGGTAGGCAGGCCCTCCGCAGCTGCTTAGAGACAGTGGTCTGTCCACCTTCATAAGCCCACCTGCTCCAGCTGCCCGTCCCTCCACCCCATCACGCTAGGGGGTGACGCTGGGGCCTGGCTGAGTGGCTGCATCTGGGGACATGAGAGTGAGGAGGAGAGGAAGGAGAGAAGGTGGAGGTTGGAGAAAAGTGGGGGTGCAGAGCAGGAGAAACCAGAGGACCAGGAGAAAGAGCAAGAAAAGGGCAAAGAAGAAGAGGGAAGCAGAACAAGGGCGGCAGGAGGAAGATGGGAGCGCTCAAGTTTATAGGAGGCCATTGGTTTGGACTGAGCTCCTGGCCTAGGACCCACCGACCAAACCAAAATGGAGTGACTCGTGCTGATGTGCCACACCAGCAAGCCCAAACCAAGGTGTTTGCCCAGCCTTCCAGTTTCAGCCGGCAGGAGAAAGAAGTTCCCTAGGATTTAACCTTTACAAGGAAAGTAACTTTGAAAGGACCATTCTGTTTTTTTATTCTCTGTATCTTCTTCCTTCTGCCTGTTGCTGTCTGTAAATAAATCTCTTCTGTTCAACTCATCTGGACACATATTCTATTTTACAGAATGAGGTGTTGCCCAATTCTAGAATGGCAAATAGAAGTCAATTAAGGGCTGGGCGCGGTGGCTTACACCTGTAATCCCAGCACTTTGGGAGGCCGAGTCAGGTGGATCATCTGGGGTCAGGAGTTCGAGACCAGCCTGACCAATATGTTGAAACCCCCTTTCTACTAAAAATACAAAAATAAAAATAGCCAGGAGGTGGAGGAGGTTGCAGTGAGCTGAGATTGTGCCACTGCACTCCAGCATGGGCGACAGAGCGAGATTTCATCTCAAAAAAAAAAAAAAAAAAAAAGGTCAATTAAGGCCTTTAAACTAAATGTGTTGTAATTTTGTGACAGGAATGAATGAGTGAATTGGTGAATGAACATGCGGAAGGGGTTTCCATCCAGGCCATCTGGCAAACTCCTACTCCTTCTACAAAACCCAAGCCTCCTCCTCCCGGGAGCCTTCCCTGCCCCCACCCCGTCCCCCACAGGCACCTCTGAGCACTTCTCACACTGCACTTATTTACCCAGGGCCTTGCTGTGTGGCTCCGCCCTAAACTTCATAAGCGTCAACTTCTGGACTCTTCACTGCAATCCTCTGAGCGGCACTATTATTGCTCCCATTTTAGAGGAAACTGAAGCACTGAGCGGTTGCTCTGTCACATGTCTGAGTGGCGGGCTTTGCTCCGCGGCTTCTAGTGACATCATGGATGAGAAAGCTCTTCGGAATCTTGGAATCACCTTCCTAAGACAAAGAATGGTTGCTGGATTTGTTTGATTTTTTTTCTCCCCCTCCCAACAAGTTTTGGAAAGCAAGGCTGCAGAAAGACACGGGGCTCTGGAGGCGGCCCGGGGACAAGACTGTCTGGGCTCCGGGTTCTCTGAGCCTCAGTTTCCCTACCGAGGGCGGCGAGGCTCGGAGGCCTCGCCCACGCCTGTGACTAACGGCGCTTGCCTCCAATCAGGGCCTGCGCAGCTCGGGCCGCCCGGCGAACCCCTAGGATGAAGCTTTGCTGACACCTGGTGGCTGCAGGGGAAGTGGAACCTTGAGGACCGATAAAAAGGGTCCGCCCGGTCCTGCAGAGACCGGAGAGGAGGGAACTGTAAACTCAGAGGGGAGGTGAGTAGGGTGGACGTGCAGAGCATCCCCCACGCGAGAGAGAAAGAGAGGGAGGAAGAGGGAGGACGGACAGGGCACTCTCTAGGAAGTCCCCAGGAAGGCTGGAAGTCGGAGGTCAAGGCGTTGGCAGAGTCGGGTTCCCCTGGGGGCTGCAAGTGAGAATCTGCTCCGTGTTTCTCTCCTAGCTTCTGGTGGGTGGCCAACAATCTGCGGCACTCCTTGCCTTGCAGAAACAGAACCCCAGCATCATCTTCACATGACATTCTCCCTGTGTGCGTGGCTGTCTCCACGTTTCCCGTTTTCATAGACACCAGTCACATTCCAATAGGGGCCTACGCTACTCCAGTATGATCCACTCTTAATATAACTAATTACATTTGGCCGGGCATGGTAGCTCACACCTACAGTCACAGCACTTTGGGAGGTGGAGACTGGAGAATTGCTTGAGGCCAAGAGTTCGAGACCAGCCTGGGCAACACAGTGAGACACCCCGACCCCCACCCCGCCAAATCTCTACGTAAAAAATAAAAAAGTTAGCAGGTGTGGTCATGCACGCCTGTGGTTTCAGCTTCTCCAGAGGCTGAGGCAACAGGATCACTTGAAAGCCCAGTAGTTGGAGGCTGCAGTGAGCTATGATTGTGCCATCACACTCCAGCCTGGACAGCAGAGTGAGACCCTATCATTTAAAACAAAACTGCACTTGCAATGACCCAGTTTCCAAATAAGGTCACATTCTCTAAGGTACTAAGGATTAGGATTTCAGCATATGAATTTGGGGGGGTTCTTGTTCAATCCATAATAATCACCATTGCTCTACTCTCAAACTATTACAATGCCCCCAGAGTGAGAGCTTCTAAGGACAGGGAATCTGTCTTACTACTTTGTATCTGTACTCTGCCCAGTTCCAGGAGTGAAATAGGCACTCAGTAAGTTTTGGATGAAGAATCAATAAAGAAATGAACGAAAGTAACATTTATTTAGCATGTGTTAGTTTCCATCTTTATGATAATCATTTTAACCGCTTTAACAAGGTTTTCCATGTGCCCCCACATCTCTGCATTCCAGCCACCACCCTGCCTTTGTGGAGTTTCTCAGAGCTACCAGGCTCCTCCCACCACAGGGCCTTTGCACATGCCACTCTCATCTGGGACACTCTTCTTTGGCCTCTTTACCCCTGTAATTTCTACTCTTCCTTGAGATCTCAGCTGGAGTCTTTTCCTCAAGGAAGTAGCTTAGACTTGTGTGGATTCTGTTTTTTTAACTTTTATTTTAGGTTCGGGGGTACATGTGCAGGTTTGTTATAAACTCGTGTCATGAGGGTTTGTTGTAGATTATTTCATCATCCAGGTACTAAGTCAAGTATCCAAATAGGCACTCAGTAGGTAATGGTTGAAGAATGAATGAAGAAATAGATGATAGTAACATTTATTGAGCACTTACTGGTTTCTTTTTTTTTTTTTTATTTTAACTTATTATTTATTTATTTATTTTTGAGATGGAGTCTCACTCTGTTGCCTAGGCTGGAGTGCGGTGGCGCAATCTCGACTCACTGCAAGCTCCGCCTCCCAGGTTCAAGCAATACTCCTGCCTCAGCCTCCCTAGTAGCTGGGATTACAGGTGCCTGCCACCACACCCAGCAATTTTTTGTATTTTTAGTAGAGATGAGGTTTCACCGTGTTAGCCAGGATGGCCTCGATCTCCTGACCTCATGATCTGCCCGCCTCAGCCTCTCAAAGTGCTGCAATTACAGGCGTGAGCCACCTTGCCCGACTTTTTTTTTTTTTTTTTTTTTACTTAAGTTCTGGGATACATGTACCACAGTGGTTTGCTGCACTCATCAACCGATCATCTATGTTTTAAGCCCTGCATGCATTTGGTATTTGTCCTAATGCTCTCCCTCCCCTTGCTCCCCACCCCTGACAAACCCCAATGTGTGATGTTCTCCTCCCTGTGTCCATGTGTTCTCATTGTTCGACTCCCACTTATGAGTGAGAACATGCGGTGTTTGGTTTTCTGTTCCTGTGTCAGTTTGCTGAGAATGACGGTTTCCAGCTTCATCGATGTCCCCGCAAAGGACATGAACTCATTCTTTTTTATGGCTGCATAGTATTCCATGATGTATATGGAGCACTTACTGGTTTCTACCTTTATGATAATCATTTGAACCACTTTAGTTCATTCAACAAGGTTTTCCACTTTTCCAAATGTGAGGGGATGCTTCTAAATGGAGTCCTAAAGGGGCGAGAATTTCTAAAACATTCCTGAAGAATCATGTTATAGGGCAGTGGTCCCCAAATGTTTTGGCACCAGGGATCGATTTTGTGGAAGACACTTTTTCATGGGCTGTGGGCAGCGGACGTTAGATTCTCATTGGAGCATGCAACCTAGATCCTTTGCATGTACAATTCACAATAGGGTTTGCACTCCTGTGAGAATCTAATGCCTCCGCTGGTCTGACAGGAGGCGGAGCTCAGGCTGCAATGCCCACCTCCTGTTGTGCAACCCCCATTTCCGGCCATGGGAGACCCAGGGTTTCAGGGCCCCTGTTTTAGGGACCTCAACACTGACTACAAAGCAGTAGTCATGAACATAAAGTGGCAAAGTGCGGGGATACACTGACTATAGGAACAGAAAAGACAGCCCATAAAATCACCCCATCTATGGGGAAGGGGATGGATCAGCAAGGTGACTGCGCTGCAGTGCAGCAAATGGACTCCTTCATGAATGATTTTAGGACATCGGATGTCCAAAGTGGAAAAAAAAAGAAAAGGAAACTGAATCTCTACCATACACTACATGCAAGAATCAGCTCCAGAAGGATTAAGAACGCAAATGTGAAGAGCAAAAGTTTTAAAAGTTTAGGGAAAAAAATATATTGGGCAATTTCTTTGTAACCAGGGATTAGAAAGAATTTCTTCAAGGTTGGCCGGGCATAGTGGCTCACTCCTGTAATCCCAGCACTTTGGGAGGCCAAAGCAGGCGGATCACAAGTTCAGGGATTCAAGACCAGCCGGGCCAACATGGTGAAACCCCTACTAAAAATACAAAATTTAGGCGGGCATGGTGGTGCATGCCTGTAATCCAGCTACTCGGGAGGCTGAAGCGGGAGAACTGCTGAACCCGGGAGGCGGAGGTTGCAGTGAGCCAAGATTGTACCACTGCACTCCAGCCTGGGCAACAGAGCAAGACTCTGTCTTGGGAAAAAAAAAAAGGAAGAAGAAAGAATTTCTTCAAGGAGATGTGAAAGGCATAAACCCTAAAGGAAAATATTGCTGTTTGACTACATTAAAATTTAAAATGGTATCAAGAGATACCAAAAACAAAGTGGCAAGAGGCTGCACCCAGGAAGCAGATATTTGCACTGCATATTAACCAACAAAAGCTGAGTCTAAAGACAGAAGGCCTGCAGCATTTCGTTTCAGCCTTGTCGCAATCCCATTAGGAAGGTACTGTTTCTCTCCCATCTTCCTGAGTAGAAGCATCAAAGCTCTGAAGGCAAAAGGACTTGCCTGAGCCTCTATCCCTGGCCAATGGCCCAGAACAGCAGTATAAACCAGCCTTCATTCCCAGATCATTGCATCACCTTGAGCCTGGCTACAGCCAAGATCCTCACAGCTCAGTAGTCTCTTCCTCATTGAAGTAGCTTAGATGTGTAGATTCTTAAATTACTAACAGTTGCCCGCAGCCATATGATGAATGAATGAACACACTCACAAACGTGGCATTCTGACCTCTCCCTGGGCTGGAGTGGGGGATTCAGGGTTCTTGGCTTCTCTTGCAAATCAAAAAAGACTCCCAGACTCAAGGGGATAATGTGATAATGTGAGAATGGCGGGCAGTGAACACGTTTTTAAGGGCTGGGGCACCCATCACATGCCCCTGAGAATGACTGTGCTCAGCAACCAGCATGTAACAGGGGGCTCAGGAGCTCAACCAAGCCAGCCACTCAGAGGCAAGGGAATTTCAAGTCAGATGAAGAAATAAAGGCTCAGAGAGGTTGGGCACTGTGTCCAAGGTCACACAGCTAAGCAGCTGCAGAACTGTAAGATTCAATTAAGGGTTCTGTTGCCCTACTCCTAGCCCAGATACATGCTGATTCTCATTTCTCTCTCGCTGTCTCTCTCTCTCTCTCTCTCTCTCTCTCTCTCTCTCTCTCACACACACACACACACACACACACACACACACACACCCCAGCTGCTGGGGGGATCAGAGACCCACAGCAGACAAGTTGCAAGTCACACTTTATTCACTCTCTGGTTGGTCTGGAGGGTTCCTGGGCAGCAGGTCTGGGTCCTGGGAAAGAGGCATGGTGGGGAGGGTACTAGTTGGAGGGGTGGAAGGCGCCACGTTGGTGCCACTGCATGTCGCGGATGCGGCGCACAGACTGCACCTGGGGGTGAGGGGCCCCAAAGTCGCTGCTCTCCTTGTAGTCTCCCTTCTCCAGCAGGTACTGCAGCCCGCGGTAGCCGGGGTACTGGTAGCCAACCCACCTGCAGGACCAGAGGTGAGGGGAGGGTGAACCGGGGGAACAGGAAGAGAAACAAGAGAGAAGCGAGGGGAGAGAGCATCCATAAGCCACTAGGAAGGGTGAAGCCTCCCAACCATTGCCACTTCCCAGGAGTAAGCAGGACACCCTTTCCACCCCACCCTTCCAGCACTGCTTTCTTCCTTCTCTTAATGGGGAGCTCACTGCCTCCTGAAGCAAATTTTGACTGAAGGCCTGGTACTGGGGTCAGAGCAAGGGGGTGGTATCTTAAGCTCACTGAAGTTTAGAATAAGTCAGACCTTTGAACCATCTCCATCCACTGCTATCCCACCTCCAAGCCCAGCTGCAAGGCCAAACAGTTGGGGGAGGTTCCAGGGGTCTTCTGATGAAAGAGGTTCCAGGGGCTACTTAATGAAAGTACTGGTCTTCTCTCCAGAAAATGTCACACAGGCCTGGCCTGCAAGGACCTGCCTGGCCAGTCTCTATGGACATATCCAGCACTACCTTCGCATTCTTATGCTCCCACATCTCTGCAGTCCAGCCAGTGGCCTTTGTAGAGTTTCTCAGACCTACCAGGCTCCCCCCACATGCACCACAGGGCCTTTGCACATGCTGCTCTCATTGTCTGGGACGCTCTTGCTTGGCCTCTTTACCCCCGCAATTCCTACTGTTTCTTGAGATCTCAGCTCAAGAATCTTTTCTCGGCCGGGCGCGGTGGCTCACGCCTGTAATCCCAGCACTTTGGGAGGCCGAGACGGGCGGATCACGAGGTCAGGAGATCGAGACCATCCTGGCTAGCACGGTGAAACCCCATCTCTACTAAAAAATACAAAAAACTAGCCGGGCGAGGTGGCGGGCGCCTGTAGTCCCAGCTACTCGGGAGGCTGAGGCAGGAGAATGGCATAAACCTGGGAGGCGGAGCTTGCAGTGAGCTGAGATCTGGCCACTGCACTCCAGCCTGGGCGACAGAGCGAGACTCCGTCTCAAAAAAAAAAAAAAAAAAAAAAAAAAAATTGCTGAGCTTGGTAGTGGGCACCTGTAATCCCAGCTATTTGGGAGGTTGAGACAGGAGAATTGCTTGAACCTGGGAGGCGGAGGCTGCAGTGAGCCAAGATTGTTCCACTGCATTCCAGCCCGGGCGACAGTGCAAGACCCCATCTCAATTAAAAAAAAATAAAAAAAATTTAAAAAAGGCTGATATAAGCTATTTCCAACACACTGCTGCCCAAAGCTCATCTGTGGACCCCCCATGGAATCCAAATTTTTTACCATGAGAAATCCCCCATTGCTGATGGCCAGGGTCGATGTGCCCAGGAACTTCCATTCAGAGGAAAATGACACCTCCTGTTCCCAAACTTAGGGACACATGCGGTCAAAGGCAGCATGGGCTGGTCCTCCTGCTTCTCAGCTTTCAGACTACTTAACTCATTCCTTCCCTCCTGCCTCAACCTAATCCTCCCTCTGCCTCAACTTGCCCCTCTGACATACATGTCTTGCTCACTGGGGCTGAGGTAAAGGCCAAGGTTTCTCCACTCCAAAGGCCATTTCCCCAAAGGCAGCTCTAGAGAGAAATTCAGGGGCTGTAAGCTACCTGTGGACAGAGAATTCCCATTTACTTTCCAGTGGGAAGCCAGAGGTCAGCAGAGTACACTGATGTGTGCAAGATCACCAGTGTACACAGGGCAGAGCAGGACTTAGGACCCGAGAGTCTCAGTTCCTGGGGCAGGGTGAGCCAGGGCTGGCAATGCGCTTACGTGCCACTCTGCACCCGCACAGATGACACCTTCTCCTGGTAGCCATGGGCGTGGAAGCTGGGTACGTCGTCATCTATGATTTCCATCTTCTTCCCGGTGAAGTTGGGGTTTTCATAGAGGATGATCTTGTGCTCTTGGCTGTCCTATTGGCAGAGGATGTGGGGAAGTGAGTATGAGTGACGGGGCCCAGGGTTGGCCTTCCCACCCCATGCTCATGCCCCAGAGTTGGGATCCGCATGTCCCACACATCACTCTCTGCCCAGTGCACCTACCACGTGTCTATGACAACTGCTGTTGGATCGCAGCCATTTGTTAAGTTTCTACTGGGCCATTTTCATGTAACAGACACTCTGACACTTTGGGGAATATTTGATTCTGAAATGTCATTTTTTCCTCCTATGCCTCAAGTTTCTCTTTTATAAATGGCAGCTACAATCTACCACCCACTCACAAGTGCACACCCACACATGCACACACAGGCACACTCACAGGCATACACACACAGGCACACACATGCACACACACACATGCACACAGGCGCACACACACACGCACACCCACACATGCGCACACACACATGCACACACACGTGCACACACACGCGCACACACACACAAGCACACACAGGCACACACGCACACACACACGTGCACACACATGCACACACAGGCAGGCACACACACACATGCACAGGCTAATTGTGCCTCTAATAGGCACCTGAGATATTTTGATTTTTCTTCATTTCTACATCTCTTCCCATCCTCCTGTTCCTGTAACATTTTCCTTAGTTATCTAATCCTTTAAACATTTTCAGTTTAAGATAAGATTTTCAGATAAGAAAACCCTTATCCCTTAGACATAAAATCCTTTTATGCCATTTGGCAGATGAGAAAAATGAGGCACAGAGAGGTCAAATGACGTGCTCAAGGCCACACAGATGGGAGCAGCACAGCCAACATGGGAACCTGGGTCTGTGGGGTGTGAAGTCCAGTGTTCTCCAACCTTCCAGTAGGTCCTGGGAGGAGCTAGACTGGGCTTGGAGGGTTTGGGAGTGTAACTGAGCAGTGATGGGCCCTGTCCCCTCCCCGACAGTTTACACACTCACACACTAGTAAGACTCGGGATCTCAGAAGCACTGAAAACTCACACTGGCACGAGTCTTGAAGAAGAGCTAAACCACCTTCTCCTCCAGTCCTGAACTCAGAATTTCTTGTATTTCTGATGGCTATTGATTATTGAGCAATGACTCTGTGATGGGAGTTGCCCAACCCTGCGGGGTGGGGGG